>NC_053489.1:613472163-613802163 GCF_905171775.1 Rana temporaria
GTTATTCATAAGAATTACAGGCCTACAATGTAAAACGTCAAATTTCCATGCAAAATAATGGTACCGCTTTCAAGCCCTAAAATCCAAAAATCTGAAATAATCATACCGCCAGGGAGGTTAACCTTAGGTAACAGCGCAATAGGGCAAGCTTTGGGAACCCATTTAACCCCCGGATCCTACTAGACAGACTACATCTGTCCATGGGCGTCCGCTAAAATGTTTTCAGGGGGGGGGCGCTTCCGCAGTGGCGATACACAGTCGCATTTAACCCTTTCTTCAAATGCTAGCAGGGGTTAAACGCACCCTGCTAGCGGCCAAATAGCGCAGCTAAAACAATGGTAAAGTGGCGCTTTACCGATACCGTGACCAGCTGGCAGTGTGAAATTGCTCTTGAGTTAATTCAGCTTCACTCCATGTCCATATAAATATAGCCTAGAGAATGTACAGACCCCCTTCAGCACAGATGGACCCCGCTTCAGCACAAACCCCCCCCCCCCCTTCAGCACAGACCACCCATTCTGCACAAACCCCTCCATTCAGCACAGATGGACACCCCTTCAGCACAACCCCCCATTCAGCACAGACCCCCCCCTTCAGCACAGAAGGACCCCCATTCAGCACAAACCCCTCCTTCAGCACAGTCGGACTCCCCCATCCCATTCAGTACCTCAGATCAGCCATCAGCACGGCATGGGCACAGCAGGTTCCCTCCCCCTGTGTACACATAAACACTGGAGGGGGAGGCGGCTTCACTCTGCTCGCTGTGTCTGTGTGACATCCGGCCCGGGACTGCTCAGACAGTCCACAGCCGCGAGACTCTTCAACACCTTCTCGATTTTCCAGGGGGGGTCAACTGCCCCCCTTTGCCCTATGGAGCGGACGCCCATGCATCTGTCTATTTGGCGTTATGAAAAATGCACCTGGAAAAGTGGGAACAACTAAAAACCATGGTTGGTAGAAAGTGAGTGAGCAAATATAGAAATAAGATCTTGCATCTGATCTTCCCCGATAATAAACATGCAGGTGGGTCAGCTCATCAAACACCACCTATGACTGAACTTCCCTTTTAATAAGGTTAGCCCTTTAAAATAACCCAACTGTGCTATTCATACTAAATAGGTCTCTGCAGGTTGCTTTTTTAAAATTGCAACTCAGCAATTCAGTGTTCTACCCAGTGATCCCCTGCAATAATGAGAAGTTGTTACTGGAAGGAGTTATATAGACTTATAACAACATTCCCCACATTTCCAAACTCTGCAGCATTTTCACTCTTAATTGACTGTGAAAAGCATGTAGGACGAAAGGATCAGAGACTATAAAAAAGTCAGCTTCTTGTTACGTGTCTAGGCTTGTGAGTGATGGCAGACGTACATCGCCGACACCAGCTCCACAGTGCAGAGAGAAAGATGAAAACCCCCTGTAATGGTTAACATAGACATACACTATATTGCCAAAAGTATTGGGACATCTGCCTTTACACGCACATGGACCTTAATGGCATCTCAGTCTTAGTCTGTAGGGGTTCAATATTGAGTTGGCCCACCCTTTGCAGGTATAACAGCTTCAACTCTTCTGGAAAGGCTGTCCACAAGGTTTAGGAGTGTCTATGGGAATGTTTGACCATTCTTCCAGAAGCGCATTTGTGAGGTCAGGCCTTGATGTTGGACTAAAAAGGCCTGGCTCGCCATCAAATTCATCCCAAAGGTGTTCTATCAGGTTGAGGTCAGGACTCTGTACAGGCCAGTCAGGTTCCTCCACCCCAAACTCGCTCATCCATGTCTTTATGGACCTTGCTTTGTGTACTGGTGCACAGTCATGTTGGAACAGGAAGGGCCATTCCCAAACTGTTCCCACAGTTAGGAGCATGAAATTGTCCAAAATGTCTTGGAATGCTGAATCCTTAAGAATTCCCTTTACTGGAACTAAGGGACCAAGCCCAAGCCCTGAAAAACAACCCCACACCATAATCCCCCCTCCACCAAACATTACACTTGGAACAACATTAGCCAAATTGTCCTTTTGTTCTGAAGGGAAGCTGGACAGGCTCACAGCAGGGGCCCTTTGCATACTGGTGTGACTACACATCAAAAAATTGCGTGACACACAAGACTGTTTTTTGGTGTGTGCTAGAAACATTTCTTTAAGGCTTGAAAATGCGACCAATCAGATACTGATTGGTACTCCTGACCAATGAATATCTGAGCTTGAGATTCAACCAATCTGGTTGTGAGGCAATTTTACACCAATAGCATCCTAAGGATTTTGAAGCCTGGAGGGGGGGGGGGGGGTTAGAGCAGGCCAGGGGACCTTAAAGGTCAGAGAGAAAGCTCTCAGAGCCCTCTTGCCCTGAAGATGTGGACCTAGCAACATGGTGAGGTAATCTCTCTATCTCTCTCTATCTATCTATCTATCTATCTATCTATCTATCTATCTATCTATCTATCTATCTATCTATCTATCTATCTATCTATCTATCTATCTCTATACCTCTCTCTCTCACTCCCTCTCTCTATCTCTCTCTCCCCCCCCCATCTTAAGAGTGGGCCTAAGATTAATCTCTGTAACTTTTCCTTTCCTATGAATTGTCTTAAAAAACTGATGTATCCATTTTAACCATCTTACTGTTTGTATAATTGTGTGCCTGGGATATCATCTTGGTTTTAAAGGTGGTATCGGTGATGTTATGGTTGTAAATATTGGATTAATACAAGTTTCTTCTCTGTATCAATAAATGTAATAATTTTTCTCTTTTTCGCAGCGCTATTCTTGTTTTTAATTTTTATATAGACAAAAAGGTTTTTATAGCTCGTTTTAATTATTTACGTGCGATATTAATATTTCTATGAATCGCTGATCTTTAATTATGTACGTGCGTTATTAATTATTCTATGACACAATGCAGTCAGGCAAGTATTGTTATCTCCTGGCAACTGCCAACCCCAGATATGTCCATTGGATTGCCAGACAGAGAAGCGTTGGTCAGAGGGTGCGTTTTAAAATTCTAACACTTGTTTTTAAAGCGTTTCACGGGCTAGGACCCGCCTATCTATGTGAGAAATTGAATAGACATGTTACTGGCCACTCCCTTAGATGGAGCTGCCAATTCCGTTTGGAACAGCCAAAGAGTCGGCTGAAAAAATGTCCTTGGCCCGAGAGAATGGAATCTACTTCCCCTAAGTCTTAGACAGAGTCCTGACCTACCCACATTCAGGAGGGATCTAAAAACCTATCTGTGGGCAGAGGCAGATTGATAGGAAGAGTGAGGTTAGGGTCATTCTGGCGGGAAGCAGTGCTAGATCTGTTGGGAATTGTGTGTTGTCTCGGTTTTGGTCTTATGTGATTTCTATGGTTTTGTACTGTATTGGTTTTATGGTGTTATATTGTTGTTTTATTATTTGATTTTAATTGTGGTACATATTTTATATTGTTACTATGTTAATTTATGCCTGTAACACTCGGTCCTGTTGTGAATTGTTAAGGTCTGGAAGCGTTTCGATACCTTCGGGTGATTCTACGCTATACAAGCAATAAGCAATAAACAATAAACAATAAGCGTGATTTGTCACTCCAGAGAACACGCCTCCACTGCTCTAGAGTCCAGTGGCACTGTGCTTTACACCATTTGATTCAACGCT
The DNA here is from genome assembly GCF_905171775.1 of Rana temporaria. Lineage (NCBI taxonomy): Eukaryota > Metazoa > Chordata > Amphibia > Anura > Ranidae > Rana > Rana temporaria. Next base: position 613,475,799 of record NC_053489.1, read on the forward strand.
TTGCATTGCACTTGATGATGTAAGGCTTGGATGCAGCTGCTCAGCCATGAAAACCCATTCCATGAAGCTCTCTCTGGACTGTTGTTGTGCTAATCTGAAAGCCACACAAAGTTTGGAGGTCTGTAGCTAATAACTCTACAGAAAGTTGGCGACTTCTGCGCACTGTACTCTTCAGCATGCGCTGAGCCTGCTCTATCATTTTAAGTGGCCATTTCAAGGTAACTCAATATGCCGATCCCAAAAACAAACCAGCGGCTCCTGCAGGGGTAGCGCTACAAAAGGAAAGCAGATGCATCTGGTTTTCCTAGCTGAGTGTTTGATTTCTCCCTCCTACTTCTAGCAGAAGCTTCCAGAATATAGGAGAGGGAGAGTGAAATGTCCCATACGAATAGTTATCATATCATTCCCCAGCCAATCCCTGGAAGGAGGTATCCAGAAGCTGGCTGGGGAGTTGATTAATGTTTAAGAGGTATTCTGACTCCATCTGTTGTAATAGTAACTTATCCCTTGCTGAGACCTTTATGCCTGGCCTGTATAAGCAAATATAATCACAGCGGACAGTCTTATCAGATAGCTTGAACTCACCGTTTCTTCCATAAGTGTGGGTCTTCATTGCAAGCAGCAGGTAAAGCAAACAAAGAGATTTGGCTAGGGTTGCCACCTAGTCAAACCCAAACACTACAGCATCCCACTGCAATTTTTTTTCATAGTATGCATAGATAATCTATGCATAGATGTTGCTATTAAACACAATTTCTAATCATATGAAGTTAATCACAAGAGTCCCCCTTTACAACAGAGTCCACAGAGTTCCCTTTTACATCTGAACTTGCAGAGATCCCTTTCACTGTAAGGGTGGACTCTGCAGACTCTGATGTAAGGGAATACTCTTGGGACTCTAATATAAGGAATGTTCTGGTATACAGGGAGGACTCTGATGTAAGGGGGAACAATGCGGTCTCTGGTGTAAAGGAGAGCTCTGATAAAAGGGGTGCTCTGAGAACCCTGATTTACCTTAGCATACTAACTTAGGGTAAGAAGGTGGGGGGATTTCCGTCACAGACAAGGATAGATGGTTAGCTCACTCACCCCTTGGCAGTCAGCACCTCTCATCCAGATGTATCTGAGGCTAAATAAAAGTCAACACGTCAACTGCATTGATTAGCACTTCATCCCTTAAATTCGATAAATTATGAAGTTAAAGATGGGATTTTTAGGGTGCAAAAGTGTATTTTTGCACCCCAAAAATCCCATCTTTAACTTCATAATGTATCTGGGGATGCTGGGCTTCAAATTTCCCACCCCCACTTTCCTTCTCTAAGGTACAGCGCTGGGGATTGGATTATGGGCAGACAAAGAGGGGTAGGGGCCGGAGAAAAAGGTGCAAATTGTGCCCTCTCTCCTCTCCCTTCTGTGTGTGTGTTTGTGGGGGATTGTTAGTGCTGGCTTTGGGCAGTCTGAAAGAGTGTAACAGACACACTCAGCTTAGACAACTGCAGCCAGAAACCTGCTGGGAAGCCAAAGTCCAGTCTGAATAATGTGTACAGGTCTCAGACAGTCTGAAACACGAATGCATGATTCCGAACCCAAACTGTACGCGTAAATCCCGAACATGTAGCAACCCTAGATGTGGCAGATGAATTAAAGGCAGTATCTGCAGGTCAAAACATGGTGTAGCGCCTGTGTACTTTCGTACAGGTGCTATATTAAAATTTAGTGGTAGAATGAGAGAGTTATGTTGCTCTCATTCTGTAATTTGACAAATTTGGCTGTCGCCAAATCTGGATTGTTCTGTGGGTCAGTCTGTGCCCAGGAGATGCAGTCTCATCTCTGGGTGGCACTGGAGGGGTCCAGGCGGAGCCGTTTCTTCCCAGCAGCCAATTGGAGGAGTTTTCCCTCGTGGGGCATGCTGGGGAGGGGTATTTCTGTGGCAGGGGCCATTGTTCAGGGTTCTTCGTGGGTTCCTGATTCCAGGTGCGGCACCCACCTTTAGGGTGTGCGCACATCACGGGCCCCACCACTATGGCCTACCAAGCCGGGGTCGCGTGCTACGCGGAGTTCTTGACTCTGGGCTCTCATAGCCTGGAGCAACTGATGCTGCAAAGGGGCCCCAGTGACTTACTGGGTTCCCACTTCTATTGAGAAGATCCCAAGCTGGGTGCTGTTCAGGGGGGATCGGTCTGAGGAGAACCCGGAGGCAAGTGATCCAACAAGGCTTGAACGAACCACCGGGGATCTGGGCACCGGACACTGACAGGTCACAATCAAGCTGTCAGTCGGTGACCCCAAAGACATACAATACTGGGAGGATTTGCTCTACCGTCCTAACTTCCAAGTACTAGGCCTGTGGCAGAGGTCTCATCTGGACATCCAGATCTAATTTAGAGCCAAGTCTGTGGCAGAGACTTGTTTCCTTTCCCAGAAGCTTTAAGTGGCGCTCTGGCTGCCAGGCCTGTGAGAGAGGTCTGTCCAGGGGCACTTCACCCACTCCGGCTGGAGTGGCGACGCATATAAATACCATTGCTAAAGGGCAGGACTGCCTTTACTATCCATGGCCTGATACTGTGAAGTTGCTCTTCCTTCACCAACCTATCTTGTCTACCTCAAGTTACATGTTGGTCGTGTTTGACCGGGAAAATAAAGCATTTGAAAATGCAATCAACGGTCCTGGACATTCTATCATGGCTCTCAGCACCACCATCACCCCTAGACACAGTATAGAGGTAACTTAAATACGCCGATCCCAAATCTAATCAGCGGCTCCTCCGGGGGTAGCGCTACAATGGTAATGTGTTCCAGGATGCGAGCAGATGGCATGAGGCCTATACAGAAGTGCCATCTCTTCCTCAGAAGACAGAGAAGCTGGAACAGGAAATACAGCACAATGGGTGGGAACACAGACAATAAACAGAAAAGGATAGTGCAATAACTAAAATGACCACAAGACGGCAGTATAATAACCAATTATATAAACATTAACATAACTATGCCTAGAATTACATTTTACATCTAGTGTAACAGCACAGGAGGCCTTACAAGAGTGTTCTTCCGTCTCCAGGGAGCCTTCCATTCCTCCTGGGGCTGCTGTCCCTGGGACACAACTATTGAGACAGGAAATTATCGTAATACTTCATATTCCCATCGCACACATTCCTGGATGAGCTCTCAAATTAGGGTGCTGGAGAAACAACCAGCTGGACACTGGTTCAATTCACAATGTAGATATTTGCCATCACACCATGGAACGACGTGAATAGCGTCCAAACGGATGATTTATTGCATGATCACAACACAAGGAGAATGCAACGTTTCGGAGTTACGCAGGTAGCCATCGTCAGGTCCTTTCCCAGAAGAATCCTGTTACTGGGAAACGCGTCGGGTGGAGTCAGTACCCTATACGTCACCACACACGAACCGATCGGATTGTCAACCGCGGAAATGTGTTTATCTTTGCATGTCTCCTGGTGTATGTGCGGTGTATTTGCAGTGCCTTTTAAATAAATACCTTTGAACTTTTATACTACACCATGAGGGCCCTCTTCTCTTTATCCTGCCTGTTACATTGAACTGGTGATTCGATCGGATGAAACTGTAAGGAATATACTGCAGCAGGAATCCAGTGCAACGTGAAAGGTGTGTCCTGGAGGAGGAATCCCCAGATGATCATCCTGGTTTGGCTGGAGTATATCTTGATAAGCGTCATATGATCTTCTATCTGGTAAGCACTGCGGCAGTGAGCGCCTTTCCTTATTTTGATGAACAGAACATCCGAATACTTTTACCTGCTGTCAAGTCTTTTTTATTCCATTTAACATACATGGACTGTGCCATTTATGAGTCAGTTTTCTTTTTATATATACCTATTGGAATTAATCTTCATTGATATCCCTTTAGAGTGTATTTATGAACCTATACGTTATTGTTTTTTGTGTGAACACTTTGATGATCACTATTGTTGAAGGTTTTTTTAGTTCATATGATGACTCTTTTTCTAATATTATTTATTTATTTTTTGGTGGGAGCGCAACTAATTTTTTATTTATGTATTTTGACTGAAGATTTAAGGTTTTTTGGTTGCAGCACTGCCTCATTTTTATCATGTTTTGCTTTTTTTCACTTTGGTGTAATTTTTTTAATTATTATTCATTTATTAAGGGTTTTCTGCGCAGATTTATTTTTCCTTTACAATGTGATAAGATGCATGTTATCTTATCACATGCCTGATAAAGGGGTCCTGCGTGACTCCAAAACGTTGCACTCTCCTTGTGTTGTTATCATGCAATAAATCATCCTTTTGGACGCTATTTACGTTGTTCCATGGTGTGCTGGCAAATATCTACATTAAGAAATTACAGTATGGGCTTCAGCAGGAGCTGAGCTGAGGGCCTGGAGAATATTTCAAAATTAGTATTTGCTGAAGGGCATCATCCTGGAAACCTGGTTTGGAGAAAAATCTTTTGTCTCCCTTACTGAGGAACTACTTATGGATGCTGGGTGGCAAACAGCTCCTGGGACATTGTGAGTAGGGTAGCCACCTGTCGAGGATTCACCTGGACAGTCAGGGTTTTGAATCATGTGTCAGATTTTCAATGAGCCTGAAAACCTGACACATTATTCAGACCGGACTGTGGCTCATAGCTGGAGGGAGGATTACACGTTCTCCTCCCTCCAATCTGCAGGGAGGAATATAGAGCTGACACAGACTAAGAACTCACCTCAGTCTCAGCGGCACTGCCGAGGAATGAAGACAGACTGTTTGGAGACTGGAGAGAGGAATGAGGGGTTCTGATGGGGGCACCTGATGTAAGGGGGGACCCTGATAGGGACACCAGATGTAAGGGGGGGAAACTGGTGGGAACACTACTACTCTTAATTCTCTTGAGGGAGACAGCAGCGTGATGGAGTTGCCACTGGGGCTGGGACCAGTGATGTATACCCACACCACATTCTGCCAGACTAGGGAGACACACATCTCTACCATCCAAGTCAGCCAGTCGGCAAGGGATGGATAGCATACCAGAACCAGTGCAGCCGTCACCACAAGAAACCAGATAGCTGTCATGGGAATTTAGGAGAACCACAGGATCCAGGGGCCAGATTCTACCAGTTTCTCAGGTGAGGAGGGGCCAGGGGCAATTCATGTGGGATTACGGAGATTTGAGAAGGTCTATGGGTCCATAGAGGAGAAAACAGAGGACTGGGGGTCAGTAGCAGAAATTGAGTGGGACTGTGAGGCTGAAAAGAAAGAGGGCTCACAGACTTCTGACCCAGATAGTGATGACAGGGAGCATGTTGTACAACTAAGGCAGTATGCTCAAGGACTTGGTCTCAGTAAGGAATATGCAGAGAGGAGGCCCGATCTATCCCCACCCTGCACTATGGCCCGAGCTCAGGCACAGAATGAGGCCTACAGCCACCTCATCAGGAAAGCTCACTCCCCCTTTGTCTCACCAGTAAAAGGAGAAAGGGAAGAGCTTCTGAGGTTCTCACGCTTTTAGCATATAGTCCAATAGCATATGGCTCTGGAGTACATATTACTTCCCTTATTTCTCTCATGAAGCCATAGAAGAAATAGAGGTCAAGAGAGTCTCTTAAGGGCCCTTTTACACGGGGCTGTCCATGTGCTGCCTCCGCTTTGCTCAGCAGGGATCGCTCCGACCATCCCCGCTGAGCAGGCAGATGACAGGTCTGTCTCTGCACACTATGCAGGGACCAACCTGTCAGAGCGCCGCTCTCCCCTATGGGAGATCGGATGACGACGGACCAGATGGAAAAGTAGGGTTTTCCTCCTTCACACTTTGGCAGATCGGAGCGGTTCGGATGTCAGCGGGCATGTCACCGCTGACATCCGTGGCTCCATAGAGCAGGTCCGCCTAAAAAACTGACAGGCGGACCTAAACGGCTCGCCCGTGTGAAAGGGCCCTAAGTGTGGGACTTTATGTATGTGCCTAAGTGTTTCTGGAACCAAACTTACCCCCATCTGTGGCAGCAGTTCGAGGCCATCAAGACCAACTGGAGTTTGGGAAGGTCCATACAAATGGACAAGGTTCTGGTCAAAAAGACCAGTCGCAGGATTGGTCAATAATATCTGGGGTCCAGATGAGAGGATGGTCCAGATTCCCAACCCAGAGTTTTACTGCTGAAAGAGAGAATTGGAAATTTGCCTGCACCGCCACTGTTCATTTCAAGTTGGGCCTGTTCAGCAAGCTGAATTGTTGAAGCTTGAGTTTCCAAATGGCAATCACCTTGGCTGCAAGTTGATGGAAGTTTATGTTTCACAAAAAGAGAAAGATTCCTGATATGTTCTTTGTTGCTAGTGTAAAGACACCAACAGGAGACAATCCCCCTAACACCTACAGACTCCTTCCCTACTATCCATGCAAATTAGGGAGAAGGGTGCTTCAGCTTTAGTGCAGATGAGCAGCTGAAGTCATGGCTGTTGTGGCAAAGGATAGCCACTTTCTAAAGAGTTTTGGCCAAGTGCTGAGGAAGAAAGACTTGTCGTCAAAAGCTTATTCAACAAAGTTCTTGTAGGACTGCAACTTAAATCTCTTCTAAATCCCTCTTCTTTCTGCAACAAATAAGAGGGGGTGCTTTGGCTCATGCTGGGACATGCTATGCCGAAGGAAAGAAATCTTTGCGAAGATTCATGCTTCAAGTTCTATATAAAAGAACTGAACTGTTGCCCAACATAGGGGGACCCTCTCTATCAGGATAGGAAAAAAAGTCCTGCTAGCCGCATCTTTGGAGCGGTAAAGGAGCGGTATGTGTACCGCTCTTTCACCACTCCCGCCCATTGAAATCAATGGGACAGCGTGGCTATACCACCGGCAATGCGCCTCTACAGAGGCGCATTGCCGGCGATTTTAACCCTTTTTCGGCTGCTAGTGGGGGGTAAAAATGCACCGCTAGCGGCCGAATGTAAAGGGCAGGCTCTCTGGGGACCCTGATGTAAGGAGGGGCTCTCTGGGGACCCTGATGTAAGGAAGGGGCTCTCTGGTGACCCTGATGTAATGAGGGGGCTCTAGTGACCCTGATGTAAGGGGACTTTCTGTGGACCCTCATGTAAGGGGAGGCTCTCTGGGGACCCTGATGTAAGCGGAGGCTCTCTGGGGACCCTGGGGTAAGGGGAGGCTCTTTGGGGACCCTGATGTAAGGGGGTATCGCACTGTATATATGTATACACACACACACATACACACACATGTAAATGATATACATGTTCATGCCCGCCCAAGCGCATGGCTTTCTTTACTTCGCTGTAAGGATGATCTCAGGGCGTGTTCGCACACCCCACATGTAGAGCCTGACAGGAAGTCGGCACTGCACTGCGCTAATCACAGGCAGTGAGACATTTCCCGATCTCTGCAGCCGCGCATCGGGTCAATGTCTCACTGCCTGTGATTAGCGCAGCACAGTGCCGACTTCCTGGCGGGCTCTGCACGTGCGGTGTGTGAACACTCTGAAGCTCATCCTTACTTTGCACCAATGGGCCTGAGTTCTTTTGTAGACCTAGCAACGCCCCTGGTAGGGGCCCTTCATGGTTTCTTGCACCGGGACCCTGAAGATTCTAGTTACGCCTCTGGTTTGACCTGATTTGCTTTATGTTCCTTTGAGTGCAGCATTTTCCTTTCAAACACATACATTTATGTTCAAATGTGAAAAGCAGTGTTTATTAACGAGGCCCACATGAGCCCTATGGAGTTCACAGAGAGGTTTATTTACCCCAGTTTTGGATCGGGTCTCCAGGAACCTGCAATGCATCTACAATTTCCATGAGTAATAATGATTAGAGTCACAGTTCTGTTGGTTTTCTGACCAGCTGTTGAATATTGCTGACTGTTGGACCAGTTCTTGAATATATAACAATTGCAATGAACGTAACGTTTTCACCACTTTGAGCTAATACCATTAGGCACACTCACCAAGCTATTTATGCAGCGTGCCAGAACTCTCAGACCAACTTTAAGGTAGACTGCCAAAAAATTATCCATTCTCCTCAGTTTGAATTTACATATGTATGTGCTTCATTATAAATCAGACCTTCCAGCTACATGACTACATGAGCAACAAACCTCACCGGCTGGCGCCATCAGAAAATTTAATGTGAAATACATTTCTGGAAACATATGCTAATATTATTATTAGCTTTAATTTAACACACCAGCTCCCCATTCACACCTGAGACCTCGTAACACTAATGAGTCACATGACGCCGGGGAGGGAAAATGGCTAATTGGGCCCAATGTGGACATTTTTACTTAGGGGTGTACTTAGGGCCAAATCCACAAAGCAGATGCGCCGACTTAACTCGAGATTTCTAAATGTACACGGCGCGTATCTTTGCGCCTGATCCTCAAAACGAGATACGCCTTAAAATCATGTTTTTCCGTCCTACCTAAAATAATTACGCCGGCGCTTTTCTGTGCGCAAATTACGCTAGAAACGCCGCTGTTTTTGATAGGCAAAGATGCAAATGAGGGAGATAGGGCGATCCACAAAATTAAGTGTGTGCGCCGTAGATTACGCCCTGTGTGCACCTGTTAGTTTCCCGGCGGGAAGTTACACTTTTTAAAAGCAGCCCTAATTTTACACCTGCTGTGTAAAGGTCTGCTGAAGCAACAGCATTGAGGAAGAGCTGAGCACACATATTTGCTGGACTAGAATCTGTCTGCCAACATGCCAGGGCCATCCATGATCCTGACTGCTTCTGAGGTCTATGGCAACTTCCGTTTCAACCGTGAAGCCATCCTGGAATTAACCAGAATCCTGCAGGATGATCTCACCACCCCAACACAACGATCCCATGCCCTGCCGCCTCTGATCAAAGTAATGGCAACACTCCATTTCCTTGCCACTGGCTCTTTCCAACGCACATGTGGAGGTCTGGCTGGGATGGCACAGTCCTCCATGAGCAGATGTGTGCACCAAGTAGTCCCTGCAATACTGAGACGCATGGCCAATCAATTCCAAAAGCCCACCCAGGAAGTCCAGCGATTGAAAACCATGACGGACTTTTACCACATTGCCAGATTCCCACGCACCATCGAGGCCATTGATTGTACCCATGTGGCACTACAGCCCCCCCAAGAGACAGAGCACATGTTCCGTAATAGGAAGCACTGGCATTCCATAAATGTCCAGGTAATAGTGGATGCACAATCCCTCATCTGGCACGTCTGTGCAAAATTCCCTGGATCCTGCCATGACAGCTACATATTCCGGCAGACCAACATCTCAAGAGATTTGGAGCTGAACGTGTATGGAGACAGCTGGCTGGTTGGTGAGTGACATGGGTGTCAGGTATGTCCCCCCCCCCCCATGATGCAGACATCACAAGGGGCACATGCATGGCTAACATCCTTCTGTCTTTTCCCTTACAGGTGACTCTGGATATGCACTGGGACCCCATATGATGACCCCATTCCGGAACCCCCAAACCCCAACGTTATAATGAGCCTCACATTCGTACCCGTGCAGTTGTGGAATGCACATTTGGGCTGCTGAAGTCCCGCTTCAGATGCCTGGATAAGTCTGGGGGTACCCTGTTGTATTCCCCAGACTTTGTGTGCCAGATCATCGGTGCATGTTGTATTCTGCACAACTTTGCAGTGAGAAGGGGCCTGGAGATTGACATATGTGATGACCTGACCCCCGAACCAGACAATCCCCCCCAACCAACTCTACCCGGTCTGCTCAGTAAACGCACATTAATTATGTCACAATGAGAATGTTTTTTTTCACAGTAAACGCACATTAATTATGTCACAATGAGAATGCATAAATGCACACCACTGTGGTCCCTAGCACAGACATATCACATGCACATCGAATTGGATTAGATCCAAGTACCCCCCCCCCTTTTGGTACTTGGGGGCAGTAACGCCACGCCACGGCTCCAATTATGTCACTGTGCATTCATACACCATTCAGGAACCTGGGATCACTTCTCCCTGGTCCTGGGGATCCCTTCTCCACCAAAACTGAGGGTGACACCCTTATTTTATCAGGAATGCCACCCCCCCACATTCACACATCATTCACACACATAAATCAAATCATAAATACAGTATACCAAAATAAATAATAAAAATAAAATCATAAAAACAAAAAAACAAAAGTATCCCTGCTAAGTTAGTTGCGGCGGCGAGTGCTACGCCTGGGCTGGCCACGGCCAACCGGAGGATCTTCATTGGGGGGGTGTGAGCAGGGGAGGGAGTATCTTCATGGGGGGGGTGTGAGCAGGGGAGGGAGTATCTTCATGGGGGGGTGGGTGAGCACGGGAAGGAGGAGCCTCCCCTGGTGACTGTCCTCCTGCTGGCCTGCCCTCCAAGGCCACTGCTATCCTTGTGAGACACATTGTGAGGGCAGCCGCATTGGCCTGGCCAGACCTGGTATTGTCCTGCACAGCCTGGGTCAGGGCACTCACCTCCTGGGCCACGCCTGTTGTGGCGGTCTACAGGTCATTCAAGCATGTGATGACTGCCACTGAGTTGGTGGCCACATCACCGAGTGCCTCCTTCATTACATCCAGGCTGTGCTCCATCTGGGTCATTTTTTGTTTCATTTGAGCCAGAGTGCGGGTCTGCCAGGCATTGTCCCTCAGCAGACTGACCGGCAGACGCTCGGCCACCCCCCTGGTGTCCTGGGTCGCCATCCTGCCTGCCCCTGAGGCTTGTGGCCCTGGAGGAGGGGAGAGAGTGACCCTTGTGGGTTGCGGCCTGTTGGGGGAGGAGTGGGAGGGGCTACCCCTGATGGTGGCCTGACTGCTGCCAGCCTCTGGGGTAGCCTCAGGGGAAGCCTCAAAGGTCATCATATCAGAGGCCAACAGGATTTCCCTGCCAAGCTGCAGATCTTCTTCCTTCACCCCCTCATCCTCCTCCCCCTCATCCTCCTCCCCCTCAACCTCCTCCCCCTCAACCTCCTCATGAGGGGAGGTTTGGCCACTCCCCTCCCATGGGGAATCCTGCCCTTCTTGGGACTCATCATCAGCCTGTCTTGGGGGTGGTGCAGCAGCCTGGCCTGATGGGCCAGCAACCTCCTGGGCAGATGGGCCTGCAACCTCCTGGGCTGATGGGCCTGCAACCTCCTGGCCATCTGTGGAGGACACAAAACAATCACAGGTTTGAGGATCCACACACTTGGCACATCTTCCCTTCCCCCACCCACACATGCTAATCACCAGAGAGAAAAAACAAAAACTTACCTGTCCTCACAGGAACATCAGATTGATAGCCAGGCAGGCCCACCACCTGCTGTGGGTGGAAACACTGGGCCACTGCCCATTCCTCCTCAGTCAGCCTGACGGGGCAGGGTCCCCCTCCTCCAGTGCCCGTGGCATGGGCATTGATCCTTGCCATCTTGTTCCGGACCACGCTCCTCAGATCATTTATCTTCTTTTGTATGCCAGCGGGGGTCCTGGTCTCCCCCCCCCCCGCCGCATTGATCTGATCCGTGATCTTTTTAAGTATCTCCTTCCTCCTGGCCGGGGGGGTGTTCTGGCTCTCAGGGCCATGCAGATAACGCCCATATCGGACGATGCCCCGAGCAAGAATTTGCTTCTCTCCCAGGGTAAAATTCAGCTTCCTGCGCTTGGGGGCCATCACAGACACCACCCAGCAACAAGAAACTCACCCAAAAAGCAATCAACAATACACACACACCAAACAATCAACAATACACACACAACAAACAAACAAAAATAGTCACTGAAAAAACAAACAAAAATCTAAACACACAAGCAGACAGCTACTATAAATTCAAAAACAAACACTCAAAAAAAAATACAAAAATACAATCACAAAAAAACAATCAGAAAATACAATCACAAAAAAAAAAAAATATACACTTCTCAAAAACAAACACCAACTATACTCTCCAACTCCTCACAAACTTTTCTCACAAAAACAACTTACCAACAAACACCAACAAACGTTCAGCGCAGAAGCAACTCGCTCTAGGAAGGGAAACACTGGGATATACTTTTGCAAGGGAAGTGTGTTTGACTGGGGCTTGTTATACACATGGCGATCCTCAAACTAAGTATGCTTGGCCTTTTACCTATCTCACTGATTGCGCCAAGCCAAGTTCTGCACATGCCCAGTGAGGTCCAGATTCGTGCGCGCATGCGCAGTACGGCCGGCGCCTCATTTGCATGGGGTCACGGCTCATTACAATGAAGCACGCCCACTTCCTTCCCACTTGCAATAAGCCCGCCTTACCCCTCGGAATTTAAGTTACGCTGGCGCAAATTTGGGCGCAAATGCGCTGTGGATACGGCACTTACGATACCAAATTAGGACGCCGTAACTTAAATGACATAAGTTTTGAAGAACTAAATTTGCGCCGCTTTTTGTGGATTTGGCCCTTAGTTTTTTGCAAGCGTTTTAGACATTAACCCCTTGCCTACTGGGCACTTAAACCCCCCTCCTGCCCAGGCCAATTTTCAGAGTTTAGCGCTGTCACAGTTTGAATGACAGTTACACAGTCATGTAACACTGTACCCAAAATAATATTTGTATCAATTTTTTCACACAAATAGAGCTTTCTTTTGGTGGTATTTAATCACTGGCCGTTTTTCTTTTTTTTGCTTAAAATAAATAAAAAAAGACTGAAAATCTAAAAAAAAAAAAAAACGGTTTCATAGTTTGTTATAAAAATTTTAAAACACGTAATTTACTCCTTCATTGATGTGCACTGATGCAGCTCCACTGATGGGCACTGATAGGCGATGAGGCAGCACTGATGAGGTGGCACTGATGGGCACTAAGAGGTGGCACTTATGGGCACTGATATTTGGCACTGATGGGCGGCACTGAAGGGCACTGATAGGTAGCACTGAAGGGCACTTATAGGTGGCACTGAAGGGCACTGATAGGCAGCACTGACCGGGGGCACTGATGATGAGGCACTGATGGGCATTGATTGGCAGCACTGGTGGGCATTGATAGGTGGCACTGGTGGGCAAAGGTAGGTGGCACTGTGGGCACTGGTTGGTGGCACTGGTGGGCACTGGCAGGTGGCACTGGTGGGCACAGACAAGGCAGCAGCAGCTCTCTGTGAGGGACCGATTTCCCTCTGACAGAAGCCAGTGATCGGCTTTTTTTTTCTCCGGTCAGCGTGAGGGAAAAACAAAAAAAGATTACCGATCTTCACGTGATCACGTGATCAGCTGTCATTGGCTGACAGTTAATCACGTGGTAAGGGGCCGGGATTTTTGATCACAGAGCGTGCCGCGCGCACCCCCCAGGAACGCCCTGACAGTGCATGCTCGGGAGGGTGTCTATTGACGGCCTCCCGGCAATTAAGGCCCGTGCTGTAGGCATCATTCAGCTATAGCACGGGCAGGAGGTGGTTAATGGCTGTGTGTTGAGTTTTTTTGAGGAGATAGCAAATATACACTGTTATATAAGCTGTACACTCACTACTTTACATTGTAGCAAAGTGTCATATCTTCAGTGTTATATATATTAAGATATAATAAAATATTTACAAAAATGTGACGGGTGTGTACTCACTTTTGTGAGATACTGTATATAGTATATGTATATCTATATTACAGCTACTTATATAGCGTTATCAATTTATGCAGCAGTTTACATATACACAGTATATATATTGTACATTCACATCAGTCCCTGCCCTCAATGGGGCACTATTCCCTCCACTGACACCAACAATAGGGCACTATCCCTCCCACTGACACCAAGAATTGAGAACTATTCCACCCACTAATACAAGGCACTATTTTTTTCCACTGACACCAATGATGAAGCACCATTCCTCCCACTGACACCAACATGGGGCACTTCTCACACTAAGGCCCCCGTACAGACGAGCGGACAGTCCGATGAAAACGGTCCGCCGGACTGTTTTCATCGGACATGTCCGCCTCGGAGATTTCTGTCTGATGGTTGTACACACCATCAAACAGAAATCCGCGCGGACAGGATACGCGGTGACGTAGCCGCGCCGTCACCGCGACGATGACGCTGCGACGTGCGCGACCCTGGAAGGTCAATGCTTCCACGCATGCGTCGAATCACTTCGACGCATGCGAGGGCTTTCGGCCGAGCGGACATGTCCGGTGAGTCATACAGACGACCGAACATGTCCGACGGACAGGCTTCCAGCGGACATGTTTCTTAGCATGCTAAGAAACATTTGTCCGCTGGAAACCGGTCCGATCCGCCGGAAAATTGTCCGGTCGGACGTACACACGACCGAACATGTCCGCTGAAACTAGTCCGCGGACCAGTTTCAGCGGACATGTTCGGTCGTGTGTACGAGGCCTTATACAAATGACGGGGCACTTTTCCCTCCTCTGACACCAATGGTGGGGCATTATTCCTCCCACTAATGCCAGTGATGGGGCACTATCTCTCCTCCTACAGACCACAGGCACCATGTAAAAATCTTACTCCCACTGACCACAAAGCCTGAGACATTGTTTACACCCCTCTGCCCCTGGAGTATTTTCTACTCACACTGGCCACAGTCTGTCCCTCCTAAAGTCTGATGAACAATAAACTGGTCAATTGTTTAGAACATTTGGAGACTAGACTAAACAAGAATCGTCAGGTTTCCCAAAGATGGTCTTTAGTTTGTCGTTCTTAAACAAAAGTTACTGGACGATCTTCTGTCGTGTAATTTTAACACATGAAACACGCTGTCAATAAAATGCTATTTGCATGCCGAAAAGGCTTTGTAGTGTGTCCAAAACTTATTTCTAGAAGTGTCGGGACAACAGATGCACTGAGATCACACAGGCACAGAGCTCTCTGAACATGTTTCTCTATTAAGGAAGTTCGTGTGACTCTTAAACAAAGCCCTTTATAAATGGAACACAGACACAGTTAAAAATAAATGGCGTTTAAACGCAACAGATGTTCCACCATGTAAACATCGACTACACCCTTGAGACACAATGACAAGTCAATAATGATCTGAAAGATGAAGGAAAAGAAAATGTGAATAGCGGTTATGAAATAATGGTAGGAGAGGCCGGGACAGCAGTTAGTAATGATGCGTGACTCGATTGCCTTGTTGTTGTGAAGGACATTTAGGGGTAGATTCACAAAGACTTACGATGGGCGTATCAGTAGATACGCCGTCGTAAGTCCGAATCCCCGCCGTCGCAACTTTAAGCGTATGCTCAAACTGAGATACGCTTAAATGTTGCTAAGATACGACCGGCGTAAGTCTCCTACGCCGTCGTATCTTAACGCCTATTTACGCCTAGAATATGTAAATCAGCTAGATACGCCTATACACGAACGTACGCCCGGCCGTCGCAGTAAAGATACGCCGTTTACGTAAGGGGTTTTCAGGCGTAAAGATAAACCACCAAAAACATGGAGCAGCCAATGTTAAGTATGGACGTCGGAACCGCGTCGAATTTTTCAAATTTTACGTCGTTTGCTTAACTTGTCCGTGAATGGGGCTGGCTGTAATTTACATTCACGTCGAAAGCATGACGATTTGCCGACGTCATTTGGAGCATGCGCACTGGGATACGTCCACGGACGGCGCATGCGCCGTTCGTTAAAAACGTCAAATACGTGGGGTCACTAGTATTTTACATAGAACACGCCCCCAACCAGCCTATTTTGAATTAGGCGGGCTTACGCCGGCCCAGTTACACTGCACCGCCGTAAGTTACAGCGCAAGTTCTTTGTGAATACAGGACCTGCTGCTCAAACTTACGGCGGCGTAGTGTATCTGAGATACGCTACGCCGGCCAAAATCTATGTGAATCTACCCCTTACTACTCATTGCGTGATAATGTAGGAACATCTGAATACCTAATGATGGTTTTTAGTTTTATTTTCCAGGTATAGATATTTTATACATAGTTACGTTGGCCAACTTTGACTTATCTATATTGTACACAGCCGTGGCCAAAAGTTTTGAGAATGACACAAATATACATTTTCACGAAGTCTGCTGCTTCAGTGTTTTTAGATCTTAGATCTAGATGTTACTATGGTATACTGAAGTATAATTACAAGTAATTCATAAGTGTCAAAGCTTTCATTGACAATTACATTAACTTTATGCAAAGGGTCAATATTTGCAGTGTTGACCCTTTTTCGAGACCTCTGCAATTCGCCCTGGCATGCTGTCAATCAACTTCTGGGCCACATCCTGACTGATGGCAGCTCATTCTTGCATAATCAATGCAAGGGATTGTCAGAATTTGTGGGTTTTTCTTGTTCACCCGCCTCATGACGATTGAAGTTCTCAATGGGATTAAGGTCTGGGGAGTTTCCTGGCCATGGACCCAAAATATTGATGTTTTGTTCCCCAAGCCACTTAGTTCAAACTTTTACCTTATGGCAAGGTGTTCCAACATGTTGGAGAAGGCATTTTTCATCACCAAACTGTTCTTGGATGGTTGGGAGAAGTTGCTTTTTGTACCATTCTTTTTTCTTTATTTGTGTTCGTGTTCGTGCAAACCCAAATGGTCTCATGACACAGTACTGATGGTGGTGCTCACCTTTTCTTCTCCGGACAAGGTTTTTTCCAGATGCCCCAAACAATCAGAAAGGGGTAGGGATGAGCCGAACACCCCCCGGTTCGATTCGCACCAGAACATGCGAACAGGCAAAAAATTTGTTCGAACACGCAAACACCGTTAAAGTCTATGGGACATGAACATGAAAAATCAAAAGTGCTAATTTTGAAGGTTAATATGCAAGTTATTGTAATAAAAAGTGTTTGGGGACCTGGGTCCTGCCCCAGGGGACATGTATCAATGCAAAAAAAGTTTTAAAAACTGCAGTTTTTTCGGGAGCAGTGATTTTAATTATGCTTAAAGTGAAACAATAAAAGTGAACTATTCCTTTAAATATCGTGCCTGGGGGGTGTCTGTAGTATGCCTGTAAAGTAGCGCATGTTTCCCATGTTTAGAACTGTCCCTGCACAAAATTTCAATTCTAAAGGAAAAAAAAGTAATTTAAAACTACTCGCGGCTGTTAATGAATTGTCGGTCCCGGCAATACAGATCAAAGTCATTGAAAAAAACGGCAGGTGTTCCCCCCGAGTCCATTACCAGGCCGCCGGGGGTTACCCAGTGACATGGATGGGTGACCCTGCCCCCTCTTAGGCATCATGGGGGTTTTGTTCCTCGCTGGAGAATGTGAGTGGAGAGTGGAGACTGCAGCGTCGCTGGAGAATGGATCATCGTTGGACATCGAGAGACGGGATTACATCGCTGGAATTAATATTTTATTTTTTTATTTTTAAATAAAGGACTTTTCCAGCTGTGTCTGTGTGTTTTTTATTTTTTTTTACACTTCCTTTGTGAAATGGTAGGGGTACAATGTACCCCGTTACCAATTCACATGGGGACGGTGATCTCCCCGAGCAACGGTTGTGGGGATAATGGAAAAAGACAGTGCAGCGCTAGACTTGTTGTGGGGATAAGGCCCTTGTCCCCATCAACATGGGGACATCCTCCCCATGTTGAGGGCATGTGGCCTGGTATGATCCAGGAGGGGGGGCGCTCTCTCGTCCCCCCTCTTTTCCTGCGGCCTGCCAGGTTGCGTGCTCGAATAAGGGTCTGGTATGGTTTTTGGGGGAAAGGAACGCCATTTTTTTTTTAAATGGTGCGGGGTTCCCCTTAATATCCATACCAGACCTGAAGGGCCTGATATGGAATTTGGGGGGGGACCCCCACGTTTTTTTTTTTGGTTCAGGTTTTTTTTCAATTACTTTTATCTGTATTGCCCGGACCCGACAATTCATTAATAGCCACAAGTAGTTTTAAATTACTTTTTTTCCTTTAGAAATTACATTTTGTTCAGGGACAGTTCTAAACACGGGAAACATGCGCTACTTTTCAGGCATACTATAGACACCCCCAGGTACAAAATTTAAAGGAATTTTTCACTTTTTTGTTTCACTTTAAGCATTATTAAAATCACTGCTCCCAAAAAACAGCCGGTTTTAAAACTTTTTTTGCATTGATACATGTCCCCTGGGGCAGGACCCAGGTCCCCAAACACTTTTTATGACAATAACTTGCATATTAAGCTTTATAAATAATACTTTTCATTTCTCCCATAAACTTTTAACAGTGTTCAGTGGCTTTTTGAATTTGCCGCGAACACCCCAAATTGTTTGCTGTTCGCCGAACGGGCAAACAGAAAGCTCATGCCTAGAAAGGGGATTCATAAGAGAAAATTACTTTATCCCAGTCCTCAGCAGTCTAATCCCTGTACCTTTTGCAGAATATTCGTCTGTCCCTGATGTTTTTCCTTCAGAGAAGTGGCATCTTTGCTGCCCTTCTTGACACCAGGCCATCCTTCAAAAGTCTTCTCCATGTGCGTGCAGATGTACTCATACTTGCCTGATGCCATTCCTGAGTTAGCTCTGTATTGGTGTTGCCCCAATCTCGCAGCTGAATTAACTGTAGGAGATAGTCCTGGCTTATACTGGACTTTCTTGGGTGGTTCTGAAGCCTTCTTCACAAATTCAGTGTATATGTATTTTATGGGATTTCGTTAATTTTCATGGCAAAGAGGGACTTTGCAATTCATCTGATCACTCTTCATAACATTCTGGAGTATATGCAAACTGCCATTATAAAAACGGAGGCAGCAAACTTTGTCAAAATGTATATTTGTGTCATTCTCAAAACTTTTGGCTATGGCTGTATATCATACCTAGCCAATGCCACTGGAAGCTGGAAATCACTGAAGTAGACATCGCTACCTCAGTCATCTCCACTTGCCTCCTGGTACCAGGCTGAGAAACTGCATACTGCATTGTGAACACAGCAGTTTGGCCACTCAGGAGGTAGGCCTCATACACAGGACCGTTTACCTCGACAGAATCCATCAAGAAACTTGGTGGCAGAACTTTTTTGCCGAGGAAAACGGTTGTATGTGTGATTTTCATCGCGAAAACTGTCGAGGAACTCGATGAGAAAAGTTCTCTTTTTCCTCAACGGGAGTCTAAATTTCCTCGTCGTGTTCCTTGTCGGGCTGGTTTTCGACGAGAAACACGTTCGTGTGTATGCCTAGAAACCCGCGCATGCTCAGAAGTGTGGCGCCAGTGGAATCGAACTTCCCCATTATAGTGCCGTCGTACGTGTTGAACGTCACCTCGTTTGAGAACGACGAGATTTTGTCTTGACAGTGTGTACGCAAAGAAAGCTTGTCAAGTTTCCCGACAAGCCAAACAAGGAACTCGTCGAGGAAAACAATGTTTCATTTACGACGAGTTCCTCGGTCGTGTGTACGAGGCCGTACCATTGATTTTCTAAATTAATGCAAAGTGTTCTTTGATTGTACAAGGTGGAGTGGTGGAGCAGTGATGCGATGCTCTCCACCAATCCTTAGATGTGTTGTCTGCAGTAGTTTTCCTTTTTTTAGATTTAGAACCTTTTCAGATATTGCAGTGTGCCTGACACTTTCTGTGCATTAAACCAAAAGCACAAGCAATGTTATTTTCTTTCCACACTATATTCTCCAAAGTAAAAATTCTTCTACTTGACTGTCTTCCTGAACTATTGTTTATATACTCACAACTGGTTTTGAGACCTGCGGGACCTTTTGGAAACTCAGCTTGTTTGACACTTTCTGGGTCACTGTGGGTTGGGGCACGGAGCTGTTTTGTGGTTTTGGCTGAACGCTGTGGGTGGTGAGGTCATTAGACATGTGCACAGAAAATTTTTTTGTTTTTTTTTGTTCCGTTTCGTATCGTTCCGTAGGTTCGTTTCCGTTAGTTTTTCTTAAGACGCCCGTTTTCCTGTTCGTTCCCGTTCGTTTTTCGTACGACGAGATTTTTTTGTATTCCGATCGTTTCGTATTTTCGTTACTGTTTTATTTTCGTACATGCGGGATGGTTCGTTATTCTGTTTAATTCATGTTCGTTACTTGTTAGACAATAATTTTCGTGAATTTTCGTCAATGATTTGCATTCTGTGTTTTGGATTCCTTTTTCTGTTCGTGTTTTCGGTCGTGTGTTCGTGTGACATCTATGACAATTTGATGTGGATGTCATGTGGGCATGTGACTGAAGATACGAACAGAAAAAGGATTTTCCTCATTTTGTACTTTCGTAAATATATCGCGGGATTCGCGGCACTTTCAACATGCGGCTCATCCATATTAACTATTGTTAAGCCCCATACACTTGGTCAGACTTTTTTAACAACAAACATAAAAACGATCGTTTTCCATTCGTTCTGAGAAAATTTGTTCGTTTTTAAACTCCATCAGAAAACCATTTTTGGGTTCAAAAGTCTGGCCAACTGATCTCCCTTCAGATGAAAATCCACAGAAAAGTTTATTTGGCTTTACTGTACTACTCAGCACAAAAGAGAAGCTGCTTCACTAACTACACTCACTGCCCATTCAAAAAAACGAAAATGACATCTGTGGCAAGGGATTTGCATTCTGTGTTTTGGGTCCTTTTTCTTTTGGTGTTTTCGGTCGTGTGTTCGTGTGACATCTGTGGCAAAAGATTTGCATTCTGTTGAATCCAAAATACGAACAGAAAAAAGGAATTCAAAATACAGGGTGCGGGTCTTTTGTTGTGGATGTTGTGTGAGCATGCGACTGGGGATGTGGACAGGGAAAGGATTCAAACAAAATGCAGAGTGCGGGTCTTTTGTTGTGGATGTCATATGAGCATACGACTGAGGTTGCGAACAGAGAAGGGATTCAAACAAAATACAGAATGCAAATCTTTTGTTGTAGGTGTCATGTGGACATGCGGCTGAGGATACGAGCAGAGAGGGGATTCAAACAGGATACTGAATGCAAATCTTTTGTTATAGATGTCATTTTCGTTCTTTTGCCGTTTTCGTTTTGTCGTATTTTCGTCGGATCGTTCGTTCGTATTTGCGGTTGTTCGTTATGCGGCTCATTCGTAATCCCGTCGTTTTCGTATTTTGGTGCTTTCATTTTTTCGTATGTACACATTATTCTGCGGGTACGAAAATGAACATTTTCGTACGAAAATAACATTCGTACGAACGGGAATGCACATATCTAGAGGTCATCCTCATGCATTTTTCCTTCCTTTGCATTCCTTCACTTTCCTATATTTTCTCCTGGATACTCCTCTACTTTTCTTTTGCATCTGGCACAGTGACTATTGGTTGGTAGATTCATACCTCCGTACGGTTAAGACATGCCTGTGAATACATACCCCCTGCTTTCCTTCTTAGATGCAAGCCCGGTGACGTTCGCCTGTTGCCGTATCATTAGGTGTTAACTAACTTATTATTATTTATTATTAATAATTTATTACGTTCCATTTATTTAGATGCTGCATTTGTTATAATTTAATAGTTAGTTATTATTAATTACCGTATTTATCGGCGACGGCGTATATATCCTGGGTGCGTGTTATATGTCGATCCCTGCTGTCTGTGAGGGGAAGAGGAGTGAGCGCCACCGATATACACATAGCCAAGTGTACTGTGTACTCGGCTAGGCTCGACTCCGCTCACAGTTACGCCCAGTCCCGCCATTGAACCTGTGTTATGTCCATCATAGGAGCCTGGCGAAGGGGCGGGACTGCGAAAGGAGCCGAGTACAGCCGAGTACACAGGACATCCGGTTCTGTCTATCTTGGCACCGCAGTGGTAATTTAAACTATCATGCTGCAAGGACACTGGAAAAGGCTGCAATGACACTGGGCAAGGCTGCAAGGACACTGGGCAAGGCTGCAAGTACACTGGGCAAGTCTGCAAGGACACTGGGCAAGGCTGCAAGGACACTGGGCAAGGCTGCAATGACACTGGGCAAGGCTGCAAGGACACTGGGCAAGGCTGCAAGGACACTGGGCAAGGCTGCAATGACACTGGGCAAGGCTGCAATGACACTAGGCAAGGCTGCAAATGACACTGGGCAAGGCTGCAAGGACACTGGGCAAGGCTGCAATGACACTGGGCAAGGCTGAAAATGACACTGGGCAGGGCTGCAGATGGACACTGATTATTCTGCAACAATGGACAAGGCTGCAGATGGACACTGATAAGGCTGCATTGACTATCATTTAAATGTTAGTTTTCCCTCCTAAAAGTTTTTTTTCTTAAAATTCCCTCCTAAACTTGGGGAGCGTGTTATACGCTGATAAATACGGTAGTTAGTTAGTTATTATTTCGGATTTTCAAATTTTCAGATTTTCTTTATTATTTACGAATTTACGAATTTTCAAATTTATGAATTTATTCTAAATAACAAATTTCGATCATAATAAATTACCCGAAAAAAAGAATGAACCGAAAACGAACACATTTTTAGGCAGTACACATGTTTAATACTGCTATTCGTAATATACAAAATATAGAGACACACAACTCACTCTATATGGCAACAGCATCCAAAATTAAAGAGCAAATAAATAACCAGAAATAGTATAGGACATTAAAGGTTGCCACTAGTAATCCCAAAGAAGGAACAGAGTACTTTGGGCCAGATCCACAAAAGGGATACGACGGCGTATCTACTGATACGCCGTCGTATCCCTGTTTCTATCTTTGGAACTGATCCACAGAATCAGTTTCCAAAAGATAGGGAGAAGATCTGACATGTGTAAGGGACTTACACTGTCGGATCTTAAGATGCAGTACCGCATCCGTCGCTGGGGGCATTTCGAGTCGAAATGCCGCTTCGGGTATGCAAATTAGCACTTACGGAGATCCACAAAGCTTTTCAGCTTTGTTTTTTCTCTGTAAGTATTAGTTTGCAATCGTAAAATTAGGGCTGCTTTTACAAGGCCTAAACTGTTTAGGCCTTGTCAAAATAGACCCTTCTATCCCGCGTCGCCGTCTTTTTTTTTTTTAATTTCCCGCTGCAACTCGTATTTTTTTTTTTTACGCCCGTCGCGATTCTCAAAACCCGGCGCAACGAAAAACCGCGCTAAGCACGTCGGGAAAATGACGTTGTGAGCATGCGCAGTACGGCCGGCGTGGGAGCGCGCCTAATTTAAATGGGACTCGCCCCATTGGAATAGGAACGCCTTGCGCCGGCCGGATTTAAGTTACACAGCCGAAAATTTCTAGGTAAGTGCTTTGTGGATCGGGCACTTAGGTCGAAATTTTCCGGCCGTGTAACTTAAATTGAAAAAGTTACGTTGCGCCGGGTTTTTGTGGATCTGGCCCTTTGTTCCTTCTTTGGGATTACTAGTGCAACCTTTAGCCTAGGTTCAGACTAGTGCAATCTCAGACATTGCATGTGATTCGCACCCGCACCGCAGGTGCCGATCACATGCAATGTCTGAGCAATGCGCGTTCAGCCATACAGTTGTATGGCTGAACTTGCATTGCATTTGCACAGAAAATAGTGCAGGGACTTGTTTTTCCCCTGGAATCGTATCGCATGGGTGTTCTCACCTATGCAATCTGATTCCTGTATGAATCCACAGTTCGCACTGCGATCTGTGCACCGTTCAGGGGGTGTCAATAACAATGTATTGACACCCGCAGTGGTTTGCAGAGAGTGAACTGCCTGCGGAAAGAAACAAAGCGGGAACCAGCTCAAAGTCCTATACTATTTCTGCTCTTTTTTTTTTTGCTTTCTACTGCTTTTCGCTTAGAACTATCACAGAAACTCCAATCTATATCTCCTTTAAAAAATCTTACATTTTTCAGATGAAACGTGGTCTTGCTCAATGAATTTTTTTAAGGACGAATACTGTACTAACTAATATGCCACGCCTCTCCTCGTCTTTCTGTTTTATTTATTTACAGATCAAAGGGATGAAGTTGGTTGAAAGCAACCTGTCAAGTGGGGGAAAAAAGGAATTAATAAAAAAAAAATATGTACCGTATATGTGTGTGTAATATATTTATATATTGTTTTGCACCTTATTATCCCTTTAATTTTCTGTAATCACCCTTAATTTCTTTTATTTTTTTGTCCACTAATAATTTATAAACTATTAATAATTTAAAACTTTAATTTTTTCATTTGTTTTAATATTTTTACACCTTTAACATATATTTACATCTTTCACATTGAAAACACGTGCAACATTAAAAAAAAAAATAATTATTTAATTTTTAAAGAACTTTTCAATGCTTTGTACCAATGCTGACAGCTGAAGTGTAAATAAAAAAAAGTTGCGGTTGGTATCGGCGAGTGCTAAAAAAAATGCATCCCTAGTCGCAATAGTATGGGATTTTTTTTTCCTTAAGGTGTTTCGGTTCCAATCCTACATGGGGTATTGAGAAATTTATTTTGTAGCTTTCTATGTGATTTTAATATGTTTGCAATAAAAGTTTTATGGTGTCTGAAAAAAAACAAAAAACGAATATGCCACTTTTGAGGGTTAACATTGAAGTCTATTGCCTAGTACACACGAGAGGATCGATCCGCGGAAACGGTCCGGAGGTCCGTTTCCGCGGATAAATCCTCTGGCGGATTTTGATCTCATGGTTGTACTAACCATGAGATCAAAATCCCCGCGGAATTCCCTCCGCGGTGACGTGTCACGCCGTCGCCGCGATGATGTGCGCGACGCTGTAATATAAGGACTTCCACGCATGCATCAAATCATTACGACGCATGCGAGGGATGGATTCGGACGGATTGATCCGCTGAGTCTGTACAGACCATCGGATCAATCCGCTGGACTGGATTCCAGCGGATCGATTTCTTAGCATGTTAAGAAATTTTGATCCGCTGGAAATCCATCGCCGGGGAAAATATCCACGGAAAAATATCCGCTGGATCGTACACACCAGGGGATCTATCCGCTGAAACCGGTCCGCGGATCAATTCCAGCGGATCGATCCTCTCGTGTGTACGGGGCCTATGGCTCTCAAGTTGCATGAAGTGGGACCAAAGTGGTGCAGGAACTACTTTGAAGTTGCTGCAACTTTAAGTTGCATATATATGAATGGTTATCATTGGAAAACATGGGGAACGACTTGTCATGCGATCTTCCAGCAATTTTACCGCGATTTTGATACACCATTAAGCAATGCCGGTGTAATCTTGAGGTCTATGGATCTCAAATCGCATCAAAGTCGGACCAAAGTAGTGCAGGGACTACTTTGAAGTCTCTGCCTCCTGAAGCCGCACAGATATGAATGGTACTCGTTGGAAATCATGGGGTACTTTGCAGTCCCAAGTCACAGGACATGTCGCACAAGTGTGAAAGGGGCCTAAATTGAACAAGCTGAAGTTACAAGCTGATTGGCTACCATGCACAGCTGCACCTGATTTTGTACTATCTATTTTTAGTAAATCAACTCCATGGATAGATGGGTGAGTTTTGAATATTAAAAATGAATAAAATAGCGTTTTCAGTTTGTGGTGCTCAGATACAGTTTCGTTTTAATTTAAAAATTTCTGTATGTTTCCTATAACTTACCACATCTTCACTTTTTGAGTTCTACTTTAATAGATATCTGGCCCAATATTAACATAATCTCCTAATAACTTGTGAGTCTTTGTTGCCCTCTATTGTCCTATTTTCTAAACTACAGCAAAGAAAATACTAATAAGTATTTATCTGCAAGAAAAAATTTACTTTATTTAAAGAATTTTTAATAACATTTACTGATACGTTAACATTTACTGAAAATGTATTTTATTTATATTAAATATAGTGGTAAATCTAATTGCAGCAAATAGTTATTTAAAAAAAAAAGGAGACCAAATAGCACACAATGCACCCTAAAGTGGAGCTCCACCCACTTTAACAACTTGTTCTTAAATGAATGAGCACCGCACCACCACTCGTTTTTGGATAACAATTTTAAAAAAAAATTCCTTTCCTCACTTAAATGAAATACCTTGTGTACTTTTGTCCCAGCCCCGCCGCAGCCCAGGGCGTCATATCCTGCTGCTCCCCCGCTGCCTTCTGGGACCTGTGTAAGTATCAGAAAACGACGGGGGCCATTCAGAAAGCGTTGCGCGACTTGTGCATGCGCAGTAGGAAGCCGGTGGTGAAGCCTGAAGGCTCCACTGCCACGATCTTATGGACGGATCGGCCTTGGGGGACTGACATCACGGGCTCCCTGGACAGGTAAGTGTCCATATTAAAAAGTGTCCTTATTACAAAAACTATTTTTGCGGCTGGAACACCGATTTAAATGCGATGAAAGTATATGTAAGCTCAATCACTAAAATCTCATATTGGCTTTAACATGTTAATTTAATGTCAAAAGTTATTTTCAATGGCCCGGATTCAGAAAGAAGTTACGACGGCGTATCTCCAGATACGCCGTCGTAACTCTAGTGCGGGCCGTCGCATCTCGGCGTCTGATTCATAGAATCAGATACGCCTCAATGTTGCCTAGATACGAGCGGCGTAAGTCTCCTACGCCGTCGTATCTTAGGGTGCAATATTTACGCTGACCGCTAGGGGCGCTTCCCTAGACTTCCGTGTCGAATATGCAAATTCGGTAGATACGCCGATTCAGAAACGTACGTCTGCCCGGCGCATTTTTTTACGTTGTTTCCGTAAGGCTTTTTCCGGCGTAATGTTACCCCTCATAAAGCAGGGGTAAGTCACGTTAGGTATGGACGTCGGAAACGAACAGCGTCGTATTTTACGTCGTTTGCGTAAGTCGTTCGCGAATAGGGCTGTACGTAAGTTACGTTCACGTCGAAAGCATTGACAGTTTGCGCGTAATTTGGAGCATGCGCACTTGGAAACGTTCATGGACAGTGCATGCGCCGTTCGTAAGAAAAGTCATTTACGTGGGGTCACAAGTAATTTAAATAAAACACGCCCACATCATCCACATTTGAATTAGGCGGGTTTACGCCGACACATTTACACTACGCCGCCGTAACTTAGGGCGCAAGTTCTTTCTGAATACGGAACTTGCGCCCTAAGTTACGGCGGCGTAATGTATCTGAGATACGCTACGCCCGCTGAAAGATACGAAAATGTATCTGAATCCGGGCCAATATATTTAAATGTGCAGCTTTTATTATAATAATAATAAGCAAATAGCAGTGCTCTTACAAGGAAACACACCCTGGATAAAGTGGTGGAATACTTACATGGGTACTCAGGCTCCAAAGTGTCCTCCATCCACTGGATTCAATACAAAATGATACCACATTGTACCAATACTACCACCTTCAGCAGAAATTACTTATTGTAGGCATTGTGTATAATTGTCCACACATCTCTGTCATGGACTCTATAAAAGTTTTTAACACAGCATGAACTGCCGACTTCAACCCCTCCTCAAACACACACACAAACAACATTTCCATGGGATTTAAATCAGGGCTTTAACTAAGGCACTCCATAACCTTTGATTTCTTCTTTTTGATCCATTATTTGGTGGATGTGCTAGTGTGGTTTAGATCATTAAAGTGTTGAAAGATCCAATACCAGTTTACTTCAAGTTTTAGATGGCCCCATGAACACATCAACATTTTGATGTGATGCGGAAATCATAGTTAACTTAAAGGAGTTGTAAAGGAAAAAAATGTTTTGCCTAAAATTAATGTCTGCAAGGTAGACAGACAGAATAGTGTAATGATTCTGTTAAAAAACGAGTAAATACCTATTAAATTCCTTCATCTATATCACCTCCGGTGTTCTAGTTTCTGTTCTCTCATTCACTTCCTGGTTTGCATCCATATCAGGAACCATCATACTATACCAGACCATATTATGAGCAGCCATATCATGGCAATCAGGGACAACGTACCCCAAAGAAAACCGGGAAAAAACCCTTTAAGAAACCATATAAGAAACCATTTAACAATGGACATAATGGTCAAAATAATCAGACCAATCATAGAGAATATAGAGCACCACCACAACAATATGACCATCATGGAGGACATGATAGAACCCCCATACATACATACAACAGATTTGAGCCGATTAGACATTATCAGGAGCCATATTATGATCAACGTCAATATCAGAGTCACTATGATTATAATGTACAGAGGTCTTTTTTAGACAGGGAGAGGAGAGATCTCTCTCCTCGACGGCAACCAGAACCATACCGCTCACCACCGAGAAGAACTCAGGAGGACAGGTTAAGTCCCGAACAAAGAGAGGCAATCGAGCGGGAACGCGATTCCAAGCGAAAAAGAGAGTAGTCGGTGAAAACGTGGTAAACCTGAGTGGGAAATCCATTACTGCAGAAGAACTGGCAGTTTTGGATAAAGGGTTGAAACATGCTCCTACAAAAAACCTCAACAAATTCGAAATGTACATTGGAATACAGAAATATGTGAGGAAACTCACTATTAAGAAGTCTATCCTAAACAACCCCTTTACACCTCGCAATGTTCCATCAAGCGAGTTGATTGGACCATTGCATAGTACTCTGAGAAATAACTCTGTATACAACCCTCAGATATCCAATAACCAACATATTGATGTTTTTAAAAAACTAGTTTTACAAGACCTGGAGTCTCTTAAACTAAAGAAAAGAAGTGACCCGATACATATAAAGAAAGGTATTAAACTACTCACAGAAAGAAGCGACATTGTCATTCGCCCTGCGGATAAGGGAGGAGCAGTCGTGATACAATCAAAGGAACAGTATCAGAGTGAATTGAGTAGACAACTGCAAGATGGTAACACTTATGTTAAGTTATTGGGTAATCCCACTATGAAATATAAAAAAGAATTGAGATTACTTATAGATCTTGGAAAGAAAAAAGAGATCTTAAATAAGAAGGAAGCTACATTCTTGTTACCAAAAACCTGTAGAATACCAGTTATTTACACCATTCCCAAGATTCATAAATCTCGTGAAGATCCACCAGGGAGGCCCATAGTCAATGGGATAGATTCCCTCACGGCAAGGATGGGACAGTATATTGACTATTTTATCCAACCCGCTGTCCAAGCGACACCAGCCTACCTTAAAGACACGAAACATATATTACAACGTCTTGATACAGTGCCGGTATGTGAAGAAAGAACACTACTGGCTACGGCAGATGTTACATCACTGTACACGATCGTGCAACACCATGATGCCTGTTTTGCCACCAAGTGGCTTCTGCGCAATTTTAGTAGTCTTATCTGCAAACAGAGGAAGTTCCTCATCAAATGCCTCGATTTCTGCCTCGAGTGCAACTACTTTTGGTATGATCAGAATTATTTTAATCAGGTCATCGGCATTGCCATGGGTGCAAAATTTGCACCTAGTGTGGCAAATGCCTTTATGGCACTATGGGAAGAGTCGGCTATATATGAGAATACTCCAGTTGAATTATCTCTTTATAGAAGGTATATAGACGATAATATTATTATCCTGTGGAGTGGGAGCAGAGAGAGCCTTGAGAACTTCCTGGAGACACTCAATAGGAATGACAAGAACATCACCCTAGTGTGGAAAATTGATGAGAAGTCTATAGATTTTCTGGATCTGAACATCAGCATAGAAAAAGACAAGCTAGTCACTAAAACACATTTTAAAAATGTGGATACAAACAGTTATCTTTCGATGGACAGTTGCCATTTTAAACCTTGGCTTTTCAACATCCCTAGGGGACAACTCGTTAGAATAAGAAGGAACTGTACGAAAGAGAGTGACTTTCTATTACAAGCAGACATCATTGGTTCAAGGTTTAAAAAAAAAGGGCTATGAAGAAACATGGGTCAAGGATCAAATAGATATTGTCAGGAGGTTGGATAGGAATGTGATGCTACAGAATAAACCGAAAATCAATCAACAATAAGTAGCACCGGTGCTTATCCTGGACTATAACTCTCAGTATAAAGATGTAGCCAAATTGATTGGGAGACATTGGCACATCCTGAAAGGAGACAAAGATCTAGGACAAATACTTCCAGAGAAACCAAGGATAGTTTATAAGAGAGCACCCACTCTGAGAAACTTGATTGTTAAAACAGTAGTCGAACCACCACCGAAACCTGGGTATACCTTTTTCTCGGGAAAGGGCTTTTACCCATGTAAGAACTGTAATGCATGCCGTAAGTCACAGAGGTTTCAAAAGAAACAAACTGAGTTTGTAGCGACAAACACAGGAGAAACCCATGTGATTAGAGACTTTATCGGGTGTCATACTGAGGGTGTGGTGTACGTGCTACAATGTAGTTGTAACCTTCAATATGTTGGGAGGACAAAGAGGGCTTTGAAGTTACGGGTTAGTGAACATGTTGAAAACATAATAAAAGGCTTCCCGAAACATAGTGTTTCAAGACACTTTGACCAGGTACACAATCGTGATCCCACTCAACTCCAATTCTGGGGGGGTTGAGAAATACAACCCCTCATGGAGAGGGAGTCACAAGATACGCACAATAAGTCAAAAAGAATCTAAATGGATCCATATTATGCGTACATTAGTACCAGGAGGAATGAATGTTGAATTTGATCTCAACTGCTTCCTTAGCAATTTCTGATTACAGTTTTCTAGCTTAGGAGGCATTATTTTTATCTGTTTGCTATTTTTTGCTAAGTGGGATCACTCCTTAACCACTTCCCGCCCGGCCTATGGCCGATTTACGTCCGGGAAGTGGTTATGAAATCCTGACAGGACGTTCTAGAACGTCCTGCAGGATTTCATGCCGCGCGCGCCCGTGGGGGCGCGCATCGCGGCGATCGGTGATGCGGGGTGTCAGTCTGACACCCTGCATCTCCGATCTCGGTAAAGAGCCTCCGGCGGAGACTCTTTACCACGTGATCAGCCGTGTCCAACCACGGCTGATCACGATGTAAACAGGAAGAGCCGTCGATGGCTCTTCCTCACTCGCGTCTGACAGACGCGAGTAGAGGATAGCCGATCGGCGGCTCTCCTGACAGGGGGGGTTAGCGCTGATTGTTTATCAGCGCAGCCCCCCCTCGGATCGCCACACTGGACCACCAGGGATGCCCACCCTGGAGCACCAGGGTGGGCAAAAAAAAAAAAAGACAAAAAAAAAAAAGTATAAAAAAAAAAAAAAAAAAGCATAAAGAAAAAAAAAAGATGCCAGTCAGTGCCCACAAATGGGCACTGACTGGCAACCTGGCAAAAATCAGTGCTGCCACCCCAGTGTCCATCAGCGCCACCCCAGTGTCCATCAGCGCCACCCCAGTGTCCATCAGTGCCACCCCAGTGTCCATCAGTGCCACCCCACATTGCCCATCCATGCCCAGTGCCCACCTATCAGTGCCCATCTGTGCCACCCATAAGTATCCATCAGTGCCGCCCATGAGTGCCCATCTGTGCCGCCTATGAGTGCCCAGTGCCGCCCATGAGTGCCCATCAGTGCCGCCTATGTGTGCCCATCAGTGCCGCCTATGTGTGCCCATCAGTGCCGCCTATGTGTGCCCATCAGTGCCGCCTATGTGTGCCCATCAGTGCCGCCTATGTGTGCCCATCATTGTCGCATACCAGCGCCGCCAATCAGTGCCACCTCATCTGTGCCCGTCAGTACTACCTCATCGATGTCCATCAGTGCCATCTCATCGGTGCCCATTAGTGCCGCCATATCAGTGCCCGTAATTGAAAGAGAAAACTTATTTACAAAAAAATTAACAGAAAAAAATAAAAACGTAATTTTTTTTCCAAATTTTCAGCCTATTTTTAGTTGTTGCGCAAAAAAAAAAAATCGCAGAGGTGATCGAATACCACCAAAATAAAGCTCTATTTGTGGGGAAAAAAGGACGCCAATTTTGTTTGGGTACAGTGTAGCATGACCGCGCAATTGCCATTCAAAGTGCGACAGTGCTGAAAGCTGAAAATTGGCTTGGGCGGGAAGCTGCGTAAGTACCTGGTATGGAAGTGGTTAAGCTTGATAATATAAAATTATGTGTATTTACATGATGTTTTGGATTATGCGACAAACCAGGTGTGCGACCACCATTTTATATATATATATATATATATATATATATATATATATATATATATATATATATATATTTTAAGATTTTTTCCACACATTTTATATCTATTCTATGGGTCTGTCACATTGACATAGATTTTAACAATTTTTCATACATTTTAATATCTATTATATTTCTCTTTGTTTTTTTTATATATATATATATATATATATATATATACTTTATATTTTTTATATATATATATATTTTGCATTCCATATCAGTCTCATTATAAGGTGAGGAGCTTGGTTTCGTTTGAGATAGTTTCAGGTTGGCCCCCGGTGGTTGCTCCTCCCTTTGAGCTGTGGAATTATTATTTTAAAGATTTTTTATATATATCCTATTTTTTCTTATGTGATTTATCGGCCCATTGTGCCCATTGTGCAGCTCTCTGTAATATATGCCATTTTAATGCCGTTCCTTCAGATATACTCAGGCCGAGTCGTTCATCTCAGTGACTTGTATTGCTTTGCATTGTAATCAATGGGCATAGCATATACAGCGCTGTGGACTCCAACAAAATGGCCGCAATACTATTTCCGGTTTCCGGATATATAAACAATACTATCACCGCCAATCAGATTCCCCAGACGAAGACATGCGATCCCGTGTCATAACGCGTAGGGATTGGACAGACGGACGCACACCTGGAGTGACGTAAGCTGTGGACGCCGCTCGTTTTTAAAATTTGCTGCACGATTTTATTGTGTTTGATGTAAGCACAGGTTTTTTCATTATTAAACACCCCTGAGTCTTACTATATTTCACGATTGGAGCCCCTCCTTTTGTTCCCTGATCCCAGGAGGGGGTGTTCACGTTACTGACCACCGCAGTAAACCCTCCCGTCAAGGTGGTCAGTAAAATCAGACAAGCAGGAAGTGAACAGAACAGAGAAGAAATAGAGCA
This sequence comes from Rana temporaria, assembly GCF_905171775.1. Taxonomy (NCBI): domain Eukaryota; kingdom Metazoa; phylum Chordata; class Amphibia; order Anura; family Ranidae; genus Rana; species Rana temporaria. The sequence continues at coordinate 613,508,500 of NC_053489.1, forward strand.
ACTTCTGAGAAAAAACGAACAATGAGGAAGTGAAAAGGGGAATGTCTGCAGGTAAAGGATGCTTATTATGAAAACATTTTTTTTCCTTTACAACCCCTTTAATGACTGCAGGTCCAGAAACAGCAAAGCGACACTAAACCATAATATTTCCACCAACATGCTTCACAGTTGGTTTGATGTTCTTCTCTTGAAATACTGTCTTGGTTCACACCAGACATATCTACTGCTCTGGTGGCCAAAGTACTCTATCTATTCTTTGCATATATGCTCCTTTGATCTCGCTGTAATGGCACCACACACTTAAATGGGAAAGGGAACACCAGACCCTAGACTTCTGAGGTTTGCATAAGGCAAGTTCCACCTGCATACTCCTTAAAGGGATTGTAAAGGTTCATGTTTTTTTACCTTAATGCATCCTATGCATTAAGGTTAAAAAACTCATGGGAGGAGCCAGACTCCCCGGATAGTCAGATGGGGAGCTGGTTCTTCCCTGCGGGTAGAACGAACACTAGGACATTGGACTGAGAAAAGGTCTCAGGTTGGTACTGTACACAGTTTAGATTTCTTGGTTGAGATGGGGTTTTTTTTCTTTTTTTTCTACCATACCTCATTGAGCAGATGCTTCACAGTCCACGTCAGGAATTGAGAATGACCAATGTGTGTTTTACAAGGAGGATTCCTCAAGCCTTTTGAGATACTTAATGTTTGACTCCCTAACGAGAACATCATACCCTGTATTGTAAAACCTTAATAAAAACGATTGAAACATAAGGTGAAAAAACATCTAACAGTTGGATTCAATATAGCCCCCCACTTTTACTTACCTGAGTCCGTTTACCTGCTGCGCTCGCCCCCGATGTCCTCTTCTCCGCTCAGTCTGGCCATTGATTGGCTAGAGTGGATGTATTGATAGCAGCGCAACCATTGGCTCACGCTGCCATCAATCACATCCAATGACGTGGCGTGCCGTGCCGGGGGGCGGGGCCAAGGGATACAGCGAGTGGCTATAGCCACCGGCTATATCACGGGAGTGAGCCCGCAAGAACTAACCCCCATGGGAGAGAGCTCCCGTGAAGGGGGTTAGTTTTTGTGGGGAAGAGCAGAGACAGCCGCCAAGGGACCCCAGAAGACCAGGTTCGGGGCCACTCTGTGCAAAAGGAGATGCACAGTGGAGGTAAGTATAACATGTTTGTTATTTAAAAAAATATATATCCTTTACAGCCCCTTTAAGAAAGTTATAAACGTACATAAAACACCGGTTTATAATTTCATAAATTTGAAGTTGTGGTAAATGTAGAGGCGCACTTGCTTTTTTCTTGAAATAAATCGCCCACCTCTCTGGTGGTATTGCTGGCATTTTCATTTGCCAGTGTCCCTGCTCCTGCCAGCAGAAAAGCCTAGAGGTGGCAGGGATGTTTATGAATTTCCGTCACTCCACCCCGTTCTCTTTGCTCCTGCACAGCTCCTCCCTGGCAGCTGGTGATTGTGCAAGGCACAGCTTACATGACTCAGAAAAGAAATTCCATCTGGAGAAAATTTCTGCCATTGCAATTGGTTAATTTTGGAAAGTTCTCATGCAGGCCTGCTGGTAAAACCACCAGAACTGGAAGTGGCATTTCTGGTGTCCCAGTAAGCGGTAAATCCAAACAGGGATCTAACTTTTCCCCATGCTATCCAAAACTAAAATGAAAAGTCTTAAGCTGAACATGCACTTTTTAATACAACACTTTTGCTGAGTGCAATTGAACATCGCTAAACAGTTGGCCTGTAAATTCTATTATTGGTAGGCTGCGTTCCTGTTGTGGTTTAGTCTTGGCTTTTAATGTAATATAAAAATTATTACTTATCATGTAGCACTACAACCTCTAGTCACCAGACTTCAGATCTCTTCAATCTGGTCACCTGTACATACAAGCATTCCATTGCCCCCCATTTCCTGAGTGCGGAAGTCATTTCATCACTCTACAAGGAGTCTCAGTTCCTGTTTTTAAATGCAGCAGGTGCTACATGAAAATGTGTATTTCGGGTTTCTAAGATCTGAGGTCTCCCAGTAGAGGAATTATTATATACACTTGAAAAACCACTGGACCACCAATGTACAAAATTAACCAATGCTTCTTTCCAGCACATACCACTGTAGAGACAGGAAGCGGTAAACACAAGGGGTACTACAAGTTCACACTTGTGGCTCCTTATCCAAAGCTTGTAGCTTTTATTTTGCAGCGTGTTTATATTTGGAAATAGAATGCATTTGTGTTGGAAGAATAAAAAAATAAGGTACTTGCCCAAAAATATGTTAACATGGTCTTGAGGTACTTGCCCACCAATGTGTTAAAATGGTCTCCCTAATCACAGCAAGTGGTTGTGTACATTTTCAAGAGGTTCCAACTAGTTCTCAGACTCAAGAACAGTTTCCAAGTGCTCACAACACACAGTAAAGGGACCCTAGGAGTATATCCAGGTAAAGCAGCACTAATAAGAGCTTGGGTTAGGATTCCCCCCCTTTAGCCAATGTAAAGATTTACAGCAATGGCAATGGTCCAGAAGAATGAAGTAAGAGAGGGCAAACTACTGTGTTTAGCAAAGATAAATGGATGGCGCTGGAGAGTATAGGCAGTACCCAATAGGCTTTAGGGACCAAGTCGATGTGTTAAAAGTCCAAAAGCAGGGCGGCCATCAGAAATGTTTGGGCCTCTTACACGATGTAGGCCTGCCTGCCTCCGAGCCTGACCACCAACATTACCCAGGGCTTTCCCACGGGCCATCCAACCTAATCCGCATACCGGCCACCTGACCTGTACACACTCAGTCCCCTCCCCAATCCCACCTCACACCTATATATATGTCAGCCCGCCCACACACCTGTATATATGTCAGCCCCCGTTTATATATGCCAGCCCCCACACATGTATATATGTCAGCCCCCCCCACACACCTGTATATATCAGCCCCCCCTCACACCTGTATATATGTCAGCCCGCCCACACACCTGTATATATGTCAGTCCCACCTGTATATATGCCAGCCTCCCACACCTGTATATATGTCAGCCCCCCCCCCACACACCTGTATATATCAGCCCCCCCTCAAACCTGTATATATGTCAGCCCACCCACACCTGTATATATGCCAGCCCCCCCACACACCTGTATATATCACCACCCCTCACACCTGCATATATGTGAGCCTGTATATTTCAGCCCCCCACCTGTATATATGCCCCCCCACACCTGTATATATGTCAGCCCCCCTCACGCCTATATATATATATATATATATATATATATATATATATATATATATATATGCCAGCCCCGCACCTGTATCTATCTATCTATCTATAAATATATATATATATATATGGTAGCCCCTCACATACACAAACCTCTAAACACACAAGCCTCTGGCCCCTCCCTGTACACAAACAGCCCCTCTCCCTTTCCCTCACAGCCCCTACTTGTAAAAGAAATCTTCCTACCTAGTCCCAGCTAGTTTTCCCAAATCTGACATGTTGCTGAGAAGCATAGTACAGATCACACGAGGGGTGCACATGCACATAGTAGCCAGAGGTGGCAGTAAAGAGCTCGATGTCTGAGCTCAATGACACGAGAACAGTCGAAGCTATGAATCATTTCTGTAATGCACAGCACGGCTCCCCTTCACCCGTCTGGCCTTCTTTGGGCCGGACGGGCCCCTCGACCCCTTACAGTTGTGACGGCTGTACCCCCCTGATGGCGTCCCTGTCCATAAGTAGATGAGCCATAAAGTCCATAGAGTGGAGCAGTGACTCTGTAATAATACAAAAAAGAAACACAAGGGGGCGCCAGACTAAGTGCAGTATTATGGAGAAACAAATAGGTAGATTCAGGTACATGGGTGCAAACTTGCGGCGGCGTAGCTTAGCCTGTTTAGGCTATGCCGCCGTAAGTTAGCTAGGCAAGTACATGATTCTCAATGTACTTGCCTGCTAATATACGGCGGCGTAGCCTAAAGCGGGCTGGCGTAAGGGCGCCGAATTCAAATGTGTGGAAGGGGGGCGTGTTTAATGCTAATCAGGCTTGACCTTACATTTTTTACTGTTGTTATTAATGCGCATGCGTCGGGCGCCTACATTTCCCAGGGTGCATGGGCCTATTGATTTCGACGTGGACGTAAACAACGTAAATCCCGATTTGCGGACGACTTACGCAAACGACGTGAAAAAAATTCGAATCTCGCGGCGGGAATGGAGGCCATACTTTAAGATTGTTATTCCACCTAATAGATGGAATAACTTGAGGGCCTGCTAATGCCTTACGGAAACGGTGTAAAACTACTGCGGCGACCGGGCGTACGTTCGTGAATCGGCGTATCAACTCATTTACATATTCTACGCCAACCGCAATGGAAGCGCCACCTAGCGGCCATACGAAAAATTGCAATAATATGTTTAAGCGTATCTCTGTTTGAGCATACGCTTAAACATAAGTCGGCGTAGATTCTGAGTTAGGTTGGCTTATCTACTGATAAGTCGGCCTAACTCTTACTGAATCTACCTAAAACAGATTTATTTAGGCCAAATGGCAACTCACATGTCTAAAAGAATAAGCAGGCATTTTAAGTGGTTGTATGATATCCAATGGGCACCTTTATCTATGATCTAATATTTATAAGATATTAGACATGTGAAATTTGTTTAGTTTCAAATTAGTTTTTAATGAATTTAGACAAATTCGTTAATTCGTAAGTATCCGAATTTCTGAATTTTCCAGAGTATTCGAAAATCCAAAAATTCGACATTTTAAAAATACAGAAATTTAAAAATAAGAATAAAAATCTGAAAATTCAAAAGAATGAAAATCCAAAAATTCAAAAACCCAAAAATTCTAAAATCTGAAATAATAACTTTTTTTTTATACTTACCAGAAGTGGCTGTTACTAGGCAGATCTCCTAATCTGCCACTTCCTTGTCCGCGGTGGTCTTCTTTCTTCTCCTTCTAGTGCTGCCTCCTGGGAAATGGGGAGCGGTGTCTTCTGGGACCTTGTGTGTGTCCCAGGAGACATCCGGCCGTTCACATAGCGCCACGCGCCTCACGCATGCGCAGTAGGGAATCGGGCAGTGGAGCCGCAATGCTTTACTTCCTGATTCCCTCACTGAGGATGGAGGCAGGGCTGCCAAGACCCGAGCAATTGCTTGGCTTCGGCTGCCGACATAGCGGGCACCCTGGACAGGTAAGTGTCCTTATTAAAAGTCAGCAGCTACTGTCTTTGTAGTGGACCTCCACTTTAACTATTACTAACTATTACATTATAGGTATTGGAATTTCCTTTCAAATTTAGTGAATATAACAAATAAAAAATGTATCCGAAGTTCCGAATTATCCGTAATAACGAATGCCGTATCTGTCAGGAACCATGAAACAGATGGAAACAGAAAATGCAGTACAAATCACATCTTTTAATAAAATGGTAAAAATGGTACAACTGGTAAACGTAGTCAAAACATAGCGAGGGTTCGGTAGCCAAATCGGGCAGTCAGAATAAGTCAGGAAATCGGGAAACCAGAGATCAGCGTAGTCAGAGGCAGCAGACAGGATCAGAAACCAGAAGAGACGTCAACCAGGCAAGTCTTCAACAGGAATACAGCAGAGAGTCTCTAGATAAGTTTGACCAAGGCTAAGGCAATTGATGAAATGAAACAGGCAGTTTAAATAGCCAGGAGGGGCTGGCTGTGGGCTTGACTGACGAGCGAGAGATGAACAACAGGTGAGCCACTGTGGAATGATGAGTTCTGGCAATTAACTGAAAGCTGAGCACAGAGAAGGAAGGACTGAGAGCCCAACCCAGCCCAGGTAAGTGCCACATATGCTATGCATATTAGCTCATTATGCCTTTTTTCTTGCAGGTTTTTTTTTTACAGGAAAAAGATTGTGGGGCTTACTTCCTCTTTAACAATGGTAATTCAGGGTGTTTTTCCCAATGTGACTCACCTCATAAAGGTTTGGGTGTGGAGTCATTAGTTGCTGACGCACTACTTGCCCCTGATAGGGCTAGTTGTAGGCTCAATGCAATACTGACATCTCCTATACCTCTGACATTCCCGTATATCACGGCTCATGGCTGGAGTATTCACATGATTGAAAAAAAAAATGTAAATCAACAATCTGCCAGCTGCAGTCTGACAGAGGACCTTGGATACTATTGACCGTTCTTCAAATGAGGGACCCTCACAATTATACAGAGAACCAGGGACCCTCGAGGTTGGATGGTAGTGTATACAGTCACAGTGGGGTGGGTGATATCCGGAAATGGATATTTTTTCTCCCACAGGGAAATGTCAGTCATCCACCTCCCCGTTACACATACAGATGATTTGAGTGATCCCAAGAGAATAAACCCATCCCAGCCTGTGCAATCCAGTGGTGGTCAGTCTCAAAAGGGAGGGTCACGGGTACATGCAGGGACCCGAGGGCCAACAGGGACACCAAACAACCAGTTTATGGCTGTCTTCCCCTGCTGTGGATTGAAGCGGCCAGCCATACCCCAGGGCGGACTCTGCTTCACTGGTTGTTTGGTGTCTCTGCTGGTCTTTCAGTCCCTGCATGTACCTGTGTCCCTCCCTTTGGGGTCTGGCAGGCACTGGATTGTGCATGTGTATGATAGTATTATGGTACTGGTATATTTACTTGCTGTCCTCATAAAGCTATTATTCTACAGCAAAGTGTCTCTCCTGTGCCTGATCGTGTACTTAGTACGTGATCTGGTCACTTCCGGGCAGGGGATTACACAGCGCACAAGCGATAAGTAGGTGTTGGCCAATGAATGACCACTGGCACCCACTGATCGGCGAGAAGAATGACATAACAGAGCTCTGCCTATGTAAACAGTGTCATTGGGAGTGTCCTGGGCTTTGTTGCCCTGCAAAGCAGGACATTTAATTCAGCACAATCCTAAGTAAAAGCACCATATAGTTAAAACAAAAACACTGGTTAGGCACACGTTTAACACTTTCGCACTAGATGTTTAACCCCTTCCCAGCCAATGTCATTAGTACAATGACCGTGTATATTTTTAGCACTGATCACTGTATAAATGTCAGTTAGTGTCAGATTTGCGCTGCAATATCGTAGTCCCGCTATAAGTCACTGATCGACGCCAATACTAGTAGAAAAAATAAAAATAAAAAACTCCAGTATAAGTACCATAGTTTGTAGACGCTATAACTTTTGCAAAACCAATCAATATACGTTTATTGGGATTTTTTTTTACCAAAATATTTAGCAGAATACATATTGACCTAAATTTATGAAGAAAATTGATTTTTTAAACTTTTTGATTCGATATGCTTTTATAGGAGAAAGTAAAAATATAGTTTTTATTTTTTTGTTTAATTGTTGGTCTTCTTTTGTTTATAGCACAAAAAAAAAACAGTAATGATCAAATACCTATTAAAAAAAGGAGCAGTGATCTCTGTCATGCTGTAGTGAGACCAGCCCCCCCCCCCACAGTTAGAATCACTCCCTTAAAGGGGTTGTAAAGGAAAAACAATTTTTTTTCATAATAAGCATCCTTTACCTGCAGACATTCCTCTTTTCACTTCCTCATTGTTCGTTTTTGCTCAGAAGTTGCTCTATTTCTTCTCTGTTCTGTTCACTTCAGGCTTGTCTGATTGTTACTGACCTCCGTGAAGGGAGGCTTTAATGCGGTGGTCAGTAACGTGCTCACCCCCTCCTGGGAACTACATCTGTGTGGCAGGACGGTCTCTACGTGTTAGAGACTTCAAGGAGGTGTGAATTACTGGGCGTGCCGCAATGCATACTGGGAAATGTAGTTTTTACATGAACGAGTGCCGCAAACCAGGAAGTGAATGAGAGAACAGAAACTAGACCGTCGGAGGTGATATAGATGAAGGAATTTAATAGATATTTACTCGTTTTTTAACAGAATAATTACACTATTCTGTCTGTCTACCTTGTAGACATTAATTTTAGGTTCAATAAGTTTTTATTGTCAGTTTTTAGACAGAGAGAACAGCTTCAACCGGGTCGTGAACCCAACAGAGGGTGACCCGATAGTAGAAACACAAACATAAAGTTACAAATAAAACAGAAAACAGAAAACAGTTACATTACCATGTCTGGTGCTTAAAATGCAAATACAAATAAATGTTAGGTAGGCACATCGGTGGTTTAAACATCTATAGGCAATGTAGCCCAGCATCGGATAGGGACCACCCCTGTCCCGGCCGCCCCATTGGGAGCCTGCTGCGGCCAGGAACTAGGGCAGTAGCGTCCATGACATTTGTACAGTCAGGGCTGGGGTACAGGGAGCCACCAACCAACGTAAGGGATGCACCGTAGCCTGGGGGCTCGGTAGTTACCCGTAGGGGACTGATGAAGGCATGGTATGGTCCGTTTGAATGGCCTTGGGGGAGGGCCACGTAACACAGGGGAAAGAAAACTAAAGATAATTAGTGAAGTTAAGTTGAGAGGGGAACAAAGAGGGGGGAAGGGGAAAGAAGGGGGGGAGGGGAGGGGGGGAGCGGCGTGCTCCGTTCCGAGACGGCCCTCCACATTCAGGGGGTGGATTCGACCGGCACGTAATGGTAGACGGGGAGTCAGGCTGGGTTTAGCCTGGATTTTAGCTTGTCTGAAGTGGAGTAATGCCTCCATACACTCCAAGTGAAAGAAAATTTAGCATGGGTGTCAAGGGATTTGGCCTGTAGTTCCTCCATAAGCATGATATTGTTCATCTCACATACCCATTCGGCTGGGGTCGGGGGGGTGGGGGATTTCCAATGTCTGGAGATCAGTTGTCTGCCAGCGTTCAAGCAAAATTTCAAAAGGGTGTGTTTTTGGAACTTAAAGGGGCCTGGGAGAATGGAAAGGAGGGCTATGAAGGGGGAGGGAGCAAGTGGTTCATCATACAGGTCTGTATAGATCTGGAAAATTAATTCCCAAAAAGGGCGGATTAAGTCACACTCCCACCATATATGGCAGTACGTACCTGTGGTCTGGTCGCATCTCCAGCATGAGTCAGAAGCGGATGGGAACATGGTCCTGAGGGTGACTGGAACACGATACCACCTTGACAATATTTTATAATTCTTTTCCTGAGCATAGCTCGAGATAGAGGACTTGTGTGTGTAAAAAAAGGCTTTGCGCCAATCCGCCTCGCTGATATCTCTACCAAGGTCCTCCGACCAAGCTGCAGTAAACCTGGGCAGGGAGTCATGTGTGTGATCCAAGATCAGTTTGTAAATCTGAGAGAGAGTATGTCGCGGGGTGTCCGGGAGCGAGCATAGTTGCTCAAAGTCAGTCAGGGGTCTGTGGACATGGCCAGTGTCACGGAGTGATTTGCAATACGTTGAGAGATGTAGCCGGGTGAGCCAAGTTATCTGAGAGGAAGTGGAAGGCGTGGACGTGGTAAAGGTCCCGGAGGAGGCGTGGACAAAGCGGTGGGCGGTAGGCCAAGAAGCTCTGTCATAGTCGTCTATGGTTAGGATCGATCTGCTTTCCGGGAGGGCAGAGTTGTCGAACAATGGGGTTAAAGGCCCCGGATCAGTGGAGAGAGCGTATGTCTCCCTCCTCCGGTACCAGATGGTCAGGGCATCTTTAGTCAGGGGGGACAACCCCGGGAGGGACCGGTACGTCTTGGCGTATCCCCATGGGAGAGCCCGGATGTCTACGGGGGACAAATCCTGCTCCACCATGGTGGAAACTTTACGCAGTGGGCGAGGAAACCACTCCAGGACTCGAGAGAGTACCGCTGAAGTGTGATATAGCTCAAAATCGGGGAGGCCCGTTCCCCCACTAGTAATGGGGGAGCATATAAGTTTGTGTTTTAGCCTTGGGCGGTTTCCCCTCCAGACAAACCGGATAGCCATCGAGCGAAGTGAGCGGAAAAAGGCAGACGGAAGGGCTATCGGAAGTGCCTGGAATAGATATAATGCCTTGGGTAGGATATCCATTTTCAAAGCATTCATGCGCCCGAACCATGAGATAGGAAGGTCTATACGGTCCTCCATAAGGCGTCTAAGTTTGGTTAGTAGTGGGCCATAATTCAGCGTGTAAACCTCTGACGGCTGTGCGGGGATGGCGGTACCTAGGTAGGAGATAGACCTCTCTCGCCATTGGAACGAAAAGTTAGATTTAAGGGTGTTCAGGGTCGGTTGCGGTAGGGATACATTTAGGGCTTCTGTTTTAGTTAAGTTAGTTTATAATTACTGAGTCTGCCAAACCTAGCAAGTTCTCGCAGGATGGACGGGATGCTGATGTGGGGTTGGGTAACATAGAGAAGCAGGTCATCCGCATACAAGGAAAGTTTGCAGTGGGAGGAGGGTGTTTGTATGCCTCGTATACTAGGGTTTGCTCTGAGTGCCCGGGCCAGGTGTTCTATGACAAGCGCGAAAAGAAGAGGGGATAAAGGACAGCCTTGCCTGGTGCCGTTTTTAATCGACACCGTGCCTGACTGAACACCATTCACCAATACAGTGGCAGAGGGGGAGGTATATAAGGACATGATGCGGGAGAGCATCTTCGGACCTAGCCCAATCTGGGTGAGAGTAGCGCGCAAAAATGGCCAACTGACCCGATCAAAGGCCTTCTCTGCATCACAGGAGAGAAGGCAGGTCGGTATCCGGTGTTTATGGGCATACGCTATCAGATGTAGAGTTTTAGTGGTGTTGTCCCGGGCCTCACGGCCAGGGACAAACCCCACCTGGTCCCCGTGTATAACATTTGGCAGGAGCGGCGCAAGGCGGTCCGAGAGAATTTTTGCAAATAATTTCAGGTCGACATTCAGAAGAGATATCGGCCTGAAGTTGGAACACTGGGAGTGGTCCTTGCCGGGTTTGGGGATGACCACTATCTGGGCCAATAAAAGGGAGGAGGATGGGGAGGATTGTTCATTGATGGCATTGAAAGCTTTCGCTAAAAGGGGGGCCAGTTGTGTGCTGAATGTCTTATAGAAACGGGGGGTGAAGCCATCCGGGCCAGGGCTTTTGCCGTTTTTAAGTTTCTTAATGGTTGAGAGAAAATCAAGGTCAGTCAGAGGTTCTTCCAGTTCGTCAGAGTCAGTCGTTGTGATAGAAGGGAGAGCGGTTTCGGTGATATAGGAAGATACATCAGGTGACAAGCTGCTCGGGTCAGGCGGGGATGGGGGGGTCTCGGGTGGGAGGTTGTAAAGGTCTGAGTAATATTGACGGAATTCCTCTGCAATGGCGGAATTGACCATCAATTTACCTTTAGTGGGGGAAGAGATGAAGGGGATATGTTTCTTAGTCTGGCGCGGATTGAGTGTGTTTGCCAGTCGTCTGCCGCACTTGTTGTCCTGAGAGTAGTGCGAAAACCGCCCCTTATCTCTAGCCACCAAAGATTGGTCCGCGAAAATCTGCAGGAGGTCCCGTCGGGCATTGGCCAAGTCCACCATTTTAGATGCATCAGGGGAGCGTTTGTGGGAGTCTTTCAGGGCCGTGATAGTAGCCAGGAGGCGGTTAATGTCTACCGAGCGGGCTTTTTTGAGTCTAGAGCCGTGTTTTATGAACGTGCCTCCTAGGACACATTTGAGGGCTTCCCATCTCGTGAGCGGGTTGGTGTCGTCGCGTGCATGATCAGTATTGAAATTTGTGATGGTCTGAGTGATGTCAGCGGAACAAGCCAGGTCTGACAGTAGGTTGTCGTTAAGCCTCCATGAGGCTCTGGGTTTGTAAGAGGGAGGTTTTCCCAGGCACGTATGGATGGGTGCATGATCTGACCACAATGTGAGGCCAATCGAGGCACTGGGAGAGAGATCCAGCAACGACTGGGAAATGAGTATGTAGTCCAATCTGCTATAAGATGAGTGTGCGGGGGAGAAATATGTGTAATCCCTGGCAGAGGGATGGAGAACTCTCCACACGTCCACCAGAGAGAGGTCAGCAAAAAGAGTACGCAGCCTGGTCGTGGTAGCTAGAGAGAGCGAGGACTTACCAGTTGATGTGTTCAGGCGGGGTATTAAAGCAGCGTTGAAGTCACCTCCGAGGATCATATTGGTCACGCTGAACTTCCTCAGACGGGAGAGCATGGAAGTGAAGAATTGCAGTTGGTCCTGGTTGGGAGAATACACATTAGTCACAGTGTATATCACTTTCTTATAAGACAGTTTTAGAAAAATAAACCTTCCGGCTGTATCTATGTAAGAGTCTAAGACATCGGGCGTGAACGAGGCATGGAAAGCAATGGAAACCCCCTTAGACTTCGATAAGGGGTTAGTGCTATGAAACCAGGTGGGGTATTGCTTATGGAGGAACTTGGAAATTGAGTCAGATCTAAAGTGGGTCTCTTGGAGGAGAAGAATTTGAGTGCGAAGCTTATGGAAGTGATACATAATCTGTCTCCTCTTCTCAGGAACATTCAGGCCCCTGCAGTTCAGAGAGGATACAGTTAGGTAGGCAGGGGTAGCCATGAAAGTGGTTGAGCGGAGGATAGATAGTAACTTACCGGAAGGGAGCACGCCGACTCCAGAGGAAGGGGGAGGGGGAGGAGGGGGGGAGGATGAGAGGGCCGGGCAAGAGGCCCAGAGGGAAGGAAAAGGAGGGACAAGAAGTAAAAAAAGAAAAAGTGAGGCCGAAACGGCCACTCTTATGCCCCGTACACACCATCACTTTATGTGATGAAAAAAAACGACACTTTCTGTGAAGTAAAAAATGACGTTTTTGAAACTTCAATTTTCAAAGACGAAGTTGCCTACACACCATCGTTTTCTCACAATGATCTTGCAAAGTGAGGTTACGTTCCACCACGTTTTACCATTGAAGCTTGCTTCATAAGTAGCTTCTGGGCATGCGTGGATGAAAAAACGTCTTAGAAAACAACGTTTTTTGCTACACAAGGTCAATTTCTGTGAAGTAAAAAGTGCACTTTTGAAAAACGACACATAAAATTGAAGCATGCTTCAATTTTTTTTGGTCGTTTTTTACAAGACATAAAACGACGTTTTCCCCCACACACAGTCAATTAAAGTGACGTTTTTAAAAACGTCATTTTTTTTCATCACATAAAGTGATGGTGTGTACGCGGCATAACACTGTTGCTAGCAACATTTCAGCTATCACCCAAAGGGAGCTGAAAATCCTAAGTGGGGTGCCGCGGTCTTCGCACGGGGAGCGGGCCCGCACACACCGCAGTAACATAAAAGGAAAAAAAAAAAGAAACATTGCATACAGACATATAATAACGGTTATTGTCACAGTTTGAGACCCGGGTGGGCCATGTGGGGAGGATTCCTACAAAAAGGTATCTAAGGGGGTCCCACCATCGGGAGAGGGCGAGACCCTAATGTGCTCTAGCTCCCCATCGCTCCACGGGGTCGCATGGTAAATTGCTGACAAGCCTAGTCAGCGGGGATGTGCTCCTAAGGGAACATGGAGGGGAGGGAGGGTGCTGGGGGAGACCGTTCTCAGCCAGCAGGGAGATATGGTGAGCAAAACAGGGAGACCATCTAGCCCAGGGCCACTACTCTAAGGCGGGTGAGGAACTAGGGATGAGACTAACTGAACATGTAGGGAAAGAAACCCCCCCTCCCCACACAAAAATAGAAGGAGGAAAAAGAAAAAGGGGGGGCACCCTCCACCCCACCACGTCCCATCAAAATAAAGGCCGTCTGCAGAGCGTCCCGTTTCAAGTGATCAACAAAAAAGAAAATAGAATTCAAGGACGGGAGTCCTGGGCTAGGGCAGAAACAATGAAAACAGGCTGCGATGCAGCAAAAAAGATAGGCCAAAGAGTGGTGGTTGTCCGGTCACCCCGCGGAGGACTTGGATGACTCTGCTCGGGAGCGGCGTGGCTTCTTAGCTTGCGTCTTCCAGCCAGGAGGGAGCCGAAATCCAGGGGTTGCGGCCCGCAGGGGCCAGTCTGGTATGGAGATCTGTGGTCCCCAGGAACTTGGGGAGATCGCCCAGAGTGCGGAAGTATGCCGACTTGCCCTCGTGGGATGCAGACAGTCGAAACGGAAACCCCCAGCGATACTTAATGTGTTTAGCGTAGAGTGCCTCTGTAAGGGGCTTCAAGGCCCGGCGAAGGTCCAGAGTCAGCGTTGAGACATCAGGCAGGAGATGTATACGGGCCTCATTAAATTGGATGGTTTCCTGGTTACGTGCTGCTTGCATAATCGCGTCTTTGACGGCGTAGAAATGGACCCTGCAGATCACGTCTCTGGGGTGGTCCGGGTTCGGGTTTTTGGGACCCAACGCCCTGTGGACACGGTCCAGTTCTATGGGGGCCTCTTTGTCTTTCTGGAGCAGGTCGTTAAAGATAGCGGTGATCACTGGGGCCAATTCTTTGGTTTCAATCAATTCAGGGAGGCCACGCACGCGAATATTATTGCGTCTGGCCCTATTCTCCTGGTCATCCTGGGCCAGCATGAGCTGTTGAATCTGAGCAGTGTGATCATTAAGTATGGCTTCATGGGCTTGCAGGGTGGTCACAGTGTCTTCTACAGTCTGTTCCACGTCTTCTAGTCTGTTAGTGACATCCCTGCGGAGTTCAGATATCTCCTGTTTATAGGAGCGCTCCATGCGTTGAACACAGGCCTCAAAATCATGCCTGGTCGGCAGGGCCTTAATGTAGGCCTCTAAGTCCCAGTCACCATGTGAGCGGTGGGGGTCTGGGGAGTGACAGGCGGAGCGGGTTGAGCCGGCGTCCGAGTCAGGGGGGGAGATGGCCCTCTGCCTGGTCTTCATACCTGAAGCTGAGCGCTGCGAGGAAGATCCGTGTGAGGCCTTGTGTGGACCTGTGGAGCGGGCCGCCACCATTCGGGAAGAATCGGTCGATTTCGCCGTCCCTGTTTACATCGGCAGGGTGGTGAACGTCTCCCCCTCCCTTCCGTCCCATTACCGGGATGTATGGCGTGTCAGGGTCGCGTATTAGCCGTTTACAGACGGTGTGTGCGGGAGCTCCTGGAACAAGCGTCCTAGTTCTCCATGCGTCAGGCCACGCCCACCCAGACATTAATTTTAGGCAAAAAAATGTTTTCCTTTACAACTCCTTTAACTCCCTTAACCCCTTGATCGCCCCCTAGTGTTTAACCCCTTCCCTGCCAGTATCATTTACACAGTAATCAATGCATTTTTCTAGCACTGATCACTGTATAAATGACAATGGTTCCAAAATAATGTCAAAAGTGTCCGATGTGTCCGTCAAAAATTTTGCAGTCACGATAAAAATCTAAACTGACAAAGAAACATTTTTTTTTATATATTTTGGGGGGATAGTTATCATAGCAAAAAGTAAAAAATATTGCTTTTTTTTTTTCAAAATTGTGGCTCTTTTTTGTTTATAGCGCAAAAAATAAAAACCGCAGAGGTGATCAAATACCACCAAAAGAAAGCTCTATTTGCGTAAAAAAAAGGACGCCAGTTTTGTTTGGGTGCAATGTCACACGACCGCGCAATTGTCAGTTAAAACGACGCAGTGCCGAACCGCAAAAAGTGCTCTGGTCAGGAAGGGGGTAAATTCTTCCGGGGCTGAAGTGGTTAAAGTAACGCAGTGCAAAAAACAGCCTGGTCATGAAGGGGGGTAAATCTTCCATAGGTCAAGTGGATATGTTCAGCCTATGGCCCCTTTCACACAGGCTGTCCGATCAGGTCCGCCTGTCAGTTTTTCAGGTGGACCTGATCAGACCATCCATTCACCTCTATGGAGCCAAATCCAGATGGATGGTAGTCCTAATTTCCATTCGTCTGGCAGATCGGATGAAAGGGGACAGGCAGTGAGCAGAAACTAACCTGTAATCTGCCTGCTCAGCGGGAATCATCAGCAGAGCGATCCCCCCCACTGAGCAAGCGGAGTCCGCCAAACAGATCCGCCCCGTGTGAAAGGGGCCTATGTTTTTTTAAATTACATTTTAACATTGTTAAAATAACCCTGAGATTAATAAAATATTTTTTTCATCTCAGGGTTGTATTTTAGGTTGGTGTCTTTAAAGCCCCATACACCTATAAAACACTGGGTTGGCAGCACCATTTTCAGTTTCAAGTCACAATTAAGCCATTAAATTTAATGCTACAGGATATATAGGTTGGTGACAGTATCTCAAGAGGTCCACACATACAGTATACTGTATATGGTCCACTGGCTTTGAGGGACACCATCCTACATGCTTGATTTGCATTGGTGCTATTATTTTTTGGAAAGGGGAGAGGGGCATCATTTTATTTTGCTCCCAAACTACTTTAAAAAACCCAGAAGATTTTCTTAGCAACATAATAGAAAATATGAATGAAACTTGGATGGCTGCAAAACTTAAACTTCAAGGATGAAGATGATCTTTTATTATAAAGTAAACTGGCTTGCAGTTTCCTAATTTTTCACTAGAGGGTGATGTAGGATCATATAAGGTTTGCTCTCTTGTTTTTGGTTTAAAATAAAGGCCACTCAAATTTGTCATTGATTACTACTGTACATTAAGCGTGGACTATCGGCATACTTATTGAAACCTGAAAAACATAGCATGAAAATGGTCTAGATAAATGTATAGGTAAACATTTTAATACTTTATGAATCTGGATAATATGAGTTACATTTTTAACTTTAACCAAAAATATAAACATAGTTTAGGATGAGTAAGACTGTGATCTAAAATTGCTTACCTTACCTGCAAGGGTGTAACTACATAGCTCCCAACTGTCCCTGATTTTGAGGAACTGTCCCTGATGTGTCCCTCTTCCCCCCTCATTTGTCCCTCAGTTTGGTCTGATCCATATAGTTGTATATAAAATGCACTTTTTATCTTTCAAAAGGTGTTTCCCAGTGCTAAACCTTTCATCCAAATTCTAAATTGCTGCATTTGTACATTTTAAAAGCCAATATAGGGGAATAGTAGTGGTAAAAATAAGTTCTTGTGTATTTAATTAACCTTTTTTATTGGTTAATTCTCCTTTAAGGGGGTGTGGCAGGGGCGTGTCCTATGCCTACATACGTTTGTTAGTAGGTTCCCTCATTCCCATCTCAAAATGTTGGGAGGTATGTACCATTAACCACTTGCCGACCAGCCGCCGTCATTATACCTATACAGGTGTTTTTAACTAGCCTTGCAGGATAAATGTCATTTTTGCATGTGCGCGCTATAATCTGTTTTGTACTGTATTTGGTCTTATAGCAGCACCAGCTTAGATGTATAGCATTTTTTGGGTGTGCCCACCAAGTATCTTTTTGTATTTTGTATAGACCCTGACCAGGTCTCTTGGCTGGAGCACCCCAGGCTCCCCCTCTTCATTACCTCACATTAGTGGCCACCAGTGTGTAGGAAGAATCCCTTCAGTTCTCATCTCCCATGGTTGAGACCCAGGTTCTTTCATTCTATTATTAGGGTAGGACCCACTAATTCGGGGTACTTTGTCGCAGTAAGTGGGCTTAGCACTATATGACTATATAGTGTGACGTGACCAAACCCCCGTATTTTTGAATATGTTCAGATGTTTTTAACTAGCCTTGCAGGATAAATGTAATTTTTGCATGTGTGCGCTATAATCTGTTTTGTATTATACGACAGCAGGTCGGCACGATCCTGTGAATCGTCGTAGGTGTACGTTGGTCCCTTTAAATGGGATAGCAGGCACATCGCGGGTGTGCTAATGCTTGTGACCAGCGGTCGCGGTGACCGCTGGCTGCAATTGATCACAGGCACGAGAGGCAGAACAGGGACGTATGTGTGTAAACATACACATCCCTGTTCTGTTCTGTGAGGAAAGACAGATCGTGAGTTCCTAATAGCTAGGAACAACAATCTGTCATTTCCTCTAGGTCAGACCCCTCCCCCTACAGTTAGAAACACACACTAGGGAACACAATTAACCCCTTGATCGCCCCCTAGTGTTAACCCCTTCCCTGCATCTGGCTACAGGATAATCAGAAGGAAGCCCAGGGAAGTCTATACTCGGCGACCCCTACGGGATTAGTGGCAGCGTTACAACTGCATAGGCATTTACCTGGAAAAGTTGAACCTAGCCTTTGAATGTAGATGTCATTTTGCCATGGAGATTTCTCTCCACTGTTTGAAGGTAGTTATAGCTGCCCAGGTTTATTTTAGGGCTGTGGAAACTAACTATTAATTCCTCGATTAATCGTAAAAAAATTTGATTGGTACTCACCTCTCCGCCGGCTTCCGGGCCTTCAGGGAGTTCCGTAGGAGATCCGGTGATGTCATGGACACCGGCAGGGCTTGCCGTGTCCATCTGAAGGGCTCCTTTGCTTCATATCTGCATGCCGGCGGGACCTTCCTATCTGCTACACGCAAGGGCTGTTATACTTCCCTCTATCACTTCCCTCTATCAACCTGGGATCCTACAGCCATCCACTGGGAGTTGTGATAGTTCCCTTCACGGGACATCTACATGCCGAAGGACTGATGTTAACCCCTCCTCATCTGAATTCAGCAGTGGTATCGTTGTACACATTTTTATACCAGTATCATACTTGGCTACATGTTTTTATGACTGCTTTTGCTACCGTTTGGTATTACTCGCACCATTTTTACAGTTTATGTAGCTACATCGATTTTATTTCCAGTGCAATATTTATTTTGTTACCTACTTGAAGACTATAAAAGTTTTAATGCTATTCCCATTGAGCGCTGCCTTTGTGTGTTTTTTGTATCCTGCTATCCATTTTTCCAGTGGTTGGTAGCTGCACTGGGAATCAGCCTGCAAGGAGATCAGCTAAAAGTAGTTGGATCTGTATGTGCGTTAAAATTAATTGAAATTAGTCGATTAATCGATTTAAAAAAAACGATTAATCGAACACAAAAATTTTAATCAGTAACAGATCTAGTTTATTTAAATGCCACAGTTTCTTTCAGAAAGTCTGATTCCTTGTTTGTTTTTCTGCGAGGTCCCTGGAAGGTTGCTCTGGCATCTAGTTCCACCATTTCTTGGTGGATTTCCAAATTGTTTGGACTTGTGATTTGAAAGATAAGGTTCGCCCTATCTCTCTGAATGTTCACTCCTCTAGTGCTGTGCGTAGTTATTAGTACTTTCAGCATTAGACCTCTGTCTTCTGTTCACAGAATTTTGACAAATTGATGTTTCAGACACTGCAAATGTTGTTTTGACCGCAGGATTTTGCAAGTCGCCTTTATGCTTTGTTTTGTCTTTTTGTTTTATTGCCTGTTGTTGTCTGTTGCTAGCCCCTCTTTTGTGAATGTCCTACGGCTCCTGAATGGAATCCTGTGCCCTTCAACCAGGCCTGGACTGGCACAAGAAATAGGCCCAGGCGTTTTAAACTAGGTAGCTCAGTCCCTGGGGGGAGTAGGTCGGAGATGTGGGGCGGGCGTTCGTGGGGGTGATTGGTGACCAGATATTCATCCCGAGAACCATCCCAATCCAGCAAAGAGACATTCCCAGTCCGGCAAAGAGACATCCCCAATCCAGCAAGGAGACATCCCCAGACCAGCAAGGAGACATCCCCAGACCAGCAAGGAGACATCCCCAGACCAGCAAAGAGACATCCCCAGACCAGCAAAGAGATGGGCTTAGACCAGCAAAGAGACATCTCCAGACCAGCAAAGAGACATCTCCAGACCAATAAAGAGACATCTCCAGACCAGTAAAGAGACATCCCTAGACCAGTAAAGAGACATCCCTAGACCAGTAAAGAGACATCCCCATACCAGTAATGAGATGGCCCCAGGCAAGCAAAGAGACAGCCCCAGACCAGTAAAGAGACAGCCTCAGACCAGTAAATAGACAGACCCATACCAGTAAATAGACAACCCCATACCTGTAAAGAGACAGCCCCAGGCCAGCAAAGAGAAGGCCCCAGACCAGTAAAGAGACAGCCTCAGACTAGTAAATAGACAACCCCCTACCAGTAAATAGACAGCCCCATACCTGTAAAGAGACAGCCCGGTATGCCCTGCCTTCAATGGATAATAGAAAAAAAAAACAGGATTCAGAGTCAATTGAGGGGCACAGGTCCCCTTCTACTTGGTTGTCATTTTTGATACTATTAGCTATAACTGAGACATGCATGACACGGGACCAGGGTAATAGCCCCTAGGGCTCGGTCCTTTTGTGTCCATCCTCCTGTAGATGGCAGTATAGCCCATGGTTCCTGAATAGAATGTCATTCCATGGCTTTACAGTGGCTTTACAGTGAGTACGAAAATTCTGTTATTTCCTCTAGAGTCTTTTATCTTTTTGTTATCTGCTGACGATAGACCTAGTATGTTTTTCTATAAAAAAATGAAAAATAAATGTACATGACATAATAATCTGCATACACTTTATTTTTTTCACAAACAGTTTATTATTACCTGACGAATGGGAATCCTCCTATATTATTCTAAGGTAACAAAAGAAAGTTTTCATGCATGAGTTGAGGGGACACTTTCAAACATTTTACATTGACTGAAAGAGTTTTCAGGGGATTTAATTAAATTGAACCAGTCATCCATTTCAGAAGTGAAGATCCTGCCTAAGCCCCTCCCATAGAGGTTCGTCTCATTGATCTTTGCCTTGTCCAGCGAGACCACCCATGTGGTCACTAAGGGCACTCATTAGACAAGTGAATGTGGCAAACACATAGTAACAAAGTAAAACCAGGATTTTGGGCAGGGGGAGAGCGTGGATCAATGAAGAGGCTCCTCTGGCTAACAAGTTTAAAGTAGGCATTCATCCCTAGCTGAACAATTATACAATTTTTTTGGCGATGAGGAAATCTTTTAGGCGTTTGATCTGCCAGATGCCAACAGAGGTGAGGATGATGGTTTGCACAATAGCCCACCATAAAACATTGCTGTTCATGTCTTCACTCTTCTGTCTGTAATATTCTTCTCGCTCCTGAAAAGGGAACAAGTAATACTGTAATCAGAAAACAACATTGTAGACTTTGTTACAAGCAGTCTGGTTCAGCGCCCAGGGCTCGGAAGGATAACTGCACCTAGTCTCCCACTCCTAATGCATGGTGTAAAATGGGTGTACTGCCCTGCATTCATTCTCTGCACCCTTTGCTACAGCTGGCATGGAGTGTGCACCAGGGCCGTCTTAACAGCATCATGGGCCCCTGGGCAAAGTAATGCTCTGGGGCCCCTACAATGATGCAGGTAAACAGACATTAAGGGCCAGATTCTCGTACGATTGCGTAACTTTGTGCGGGCGTAACGTATCTGATTTACGTTACGCCTTCGCAACTTAGACGGGCAAGTGCTGTATTCTCAAAGCACTTGCTCCGTAAGTTGCGGCGGCGTAGCGTAAATCGGCCGGCGTAAGCCCACCTAATTCAAATTTGGATCAGGGGGGCATGTTTTATGTAAATCTTCTGTGACCCGACTTGATTGACGTTTTTCCCGAATGGCGCATGCGCCGTCCGTGGAATTTCCCAGTGTGCATTGCTCCAAAGTACGCCGCAAGGACGTCATTGGTTTCGACGTGAACGTAAATGACGTCCAGCCCCATTCACGGACGACTTACGCAAACAAACTTTTTCAAATTTCGACGCGGGAACGACGGCCATACTTAACATTGTTACGCTGCACTTACGCCACCATATAGCAGGGGTAACTATTCGCCGGGAAAAGCCTAACGTAAACGGTGTTACTTTACTGCGTCGGCCAGGCGTACGTTCGGGAATTCGAGTATCTAGCTAATTTACATATTTTGACGCGTAAATCAGCGTACACGCCCCTAGTGGCCAGCGTAAAAATGCAGTTACGATCCGACGGCGTAAGAGACTTACGCCTGTCAGATCTAACAGATATATATGCGTAACTGATTCTAAGAATCAGGCGCATAGATACAACGGCACAACGCAGAGATACGACGGCGTATCTGGAGATACGCCATCGTATCTCGGTTGTGAATCTGCCTCCCCTTTGCATCTATCACTTTCAGTGCCATCATGGGGCCCCCAATTTCGGGGCAGCATGGGCTCAAGGACCAACTGCTTTGGGAAAAGTGTAGGGGCCCCCCATTCAGCTGGGGCCCCTGAGCAGTGCCCAGGTGTGCCCTCTCATTAAGACAGCCCTGGTGTGCACTGCACATGCATGGCCAATTGCTTGCTTCCTGGCAATTAAAAGGTAGTTTCAGAAGTGGAGTTTTTTTTTTTTCTTTTGTGGGCAGCGAGTTGGAGCAAAGTGTGAAGGCCTAGCTGCCAGAGCAGCCTTGTGGTGACTAGCCACTAATCTGGAGATTGGGCGCATTAAGAGCCCATTCACACCTCCGCAACAAAACGCCCGACGCCGGACGCTCGTGCCGCTGGAGGGGAGAATTCCCATTGCTGTCTATGGAGATGGTTCACATCTCATAGACGCCGTACGCCTGCCGCCAGAAAAAAAGTCCCGGACCCTTTTTTTCAGGCGGCATTGGCGTTCGGCCATACAAAGCAATGGGAAGGCTTTGTTAAAAAAAAAAAAAAAAGTTACACACTCACAGCAAAATACGCCGCGTACGCGGCGTATCTTGTCGCGGAGGTGTGAATTACTCATTAGGGTGTACCGCACCTACAGCTGGGCCCTGGGCATCTTTCCCTCCTGCCCATTCCTTGTTCTGGCCCTGGTCATGAAAAACATTTTTTTGGGGGCAGTTATTTAGCTATCCATTCATTCAGTACCAGCTTGGGTACTTTACTTCTGACAGCCAACAATGTCCAATCAAAACAGAGAATGGTACTCAAGCAGGCATTTACATTTTTATTTTTTTTACATAGTGCCAACATATTTTACAGTCCTTTACACACTGTACATTCACAACAGTTCCTGCCGTCACGGAGCTCACAATCTGAGATCCCTATCTCACATGCATACTAAGGCCATTTTGGAAAGGAGCCCATTAACCTCAAGCACAGGGAGAACATACAAACTTCTTATAAATGCTGTCCTGACCAGGATTTGAACCAGTGCTCTGAGAAAGAAGGGCTAACCACCAAGTCACTGTTCAGACCACAGGAAATCTCTCCAAATGAATGAATACATTTCTGTAGTGTCGCAGAACCACTTCAATCAATGGCCAGATTTAAAATCCATTGTGGCACAGATGGTATTATTCACAAGGCGTCGATGTTCCAAATCTTGGATGTACTTGGTATTAATATTTAAAGTGGTTGTAAACCCTTTACAACCACCTTAACCTGCAGGTAAGCCTAGATTAAGGCTTACCTGTAGGTGCTTGAACTATCTCCTATACCTCCACGGTTTAGGAGATATTTACTAAAATCACGGGCGCCGATGTCTACGGCGCATGCGCCGTAGACATCGATGCAGCCGCACTTTAGCAACGGCGATCGTGCCATTCCAAAGGGAGGCTGTGCCGTGACTGGCGGCTCCCGCGCCCAATGCCCAGTAGTGACATTATTGCGGCTCTGGCCAATCACAGCACCGGAGCCGCGATACCCATAAGTAACCCCCGAGAAAGATGCCGGCTGCCCGAGTGGTGAACAAGGATGGCTGTGGGGGCTTCGATCGGAGGTGAATACAACATAATGAGCTAGTATGCTATGCATACTAGCTCATTATGCCTTTGTCTTGCAGGGGTTTTTTTTTTTTGCTTTTTTTTGTGCTTTTAATTCCTCTTTAAGGCAGTATTAAACCCAAAGCCAACATTTACTATACTGTTGTTTACCAATTATTCATTTTCTTTTTTAGGTTTTCTTTCCTTTATTTTCACCAGGTGATCCAACCAGTAAGTCTGTTTTTCAACTGAACAAGCTGTCCTGCAGATGTAGCCGTTCGAGGGTTTGATACAAACCATTTAACACTAACAGGGGTGCTTACAATAATTAGTTCTTATTTATTTATGTAAAATATTTTTGCTGTAACTATAGTGTAAAAAGAATACTTATGCGCTACTCTGTGTATAAAATAAAAAAAGTAACAAAAAATAAAGTGCAATAGTGGATATGTAGGTGCTGGACTCCTATAGTGTCATCAGCACCAAAGGGAAATAGAATGTATAAGATGGAGCAGCGCTATATGATTACACTTATGTTATACTTATGTTATACAATACTGAAATAAATAATCAATAAATAAATATATATATATATATATATATATATATATATATATATATATATACAGGGCCGCCATCAGGGGGGGTACAGGCAGTACACCTGAAAGGGGCCTGGTGGTCCCCAGGCATCCCCCTTTTTTATTATTAATTAATTATTATTTTTTCGTTCGTCCGCATCCAAAGCCTCCGACCTCTAAGGGGCCCGGATGGCATCCCCCCTTTTTTTTATTTATTTTTTATTATTTTTTCAGGCTGCACTGAAGCTGCAGATGGACACAGATCAGGCTGCATTGAGGCTGCAGATGGGCACAGATCAGGCTGCATTGAGGCTGCAGATGGATACAGATCAGGCTGCATTGATGCTCAGATACCATTATTTTGCTTCAAAGTGGTTTATTAAAAAAAAAAAAAACATTTTTTGTTATACGCCGATAAATACGGTATTTGTAAACCTTATTCACCTAAGCCATTAACGCTCTTGTAAACTCAGTTTAATGTGTTATTCTTTTTTGAATATTGCTCTCAAACCTATGAATGCAAGTTTACTGATGGAAAGCTAATGAAACTTTACCCTGTACTTACTATTACTGTAATTACTGTAAAACGTTCAATAAAAACTATTGAAACACAGAGTGGGGGCGCTCTAATACAGGAGGTGTGTTACTGGCCAGATCACCAGGTAAAAAACAGAGCGGAAAAAAGCATAAAATAGGAAATCAATCCAGCCAACACATCTAATGATTGGTAAACTGTAATATAGTAAATATTTGGTTTGGGGTTTATTACCACTTTGAACGCTTAG
Source organism: Rana temporaria (assembly GCF_905171775.1). Taxonomy (NCBI): domain Eukaryota; kingdom Metazoa; phylum Chordata; class Amphibia; order Anura; family Ranidae; genus Rana; species Rana temporaria. Next base: position 613,533,261 of record NC_053489.1, read on the forward strand.
TGATACTGTGGCAGGGCGGCCGCTCTATGCCAGATCACGTACCTAGTTTGTAATCTGACACTTACTTGTCTGTGGTGCGCACGCGCAGCCGGCGACCCACTCTTGCTGTGATTGGACACAGCAGGAGCCAATCAGCGGGTCTGGTGGGATCCACTGATCGTTCGGGAGAAAGGTAGAACTGCGGTCTGCCTATATAAACAAGGCAGATCGTCGTTCTGTGAGAGGGGAATGCACTGATCCTGTGTTTTTGCTAAGCAGGAACACAGATCTTAAAGCAGAGGTTCACCCATAGAGAACACATTTTCCCCTTAGCTTCATGCTCGTTTTGTCTAGGGGAATCGGCTATTTGTTTTAAAATATGAGCTGTACTTACCGTTTACGAGATGCATCTTCTCCGTCGCTTCCGGGTATGGGCTGCGGGACTGGGCGTTCCTTCTTGATTGACAGTCTTCCGAGAGGCTTCCGACGGTCGCATCCATCGCGTAACGATTTTCCGAAAGAAGCCGAATGTCGGTGCGCAGGCGCAGTATAGAGCCGCACCGACGTTCGGCTTCTTTCGGCTACGAGTGACGCGATGGATGCGACCGTCGGAAGCCTCTAGGAAGACTGTCAATCAAGAAGGAACGCCCGCTCCCGAAGACCCATACCCGGAAGCCGACGGAGAAGATGCATCTCGAAAACGGTAAGTACAGATCATATTTTAAAACAAATAGCCGATTCCCCTAGACAAAACGAGCAGGAATCTAAGGGGAAAAGAGAAAAAAATAACTAATTGGGTGAACTCCCGCTTTAATGATCCCCCAGTCAAAGCACCACACAGTTAGCAATCACTCCCAGGGAACACATTTAACCCTTTGCTCGCCCCTGATGTTAACCCCTTTCCTGCCAGTGTCATTAGTGACTTTATTATGTCACTGGTCCCCAAAAAGTGTCAGTTAGGTGTCCGATTTGTCCTCTGCAATATCGCAGTCCTGCTAAAAGTCACTGATCGCCACTCATACTAGTAAAAAAATATATATCCCATAGTTTGTAGACGCTATAACTTTTGTGCAAACCAATCAATTTACACGTATTGGGAGTTTGCTTACCAAAAAATATGTAGCAGAATACATATTGGCCTAAATTGATGAAGAAATTTGATTTTTTTTTTTTACATTTTTTTACTGGAAATGTTTTGTAGCACAAAGTAAAAAATATTGTTATTTTTTTCCAAAATTGTTGGTCTTTTTTTGTATATAGTGCAAAAAAATAAAAAACACAGAGGTGATCAAATACCACCAAAAGAAAGCTCTATTTGTGGGGAGAAAAGACAACATTTTTATTTGGGTACAGCGCCGCGAAACCGCGCAATTGTGAGTTACAGAAACGCAGTGCCGTATCGCATAAAAGGGCCTGGTCATGAAGGGGGTAAACCTTCCGGAGCTGAAGTGGTTAGTTACTTGTAAAGCGGTACTGTATACTTGAAGTAAAAAGTAATTACAGAAATTGCATGTATAAACATACCCGCTGATATTCTTGTTCTTTCATGATATGGCTCATTTCCCCTTGAAGGTTTTCTAAAATGTTGGAAACTTCCTTCACTTTGTCCTTTGGGTCCACAGCTGAGAAATCAAGAGGGTGTTCACCAACCTGAATGTCCAAGTGTATGCGCTGAAAAGTATAATGATGATGCTGTCATTACTGCCACAGTTTTATGGGTTGTAAAGGTAGAAGGTTTTAATGCATTCTCAGCATTAAGTTAAAAAACCTTCTATGTGCAGAGGAAAAAAAGCATAAAAAGGGAAATCAATCAGCCAACACATCTAATGATTGGTAAGCTGCAATATAGTAAAACAAAAATCGGTTTTGGATTTATTACAACTTTAACCACTTAGCGACCGACTGCCCACCGTAGATATACTGTTGCAGGGCGGCATCTCTGTGCCAGATTGTGTACCTAATACATGATCTGACAATTCCGATTCTGGGGCAAGCACACGTGCAGCCAGAAGACCCGCTCCTGCTGTGATTGGACACAGCGGGAGCCAATCAGCATGTCTGGCCAGGACCCGCCGATTGTTTGGGAGAAAGGCAGAACGGCAGTCTGCCTATGTAAAAATGGTATGGTGATAATATCATCCAGTGCCAGGTTAGCAAATAGGCAGAGTAGGCACTGGCCTATGGGTCCTATGCTGTTTAAGGGCAAATACTTTTGATTTGATCTTGAAAGAAAATTACAATGGAGCTTTCTTATATTGCTTATTGGTACAACCTACATTAATGTAAGTAATGTACAGTAGTGTTGGTCATCTCCAGCCAGCGGCCGACGTGAAGAAACTACTTAGTTCAAATAGCAAGGGCATTATTCAACTTTGCTCATAGCTGCACAGTTTATTTTTACCTACCGGTGCCCCTTATCTGCATAGGCATTTTTCTGCTAAAGGTGAACAAACCCTTACGCCTCGTACACACGACCGAGCAACTCGTCGTAAAAGAAACATCGTTTTCCTCGACGAGTTCCTTGTCAGGCTTGTTGACAAGCTTTCCTTGCATACACACTGTCAAGACAAAATCTCGTCGTTCTCAAACGCGGTGATGTACAACACGTACGACGGCACTATAAAGGGGAAGTTCGATTCCACTGGCGCCACCCTTGGGGCTGCTTTTGCTAATCTCATGTTACTGCGTGTTAAGTAAAAGTTTGGTGAGAGACGATTCACTCTTTTCAGTCTGTTACAGCGTGACACATGTGCTATCTCCATTACGAACGCTACTTTTACCGAAGGTGCGCTCCCGTCTCATACTTTATTCTGCGCGGGTTTCTAAGCATACACACAAACGTGTTTCTCGTCGTAAACCAGCCCGACGAGAAACACGAGGAAATTGAGACATGTTCTCTTTTTTTCTCGTCGAGTTCCTCAACAGTTTTCTCGATGAAAAACATACACACGACTGTTGTCCTCGGCAAAAAAGCTCTCCCACCAATTTTCTTGATGGATTTTGTTGAGGAAAATGGTCGTGTGTACGAGGCCTCAGGCTACTTTCACACTAAGGTGCTTTGCAGGCGCTATAGCGCTAATAATAGTGCCTGCAAAGCACCTTGAAAGAGCCTCTTCTTTCACTACAATGTGAAAGCCCAAGGGCTTTCACACTGGAGCGGTATTCCGGCTGGACGCTCAAAAAAGTCCTGCTTGCCGCATCTTTGAGGTGCTGTAGAGGCGGTGTATACACCGCTCCTAAAGCACCCCTGCCCACTGAAATCAATGGGTAGCACCGCCGAACCGATGGCAAAGCGCCACTGCAGAGGCGCTTTGCGGGCAGCTTTAACCCTTTTTTGACAGTTTGTGGCACAAAAACTATGGTAAAGCGGCTCTAAAAATAGTGGCACTTTACCGCCGAGGCCCCTACCGCGTCAGTGTGAAAGTAGGCTTTAATAGACCAAATGGTGAAAATAAGAACAGTTCCATGTTAGGGTTAATATAATTTTTTTGCAATACTGTACTGTTTTATTAAAAGTCGCTGTGGTTCCTTCTGGCCCCTGAATCTGAACGATTATCCTGTGCTCCATCTGTGAAATCCTAACAAACTATAAAGACATCCGGAGTGACAATCTAAAGAGTGAGGAGGTAGTGATGATTTGTATGGAATTTCCTCCAACTGTGATGAGTATGGCTCGGCTCTCTTCTACATCTCACTGGAGCAGAATAATGGAGCAGACACTGAACTGATTTCCAGCATGTCTCTGCAATATTAGCTCCATTCTACACTCAGGAAGCCTCAGCGCCTCCGCTCTCACGTATTTACACTAACTGGCTTTTGGGAAAATGGACTGTGAAATTGTCTAAGTAGATTTGTTTGCTCCACCATCTCAGTTACAGTGAAATCTCCATCTAAATATTTTATGTTTTGTATTGTGAATGATGGCACAGATTTAGAAGCTTGGGTATACACTGTATTTAGTCTTAATGTTGTGTTTTCTGGCATGTGATGGATAGTGATTTGCTGCTTTGTGTACTGGAGGCATTCAACAATGTGTGATGGCTGTTTACAAATATCTGGTCAGCCATGAACCCCTATCAGCATTAAAAAAAATGGTAAGTCATTAAAGAAAGCCCCATAGTAAGGGGAACCCAGGCGGAGGGGCCACATGACTGGGGGAACACTGTGAGGTGCACACACAGGATAGGGAAATGAGGTGTTAGGGGTTACCTAGCACGAGGAGGGTTTGTAAAAAGTAGTGGGTGGGCGGGGCTGGTCATTCCGGCCCTATTCATGGTAGAGGTAACACACAGACTGTTTTTTCCCTCCCTCCCTCCCTCCCTCCCTGTGGAAGTGTCTGGTATGGGTATTTGTTTTTAATGTTATTTTTGTGTTTCAGGTGGACGTTGGCATTGGTCTGGGGTTCCTGAGGGTTGGGTGGTGGTTGGTATATATATATGGGATGTATATACCTGAGATGGTTGGTAGGAGTTGGGGCCTGTCATGGGATGGGCACCTTCCCTATCTGGTTAGGTGGGGGCTATTGGTCAATCGTGCTGAAGAGTGAAATGAAGGAGGAAGTCATTGTCTCGTGAGCTGATTGGAGCACGGCTAGAGGCCAGGATGCTTCCTGATGGAGTACAGCCGATTACCTAGCACTTTTTCTTTCCCTTCTCTCAGGAACCCCTCGTTTACAGCAGTTTTGTATAATTGTTGTGTTTGGGTTAATTTATTCTATTTTTGGTAAATATATATATGAAGTTTTATAAAGATATATATATTTATAAATGGTATTTTATTAAAGTTATTTTAATATTTACATTTTGGTATTAAATAAAGGGGCCTTTAGTGGCCATTTAATCCAGAAGGTGTTGCATGGTTTATATAGGGGGTTAAGAGGTTTTGGGGTTTGTAATTGGTTTAAGTAGCAAAGACACTAGTAGTAAACCAGTCATGCCAAGAGCAATACATTTTTCAATTTTTTTTCTTTCTAACAGCAAACTGTATTGTCTAAAAGTCCTTTTTTTCATTCAGATCTCTCTCTACAGTAAAATAGTATCAGAGACGCTGATAAGGAAGTACAGCCAGTCCTCCTGCCTTGGGCCCGGGCCCCATCAGTTCAAAAAAATGGTCAGCTGTGTACAGCCCTATTGTGACTCGTGTGGATCCCTCCCCCCCCCTGCAACACTGCCAGCTTCTACTCCTCTTTTTACCTCCGGCTGTGCTGCATGGGAATCGGTTCTAGGATCTGCACCCCGTTCCACCTGCTGTTGGGCCCCTTGTACCCCGCCTCCTCCACAGCACCACCAGCATAGGTGTGCACAGCCTATTACATTAGGGTGTGCACCCCAAAGCTCAAACACACATGCCTTTCTCTGCAGCCTCAGCCCAGCCGGATTAAACTCTGTGGAGGCCACTAGGCAGTCGAAATCTTGAGGCCCGCCTCACTGGTTTTTGTAGGTTTCTTGTGTGATGCTCTAGTGGGATAACATTGAACTACGTAGTGTGCATGTCGGCCGCTAAATGGAGATGATCATCACTACTGTAAACTCTGTGGAGGCCACTAGACAATCAAACCCCCACGCCCCTGCTAGTTTCTGGAGGTTTCTCGTACATATGCTCTAGTGGGATAACATTGAACTAAGTAGCATGCATGTTCGGCCGCTAAATGGAGATGATCATCACTACTGTAAACTCTGTGGAGGCCCCTAGACAGTCGAAAACTTGGGGCCCTCCCTTGCTGGTTTCTGGAGATTTCTCCTACACATGCTCTAGTGCAGTGGTTCTCAACCTGGGGTTGGGACCCCCTTCGTGGGTCAAATGATGATTTGCCAGGGGTCACCAAATCCTGGGCTGTTCCTAAAGCCCACACCTCTTTTGCAGCCACCCAGCAGGGCTGTCCCTGGAGCCCACAGCCGCCCACTCGGCCTCTTTGCAGACGCCCATTCAGTTCACAACATGGCTGGGGGGGGGGGGCAGAGACTTTAGGTCAGCTGACTGGTGAGGAATGTGAAGTGGGAGACATAGTGAGTAGCACTACCTGTGATTATAGTTCCCATTAAAGGTCCCCACTACAGTTCTCAGATTAGCAAATGACCTTGATCAAGAGCACCTATGTTGGCTGATCAGAACTCTCCCACCAGCACTGCCACTCATCCCAACTCTCCCACCAGCACTGCCACTCATCCCAACTCTCCCACCAGCACCAGTACAAATAGAGAATACGTGGAAAGGAAAAGAGGGGGAACAACAAACTAAAAGGGAGAGAAAGATTGAGTGCAAGAAAGACAGATAGATTGAGGGATGGAGGGAAAAAAAGAAGAAATTAGGATAGAGAGATAAAAGGGAAAGAAAGGATAACAAATAGTGGTACATACTAAAATGTACCATAAGGGGTTTTATACTTCACAAATGTAAGGGTTAGGGGCGCAAATTACTTGCTTTGCCTTGGGTGTTGACAACCCACACTACGAAAATTTTTACTGTTAGGGGTCCCCACAACTTGGGAACTTTTATCAAGGGGTCACGGCACTAGAGGGGTTGAGAACCACTGCTCTAGAGGGATAACATTGAACTAGGTAGCGTGCATGTCGGCTGCTAGATGGAGATGACCATCACTACTGTAAACTCTGTGGAGGCCCCTAGACAGTCGAAACCTTGGAGCCCCCTTGCTGTTTTCTGGAGGTTTCTCATACGTACACTAGTGGGATAACATTGAACTAAGTAGTGTGCACATCGGCTGCTAGATGTAGAGGACCATCACTACTGTAAACTCTGTGGAGGCCCCTAGGCAGTCTAAATCTTGGGGCCCCCCTTGCTTTTTTCTGGAGGTTTCTTGTACGTATGTTCAAGTGGGATAACTGAACTAAGTAGAGTGCATGTCGGTCACTAGATGGAGAGGACCATCACTACTGTAAACTCTGTGGAGGCCCCTGGACAGTCGAAAACTTGCCCCCCCCCCCCACTGGTTTCTGGAGGTTTCTTGTACATACGCTCTAGTGGGATAACATTGAGCTAAGTAGCGCGCATGTTGGTCGCTAGGTGGAGATGACCATCACTACTGTAAACTCTATGGTCCCCTAGACAATGAAAACCTTGGGGCCCCTCTCGCCTTTTCTTTGAAGATCAAATCAATATTATTTTGATCTGTTGTTACAGAGCCCTTAGATGGTGTGAGAGGGTCATAGGCCGGTGCTTACCCTGGCTATTTGTCAATTTGGCACTGGCCACACATTACCCTGACTGAGCCACAGACACGTTGCTGTGAAGAGTTTATGGTAGTGCAGTGTATGCATTTTCTTTGCCACCCTAACTCCCCATTCACACTTGTGCGACTTGTCATCAAAGTCGCATGACAAGTCGTACCCCGAACCTTTTTTGCATTATTGCAACAGTGGGTCCGACTTTGCAGAGGGACAACAAGTCACATTCAAGTCACACTATCCAAAGTTGCATCAAAGCTGCACTCCAAAGTCACGTGACTTTGGAGTCATAAAACTGTAAATGGAGCCTTAAAAAAAAAAAAAAATAGATAGGGATTTAGAAAACCTTATTGACTCAAAATTATTGCCGTCAATGCTTTACACATACCATGCAAGATACGTACCAATCTGTTTGAGGCAAAGGCGATAAGGTTTGTAGAATTTGATTGCATGCAGATGGTATGTTCTCCAGGAGTATGTGATGTAAATGTAAACTTCCCATCCGGCCCATACAATTTAGACAGCAATATCTATAAATATACCAACATAAATTATACAAAGGTGAGGGGGTCAATACAGTACATTTAAAGTGTGCAGTATGTAAACCCTCACCATGTAAAACAACCCACTCAGTTTAAAATAAAAAAAGAAAGGCAAAATATTGGTGTATAGATAATAACAAATATATATATATATATATATATATATATATATATATATATATGTATATATATATATATATATATATATATATACCACGTTCCTCTTTTTTTTATAAGTGATCAAATTTTCTCTGTTCTCAACCACATAAGTAACACATAAGTATCTTAGAGAGCTAGGGGAGGAGAAACAGCAATACACTGAGCTTCCCAGTGAATGGCTTTGCGAGGGGGGGGGTCACAAGGCCATAATGTGAGGAGAAATCTTCCCAACAAAGGCAATAAAAACATCAGATGTAACACTTTGCTAGAAAGTACATCATATATTGCATAGAGAGTATGAAATAAAGCAACATTTAAAGCACACAATATCCCAAAAGTTATGTGGCTACCTCCCGAATATGAAAGACTGGGCCCAGGACAAGGGATGGGCAGGAGGGGAAGCTGCCCTGGGCAATGTAGTATCATGGGAGGTGAGTGGGCACCACGAGGAGATTGAGGGGCTGGGGATTTGTGTTGGGAGGAGGAATTGGGGGGACAGTGGGGGGTAAGAGTTGTTCTAGGAGGGGAAATGTGTGTGTGTGCTAGGAGTGGTGATTGAGGGGGATTTGTGCTGGGAGGGGGATGGGGGAAGATGATTTGTGCTAGGAAAGTCGATGGGGGGATTGTGCTAGAAGCAGTGATATGGAAGAGGGGGAGGGGGAGGCTTTTTTTGGGAGGTTTGGGAAGGGTTGTGCTAGTAGGAAATATTGGGGGTGTTTATGCTAAGAGGGGGGATGGGGGGGGAATATTTGTGCTAGGAGGGGAATTTGGAGTAGGGAGGGAGAGAATGTGTACACACTAGCGCACTAAGCTAAAGAGTGCTACAGCTATATCTGTTAGATAGCTGAAGTATGTTGATTTCAACAGAACCTTTGTAAAAAGATAATTTCAGTACTCTCTTCCTGTGCACAAGAAGGGGTTGTGGAGATGAGCAGGGGGAGGAGATTAGGGGTGGTGTGTGTTCTGTGTAATCTATCAAAACTTAAATAGGTAGGGCTGATACCGCTTGTTTAGTGTGATAGACTCACCAGGGACAGAGGATTTTGGAGGGGACTGAATGCTAGCTTCTAGCCTACTGACTATGGGCCCTGGCATTTCAGGTAGCTACAAGATTTTAGATAGATGTTCTGTTATATATTAAGGAGGCCATGATGGTATCTGCCAGTTTGGGACACAGTAGACAGATGTACTGTATGTGAAAGGAATGCAAGGTAATGAGATCTGGAAAGCCTTGGGTCTCCTGTTGTCTACTAGTCTGAAGGGTCTTTCACACATTGTTAATTTTGCTAATTAACTCACCTATTGACTGCTATGGGATGTGTTTATACTTGTAATAATGGGCCAGATTCACAAATGAGATACGACGGCGTTTCTCCTGATACGCCGTCGTATCTCTGTTTCTATCTATGCGACTGATTCATAGAATCAGTTACGCATAGATATCCCTAAGATCCAACAGGTGTAATTGTTTTACACTGTCGGATCTTAGGATGCAGTACCGCGGCCGCCCCTGGGGGGAGTTTGCGTCGTAAACCAGCGTCGGTTATGCAAATTAGGAGTTACGGCCGATCCACAACGGTTTTTCGCGTTCGCTACGTCATCCGTAGTCAAGTTTCCCGTCGCAAAGTTAGTCGTTTTTTTTGGTGCCCTAACTTTAGTAAGCAAGTGTATTGCTGTCTAAAGTATGGCCGTCGTTCCCGCGTCGAAATTCAAAATTTATAAAAAATATCAGAATTTATCCGAAGATAGTACTGATCCAAGCGCTCTATGGATATAGTGTGATATCTGCTGAGATTCAAAATTCAAATTCAAAATTCAAAATTTAACGTCGTTTGTGTAAGCCGTCCGGGAATACGGAAGTACACTACGCGCGTCGCTGTTCAAAAAAATTACGTCACGGCGCGCAAAGCACGGCGGGAGTTAGGAAACGGAGCATGCGCAGTAGGTCCGGCGCGGGAGCGCGCCTAATTTAAATGGCACACGCCCATTTGAATTGGCCCGCCTTGCGTCGGAGGCCACGGGCGTAGTTTTCATCGCAAGTGCTTGGTGAATCAGGCACTTGCGATGAAAAATTGCGGCGGTGTAACTTATCTAGGATACGTTACGCCGCCGCGATTCTACGTGAATCTGGCCCAATGTGTATTGTACTTTGTGAGCTCAAAGCTAGCAGGTCTGACCTGGAATGAGATCTTTGAGCGTTCAGGTGGCTAGTTTAATTAACGTATGTTTATAGTGTTAATTATACTTCTGTATACAGTTGTGTTTGCATATGATAATGTGATCAGCGTCTCCTGGTTGTGTAGTATAAATTCTCATTGAGTTTTCAAATAAAGTGTTCCAGTTTTGCAGCTGAGCTAGTCTCACCTAGTTCTTGGTTGCAACATGCAGCTATAATATCTGATATCTATGTTCAGACTGGAGGAAGCGGTATACTGACGGAAGCACTCAAGCACAGTGTGGAATGGTTCCGTCACACTTAGCAATTCAAAATACTTTTTTTCAGGTCAGAAAGGAAGGTAGCGGTATGATAATTCATGCCTTATTACTTTTCCCAGTTCCAACAGGTAAATTACTTTTAGGTAATTTGAAACAAATACAGGCCTCTCTTGTACTCAATAATGTTAGATTCAGGAGCAATTTGGCAGTGGTCATGTACTGTAAACAACAGTTAGCAATGTAACGTCTTTGGGTCTTTACCTTGCATTAAATATTTCATACCCGTAGTGTGGAAGTCTTTAACAAGTCAAGTATATTAAAAGAATCAGTGAAAATGCAACGTGAAAACTATTGTATATTATAGCATTTACCTCACTATTTGGAGCCTTGATAGTCACAACCATTCCAAGGCCGGGAGCAGATGGAAGGAAGTCATGTTGGCCTAAGTCCCACTTCTGTATCTTATAACGACCTAATCAGAGAAAAACAATGATTACCGTGATTCAGTTGATTTTATCTCTCTTCCGGGTATTGTTTCCCCACGGGAGTGGGCGTGTCCCTCCTTTTCCCCGACGGCCCAGTGTGTCATGTGAGCTGGGCGCAATGTCTTCTGGGAGTTATGTGTCGAGACTCCCAGGAGATGATCATCGCATCCAGGAAGTATTTGCTTGTGGGCTTCACAATGCCCACAAGCAAGATGGAGAACGCCTGGATGTGATTTTAAAACTTCTTCTTTAGGACAGAAAACGAGGCAATACAAATTTGAATCGGCTAGCAAGTGAGTGTGAATTTGTGATATGTTTTACTATGCATTGAACCTTGTAACACTAACGAGTCACATGACACCGGGGAAGAAAATGGCTAATTGGGTCCAATTTTCACTTAGGGGTGTACTCACTTTTGTTGCCAGCGGTTTAGACATTTATGGGTGTGTGTTAAGATATATTGAGGGAACATCAATTTACACTTTTCTACAAGCTGTACACTCACTACTTTGTAGCAAAGTGTCAATTCTTCAGTGTTGTCATATGAAAAGATATAATAAAATATTTACAAAAATGTAACGAATGTGCTATCTCCATTATGAACGCTACTTTTACCGAAGGTGCGCTCCCGTCTCATACTTTATTCTGAGCATGCACAGGTTTCTAAGCATACACACGAATATGTTTCTCGTCATAAACCAGCACAACGAGAAACACGACTAGGAAATTGAGTCTCCCGACGAGAAAAAAGAGAACTTGTTCTCTCTTTTTCTCGTCGAGATCCATGACAGGTTTCTCGACAAAAAACATACACACAACCGTTTTCCTAGGCAAAAAAGCTCTGCCACCAAGTTTCTTGATGGATTTTGTAGAGGAAAAGTGTGGCCCTGGTGCTGCCATTCTCATGTCCAACATTCTTCAAGTGTGTTTGCCCAGTATGAGTGTTTTTGTTGAGGGTTTATGAAGGTGTTAGGGAAGGTTGTTGTGAGAATTCATATTGGGATTACAAGGAGGATTAAGTGTAAAATGGTGGTCAGCAACACGTTGATCGCAGGCAGGTGATGGGTAGATTGTGTCCCTTCCTTACCAACCCCAACTACTTCTCCCACATACGCAGAGCGGCACAGGAAAGGAACAACTTAGTATGCTGCGCCGTTGACAAGCAGAGGCAACAGAGGTGGCATTTACTGGAACCAATTTCCTGTAGTCCCCCCTACAACTGCTAAAATAAAAAAACTACTGACACTGTCCACTGCCCTATTGATACCAACATCTGCCCTACTGACACTGTCTACTGCTCTACTGCTCTACAGACAAATTCCACCGCCCTACTGACACCTTTTTTTGTCCTTCAAAAAATACAAGGTTGAGGGATCATCATCAGCATTCAGACTTTATAAGGAATGCAACAAGAAATGTAAGGTGCAATTAGGGCGGCTAAGATAGAACATGAAAGACACATAGCTGAGGAAAGCAACTAAAATTCCAGGAAATTCTTTAAGTATGTTAAGAGTAAAATAGGGAGGATAGACCATATTGGCCCCATAAAGAATGAGGAAGGTCATCTGGTTGAAAAGTATGGGGAGATGGCGAAGGTATTGAATTTATTCTTCTCCTCAGTCCTCACGAGAGAATCGGGGGGCTTCAGTAACCAAAACTGCAGTTTTATCCTCATGATACATCACAGGAAGCCCCTCCATGGTTAACAGAGGACAGAATTAAAATTATACTTGGGAAACTTAACATTAATAAATCACTGGGACAAGATGGCTTGCACCCGAGGGTATTTAGGAAACTCAGTCAAGGAATTGCCAGACCATTGTTCCTATTTTTTACTGACAGTCTACTGACTGGAATGGTACCAACTGATTGAAGAAAAGCCAATGTAGCACCAATATTTAAAAAGAGCCCAAAATACATCCCTGGGAATTCCAGACCAGTTATCTTAACATCAATAGTATACAAACTCTTGGAGGGGATGATAAGGGACTATATACATGATTTTAGTAATGAGAATGGTATCATTAGCAGTAATCAGCATGGATTCAAGAAGAATCATTCTTGCCAAACCAATCTATTAACCTTCTATGAGGAGGTGAGTTGCCATCTAGATAAAGGAGGCCCGTAAACGTAGTGTATCTGGATTTTGTAAAAGCATTTGACACAGGTCCCCAAAAAAGTTTACTGTACAAAATAAGGTCAGTTGGCATGGACCATAGGATTCTGGGCTCCAGTCCTCAGGAAGGATGTACAAAGAAGGGCAAAAAAAACCCAAAGCTAATAAAGGGTCTGGAGGACATTAGTTATGAGGAAAGGTTGCGAGCACTGAACGTGTGCTCTCTGGAGAAGAGACACTTGAGAGGGGATATGATTTAAATTTACAAACACCGTACTGGTGACCCCACAATAGGGATAAAACTTTTCCGTGGAAGAGAGATTAACAAGACACATGGCCACTCATTAAAATGAAAAGAAAAGAGGTCTAACCTTAAACTACGTAGAGGGTTCATTACTGTAAGAGCGGCAAGGATGTGGAATTCCCTTCCACAGTAGGTGGTCTCAGCGGGGAGCATCAATAGTTTAAAAAAACTATTAGATAAGCACCTTAGCGACCACAACATACAGGGATATACAATGTATTTCTGACATATAATCACACACATAGGTTGGACTTGATGGACTTGTGTCTTTTTTCAACCTCACCTACTATGTAACTATGATGGGGGAGCAAGGATTTGTGCTGGCAGTGGGGATTTCAGCAGGGGGGGGGGGGCAGATTTGTACTGGGAGGAGGGGGAATTTATGCTTAGGGGGGTAAGCATGCAGATTGGTGCTAAATTTTTTTTTTAGTCACCATCTAGCAAATATTTTAACGCAAATTCGTTTTTAAAAGCAAGTACCGTATTTATCGGCGTATATCGCGCACTTTTTTGCCCTGAAAATCGGGGCAAAATCGTGGGTGCGCGACATACGCCGATACCCGCTTCCCGCGCCTAGTTTGAATGCCTGCGCCGCAATATACTGAGCGCAGTACACTCGGGTACATTCGGCCAGGCTCGGCTTCACTCGTAGTCACGCTCTGTGACGTTTATGCGTGAGAAGCCGAGCCTGGCCGAATATACGCGAGTGTACTACGCTGGGTATACGTCAGCGGAGGCTTCAAACTGAGCGTGGGAAGCGGGGATTCGCCATGAAGACAGCACGGTAGAAGCCAGGAGGACACCGCCGAGGCCGCAGACGGACGCCCGACCGGACGAGGCCGCCGATGTACGCCGGGCAAGACACAAAAACTGTAAGTATTAAAATGTAATAACATTTTTTTTTACAGGAAAAAGAGGTCAAAATTAGGGGTGCACTCTATACGCCGGAGCGCGCAATACCCCGATAAATACGGTACGTTTGTAAATAATTTTATTTATTTTTTTAAATCAAAGAAGTTTTTATTGCTCACAAAACATACAGGGAATGACAATATGACATATCGTACATAACATGTAGAATACACTAACAATGAGTCTCTCCATCAAGAACATAACAAGTAGTGATCATATCCAGTAGCAAGCTCCCCGCCCCCACCCACCCGTAACTCACAAAACTAAGTACCCCCCAGCAGCCTCATCTAAACAAGTTTCGTAGGACTCAAGCCAGGTGTAGCTAGCCATGCATCCCACAGCCTGTCAAATTTCCCCGCATTTCCCCTGTGCTGATAAATGTACTTCTCTATTATAAGCATCCTGCCCATGTGTCAACCAGGATTTAATCGTGGGGGGCGCCTCCAATTTCCAATTCAGGAGAATGGTATTCCTGGCCTGGAATAGTGCTCTGTTAAATGCCATTTGAGTCAACTCCTCCGTTACCACTCCCTCCAAAACTCCAAGCAGACAGTACAGCGGGTCAAGGGGGACGTTGGTCTGGAACACCAAATTAAGTGTAGCCAGAACCCCCGTCCAGAACCTGTGGAGCTTGGGGCAGCGCCAGAGCAGATGATTCAGATCGCCAGACATTACCCTGCATCTGTTACACATCGGGTCAGGAACCCTGCCCATTTTGAAAAGTTTGACTGGGGTGTAATGGACCCTCACTAGAATGTATAGCTGAGACACCTTCTGTGCTACTTGTAAATAAAATTGATATGCTTTCATATTTGAAATGTACTTAGTATTAGTATGCCAAGGAACAATATCTTACATTTTCCAAGGGTTACTGAGCCGAAATACAAATGACATCATCAGCATATTGTATAATGTTTTTTGTCTGTTATGTGCAATTGTTCATTGTGTACAATATTCATGCTGGGATTAACGAAATTCGGCAGCCTTGGCATCATGCAGAACATTGAGCCAGAGAACACTATGGAGTCATATTGTTCCTTTATCAAATAAAAGTGTTTTGCTGAGTACTAAAATGCATCCTGATACTGACCTCTCTTTAAATGTGAGAGATGTACCGTATGCAGATTTTACTTCAATAATATTTCTACAGATGTAATGTGAGGCTATATTGTCTCTCTCTAACAATTATTTAGAATTCGTGTCTAACAAAAATGAATGTTGAACTTGAAACCCAAGTGACTCAATATGACATGAACTCCAATTTGCGCTGACTTTCTTTTTCAAGATTTAATGAATCAGCCACATTAAAGCGGATGTGCCACTAAAACAATATATTAAAAGCTAGCAGCTACAAATACTGCAGCTGCTGACTTTTAATATAAGGACACTTACCTGTCCTGGAGTCCAGCGGTGATCGCAGCAGAGGATGAGCCGATCGCTCGTCACCCTGCTGCTCCCCCCTCCATCCACGGTGAGGGAACCAGGAAGTGAAGCGCTGCGGCTTCACTGCCCGGTTCCCTACGGCGCATGCGCGAGTCGCGCTGCGCCCGCCGATTGGCTCACACGCTGTGTGCTGGGAGCCGAGTGTTCCCAGCACACAACGGGCGACAGACGGGATGTGACGGAATGCCCGTCTTTCGCCCGTAGCGTGTGGCCGGAAGTGGGTGCAAATACCTGTCTTTAGACAGGTGTCTGCACCCCCCTCCCCCCTGAAAGGTGTCAAATGTGACACCGGAGGGGGGGAGGGTTCCGATCAGCGGGACTCCACTTTAGGGTGGAGGACCGCTTTAAAGTCAATCTCTGCCCAAAGCATTTTTTTAAACCAACTCCTGAATTTTTTCCTAAATCTCAAGGTTCTCTTTTTTTCCCATGGGATTATGACAGGGGTTGCAAAGGTCTTCACCCTTCTGGACCCAGGAGGTGTGATCCAAAGATGTTATAAAAAAAAGGGGGGCTGTTTGGGACTTTGAATAAGGCACAAAAAAGAAACTGGATAATGATTAAAATATCATATTTATTTGAACATGTACAGTATCTCACAAAAGTAAGTACATCCCTCACATTTTTGTAAATATTTGATTATATCTTTTCATATGACAACACTGAAGAATTGACACTTTGCTACAAAGTAGTGAGTGTACAGCTTGTAGAAAAGTGTAAATTGATGTCCCCTCAAAATATCTTAACACACCCATTAATGTTTAAAACCGCTGGCAACAAAAGTGAGTACACCCCTAAGTGAAAATGTCCAAATTGGGCCCAATTAGCCATTTTTCTTCCCCGGTGTCATGTGACTCGTTAGTGTTACAAGGTCTCAGGTGTGAATCGGGAGCAAGTGTGTTAAATTTGGTGTTATCGCTTTCACTCTCCCACACTAGTCACTGGAAGTTCAACATGGCAGTGACAATGCTAATATCCCTTCTCCTCAGTGTAAATATATTGTCACCCTTTTGAAGAAAGTCTGGAGGATTGGAAGGCTACCAAGTAATTTTGAAAGAGGAAACAAAATGTGGTAAGTACAAATTTATAGTTATATACAATATTAGGTAGATTCAGAAAGAGTTAGGCCGGCTTATCAGTAGATAAGCCGACCTAACTCTGAATCTACGCCGCCGTATGTTTAAGCGTATGCTCAAACAGAGATACGCTTAAACATATCTAAGATAGGACGGCTTGCGCCGTCCTATCTTAGATTGCAATTTTTCGGATGGCCGCTAGGTGGCGCTTCCATTGCGTAAATTAGTTTGTACGCCGATTCACGAACGTACGCCCGGCCGCCGCAGTCGAATTACGTCGTTTCCGTAAGGCCTTAGGCGGCCTAAAGTTATTCCACCTATGAGGTGGAATAACAATGTTAAAGAATGGCCGCCGTTCCTGCCGCGAGGTTCGAATTTTTTACGTTGTTTGCATAAGTCGTCCGCGAATCGGGAGTTACGTCGTTTACGTCCACGTCGAAATCAAAAGGCCTGTACGGCGTACTTAGCTGCAATGCGCACTGGGAAATGTAGGCGCCTGGCGCATGCGCAGTAACAAAAAACGTCAAAAACGTGAGGTCAAGCCTCATTACCATACAACACGCCCCCCTCCAACCCATTTGAATTAGGCGCCCTTACGCCCGCCGTGTTTACACTACGCCGCCCTAAGTAAGGAGGTAAGTGCCTTGAGAATCATGTACTTGCCTCTCTTACTTAAGGCAGCGTAGTGTAAACACGCTAGGCTACGCCGTATTAAAATTGCACGGCCGTACCTGAATCTACCTATATATTACCAAAAGATTCCTATAGACACGCTCCTAAAACTTGTGGACATCCTTCCCAGAAGAGTTGAACTGTTATAGCTGCAAATTGTGGGCCAACTCAATATCGAACCCTATAGACTAATGCCACGTACACACGATCGGTCAAACCGATGAGAACGGTCTGATGGACCGTTTTCATCAGACCAAACCGATCGTGTGTAGGCCCCATCGGTTAAAAAAATTCAATCTTGTTTTAAATGTAACCGATGGATACCTAACCGATAGAAAAAAAACGATCGTTTGTAGGCACGACCATCGGTTAAAAATCCACGCATGCTCAGAATCAAGTCGACGCATGCTTGGAAGCATTGAACTTCATTTTTTTTCAGCACGGCGTTGTGTTTTACCTCACCGCGTTCTGACACGATCAGTTTTTTAACTGATGGTGTGTAGGCATGACTGATCATCAGTCAGCTTCATCAGTTAACCGATGGAAAAATCCATCAGACCATTTTCATCGTATGGACCGATCGTGTGTACGCGGCATAAGACTAGGATGTCATTAAAGTTCATGTGCATGTAAAGGCAGGCAACCCCATACTTTTGGTAATATATTTTATCAGTTTAAGGGATCAGCAACCAGTAGATTATGCACAGGTGACTGGAAGATCGCGTTCTGGTCTTTCTGACCCGCAATCCCAGAGCATCAAACAGAGTGCAATGCAAAGGAACTACTTGTAAAGTTGGAGCTGTAGTAGGGAGCAAGAGCTGCATAAGGCGATGCCTCCTGTAGTGCTGGCTCCTGTTCCATGCAAAGTGATACCAACTGCACTCCACCTCTTATCCCAGCTAGTGGTCTCCAGAGTGGTGCCAGCAGCAGTAAAGAAGAGATCTTCAGGCCAGTATGAGGCAATGCACTGGGCATAATAGTATAGGTGCCTTAAAAAAGTATTCATATCCCTTGACATTTTCCACATTTTTTCATGTTACAATCAAAAATGTAAATGTTATTTAATGGGATTGTTTGTGGTAAACCAACACAAAGTGGCAAATAATTATAAAGTGAAGGGAAAATGATAAAGGGGTTTCAAATTTTTTACAAATAAAAAATGTATAAAATTTTGTAAAATTCTGTTTAAAAAAAATGTAAAATACTAAAAAGTGTGGCGTGCATTTGTATTCAGCCCCCTTTACTCTGATAATATAGAGTCTACCTGTGTGTAATTTAATCTCAGTATAAATACAGCTGTTCTGTGAAGCCCTCAGAAGTTTGTTAGAGAACAAATCCCACAAATTTTTGGGGATTATTCTGGAATTATGTGATATAAGATAAATCTGCTTTTTATCATTCACAATTAAAAAAAAAGAATACTTTGTACATGCATTGAGTTTCTAAAGCCCAAACGTTTTTGGAAAGTGTTGAAACCCCTATAATAATTTTACCCCTATCAGTCTAGCTACAGGAGAGATTTGTCTTTTCTAATTTTAATGAATAGTAAATCATGACCATTGTCACAGGAATAGGGAATTATGTAAAATCCAAAATTGTACAATTGTCATTAGAGCAGGAGGTTGGGAACACTTGTACCGCTGGCAACTGTGCTGTTCACACCTATGCATTTTTTAGTGTGTTTTGCCATTTGCAGAAACACACTACAGTTCATTTAACATGGTTTCCTATGGTACACATTATTATCTATGCTTTTTGCAGCCGGTGCATTTTTGGAAAGGGTCAGGGACTTTTTGTTTTGCGTGTATTAGACTTCAATGGAGTCACACCAGAAATGCAAGTGTTGTGTTTGTGGTGCGATTTTTTATGCATTTTGAGTTTTTCTATTTTCCCCTTAAAAACAGTGTAAATAGCTGGTTGCTAAGAAGTGGGCTGAGAAGCCGGCCACTGCATCCTTGACAACCACTGAAAATGAAAAAAACGGTCTTAATCTGATGCTGGCTGCCTTCATGGTGTTGGTTCCCGCTGTCTGCCATTTTTATATAGCCATGGGGCGTGGCCATCCAGTGATGTCATAAGGGGTGGGTTCTCCGGGTGATGTAATGCCGAAGGGCCTGGTATGGACTCCATTTTTAAAACATTTTTCTTTTGCCAGACATTCTTTTTTTACATTCAGCTGTCAGCGATAAACCCCGCTGACAGCTGATGACTCATCGGTTGTTAAGGATGTGACGGTCAGCTTCCCGGCTCGCTCCTTAGCAACCAGCTATATACAGAGGGCCAGATCCACGAAGCAGTTACGCTGGCGTATCTATTGATACGCCGCGTAACTTCTAGGTTGCTCCGGCATATCTTTGTTTTGTATCCACAAGACAAGATACACCAGAAGCTGGGCTAGATCCGACTGGCGTACGTCTTAGTACGCCGTCTGATCTAAGGTGCATATTTACGCTGGCCGCTAGGTGGCGCTTCCGTCGACTTCCGCGTCGAGTATGCAAATTAGCTAGATAAGCCAATCCACAAACGTACGTCCGGCCAGCGCATTTTTTAAACGTCGTTTCAGTAAGGCTTTTTCCGGCGTAAAGTTACCCCTGCTATATGAGGCGTAGCCAATGTTAAGTATGGATGTCGGGCCAGCGTCAAATTTTCCGTTGTTTACGTCGTTTGCGTAAAACGTTCACGAATAGGGCTTTGCGTAGAATTACGTTCACATCGAAAGCATTGGCTTGTTGCGGGTTAATTTGGAGCATGCGCACTGGGATACCCCCATGGACGGCGCATGCGGCGTTAAAAAAACGTAATTTACATGAGGTCAAGACGTATTAACATAAAACACGCCCACAACTTAGTGATTTGAATTGCGCGCCCTTACGCCGACACATTTACACTATGCCGCCGTATTTACGGCGCAAATTCTTTGTGGATACGGGAAATACACTGTAAGTTACGGTGGCGTAGTATATCTGAGATACGCTACGCCGGACATGCTACATGGATCTGGCCCAGAGTGTTTACAGTGTGTTTAAAGAAGAAAAATGTAAATGCAAAATACATGAAAATTGCATGCAAAGCGCATTAAAAATCGAGGGTTTAAAAACGCACTGCAAAACGTACCTGAAAAATGCATCAAGCACAGCCCGTACAGATGGGAACCTAGACTCAGGCCCCATACACACGATAGAATTTATCCGCGAATACGGTCCAGCGGACCGTTTCCGCGGATAAATCCTCTCGTGGATTTCGGCGGATTTTCATGCGATGGTGTGTACACACCATCGCATTGAAATCCGCGCCGAAATCCTCTTGCGATGACGTGTCGCGCCGTCGCCGCGATTATGACGCGGCGACGTGCGCGACGCTGTCATATAAGGAATTCCACGCATGCGTCAAATCATTACGACGCATGCGGGGGATCCCTTCGGATGGATGGATTCGGTGAGTCTGTACAGACCAGCGGATCCATCCGTTGGGATGGACTCCAGCAGATGGATATGTTCTGCATGTCAGCAAATATTCATCTGCTGGAATCCATCCCAGGGGAGATATATCCGCGGAAAAAGATCCGCTGGCGTGTACACACCATAGGATCTATCCGCTGAAACCCATTTGCTGGGATTTATCTGCGGATGGATTCTATCGTGTGTACGGGGCCTAAGTATAGATTTCCCCTGACTTTGGGGAAATTTCCTCTCATCTCCTGACTGGTGAACAGAGTCACTATAGGGCCCCTGTGTGAATAGAATTTTCTATACCAACTACTGTCCAAGGAAAATATTGTAGCAGTGAACATCTGGTGAGACATGAGACAGGACTAGGTATACTGTATGTGACAGTGGCAGGGGTCCTGGCAAACATCTGTCCTTCATCTAGTATAAATGTACCCCTAAGTCTTAGAGGACCCTTGTACAGCTATAAAGTATGACTACCCTGCGCTTCCAGTTGTTTCTCCAGGACAGAATAAACAGAAAGAGAAGAGATATAACCCTTTAAAGGACAGCAAAAAAAAAATAAGTTTTAATAATTCCCAACTCTATTGAAAAATAAAAATAATAGTTGTGCCTTTAGATATACTTTATGAATGGAGACAGTAGTCATTTCTTACCTGTAACCAGCAATTCAGCAGGGAGATCTTCTATGACACATTTCTCCTCTCTTTCTGCAGAATGATAGTACATGGCATTTGCCAATGTCCAGACACTGAAGATGATCACTAAACATGCTACATGTGCTGCTGACATGTCTGTAGTCACAGCAAAGAGAGAACACGCTAGAAGCACAGATGGAAGTCAGCGTTCAAAAGGAGCTAGCAGCACAAAACTGACTCTCATGAGAAAGGCCATCTGCTTAATATCTGCATGTTAATTATTAACATTCAGAAATGCAAACTTTAACATATCTAGTGTTACTAGAAATATTCTGAAGAAGATAAAAAAAAGACCAGTTAAAGCCCAACTTCAATCAAAACCTTTTTTATAGGTTTGGACTGAAAGGATAGACCTGGGGTATCCATACCAGGGGTTATAGGAACCCTTTTAAGGGGGCATGGGATTGTATCTCCGACTATTTAAAAAAATATATATGGTAGAATAGAATATGATAAATAAATTACACTCACCGGCCACTTTATTAGATACACCTTGCTAATACCAAGTTGGACCCCCTTTTGCATTCAGAACTGCCTTCATTCTTTCTGGCATAGATTCATTGTTGGAAGCATTCCTCAGAGATTTGGATTTATATTGCCATAATAGCATCAAGCAGTTGCTCCAGATTTGTCGGCTGCACATCCATGATGTGAATCTCCAGTTCTACCACATTATAAAGGCATACCTCCCAACTTTTTTAGATGGGAATGAGGGACACCTATCAGCAAAAGTATGCAGGCATAAGACACACCCCTTGTCACGCCCCCTTAAAGGAGAATTGTACAAAAAATAAAAGATTGGTTAAACCCACAAGTGCTTTTTTACCACTAATATTCCTTTATATTGGCTTTTGGAATTTACAAATGCAGCAATTTAGAAACCAGATGAAAGGTTTAGCGCTGGAAAACACTTTTTGATAGATAAAAAGTGCATTTATATACATCTATATAGATCAGACCAAAATGAGGGACAAATGAGGAGGAATGAGGGACAGGGGGACATTGCTCCAAATGAGGGACAGTCCCTCGAAATCGGGGACAGTTGGGAGCTATGTAAGGCCCCTTTCAGACTGGGGAGGGAGCCGGGTGGCTGTATAACGCCGCTAAAAATAACGGCGCTATACCGCCGGGATTGCCGCGGGAATCAGCCGCTAGCGGTGCGGTATTAACCCCCGCTAGCGGCCGATAAAGAGTTAATACCACCCGCAATGCGCCTCTATAGAGGCACATTGCGGGCGGTATTGCCGCGGTTTCCCATTGTTTTCAATGGGAAGGAGCGGTATACACGCTGCTCCTCTCACCGCTCCAAAGATGCTGCTGACAGGAGATTTTTTTGTCTCCCGCCAGCGCATCGCCTCAGTGTGAAAGCCCTCGGGGCTTTCACATTGAGTCTGCAGTGAAGGAGTTTTTCAGGCGGGATAGCAGTGCTATTTTTAGCGCTGTACCGCCTGAAAAACTCCTCAATGTGAAAGGGGCCTAAAGGTGCTTTATTGGATTGAGATATGGTGACTGTCATAGGTGTGCACAGCCTATAGCATTGGGGTGAGCACCCCAAAACTCAAACATATATGCATGTACATGTGTATATATACTGACAGTGTCAGTAGAGCAGTGGAGGGTGTCAGTAGGGCAGAGATTGGTGTCAGTAGGGCAGAGGATGGTGTCACCACTTTTCATTATTAGATTTCTAATATATTTTTACAATTTTTTTTTTTTTACAATTTTTGTTAGGGGCCCTGTTAGGGGGCTTTGGTGAAATATTAGGGGACTAAATAGGGGGAACCTGCGCCCCACAGGGTGATTAGGGTGTGCCCACGCACACCTGGAACACAGTATGTGTGCACGCCTATGGTGACTGTGAAAGCCATTGGAGTACAGTGAACCCATTTGAGCTTTGTGACATGGTGCATTATCCTACTGGAAGGAGCCATCAGAAAATGGGTACACTGTAGTCATAAAGGGATGGACATGGTCAGCAACAATACTAAGATGGGCCATGGTATTAAACAATGCTCAATTGGTACTCAGGGGTCCAAAGTGTGACACAAATATCCCCCACACCATTACACCACCACCAGCCTGAACCGTTGATACAAGAGAGGAAGGATCCGAGCTTTCATGATGTTTACACCAAATTCTGACCCTACCATCTGAATGTTACAGCTGAAATCGAGACTCATCAGACCAGGCCACCTTTTTCGAATCTTCTATTGTCCAGTTTGATGAGCCTGTGCAAATTGTAGCCTCAGTTTTCTGTTCTCAGCTGACAGGAACGGCACCCATAAAAACAGCAGCATAAAGCTCACTAGATTCACGTTTTCACATTTAAAAAAAAAATCGAATTATGATCAAAACTTTACGATTTTCTTTCAGCTGTTTTGTTCCTAACTACCAATATGTTAAATGTAACCAAGCTTGACATCTTCTTAAGTCATATTGGTACATAATATAACTGTTGAAGTCGGTGATTCTGGTGAAGGTGTTATGCTGAGAAATCCATTGGGAGAACTATAATTTTAAAAAGATTAAAAACACATGTACAAGATCATTTGGGTCCCTCTGGGTTTTATTTCAGGTCTGTGTCTCCAATGGGAAGATTTTCCTTCACTTTCTATCTTGACTACGGGCCAATTAGGCTGTTCCTAGTGGACATACTAACAAGAGCAAAGAGTATAGTGAATGACATTTTAATTTTAGAAAAGGTACAACTGGTACTAAGCAAATCCTCAATGTATTTGGGACATGATGCCACAGTTCACATAAAGGCGTACACTGTTGTGGTTGTTGAGGTTGTAATGCCCAAACCCATCTGGACCTTTACATCTCATCAGCTAGGGAAAGTCAGCTTATCCCTTCCTCCCCTTATTAGTTCAACAAGTGTATGGCCTTGTACACACGACAGAGTTTCTCGGCAGAATTCAGCGAGAAACTCGGTCAGAGCCGGATTCTGCCGAGAAACTCTGTTGTCTGTACACTTTTGGCCCGATGGAGCCGCCGAGGAACTCGTCGAGAAAATAGAGAACATGTTCTCTATTTTCTCGTTGTTCTATGGGAGAAGGCGGCCCGCCGAGCTCCTCGACGGCTTCATCCCTGAACTCGACGAGGAACTCGATGTGTTTGGCACGTCGAGTTCCTCTGTCGTGTGTACGAGGCCTATCAGTTCATCCAGTGAAGTGAACCCATGCACCACAATTAACATTTACAGTAGTTGCCACGGATCACCCCCTATATGCTGAAAATCAAAGTTTAAGCAAACAAGGATGTATTAGCCAGGATGTATTTTGTGCAAAAGTAGATTTGAATAGTTTTATTTTAGTTATATATTTAGACTTTTGAGTATAATATCTTGTTTGAAGAAGCCAACTTTACTAGGGATGAGATTTGTAAACATTTTAATGAGAATCCAACTGTACAAGGGGTTAGAAGTGTTATAACTCCAATAATGAGGTGCCCACTGTACCAGGGGATAGAAGGGTTGTAACCCCTATAATTAGAAGCCCAATGTACCAGGGGATAGAAGGGTTGTAACCCCTATAATTAGAAGCCCAATGTACCAGGGGATAGAAGTGTTGTAACCCCTATAATTAGAAGCCCAATGTACCAGGGGATAGAAGTGTTGTAACCCCTATAATTAGAAGCCCAATGTACCAGGGGATAGAAGTGATGTAACCCCTATAATTAGAAGCCCAATGTACCAGGGGATAGAAGTGTTGTAACCCCTATAATTAGAAGCCCAATGTACCAGGGGATAGAAGTGTTGTAACCCCTATAATTAGAAGCCCACTGTACCAGGGGATAGAAGTGTTGTAACCCCTATAATTAGAAGCCCACTGTACCGGGGGATAGAAGTGTTGTAACTCCTATAATGAAAAGCCAACTGCACCAGAGGTGAGGTGACATCTCCCCACCATGGTGTACTTCTATCTACTGTAGTGGCCCAAATCTGAGAAATCCATTCCCACTTAAAACATCCTAGATATGTGGAATCACCAGAGAGATGAACAAAATCACAAAACTGTAGCAAAATGATCAACCTTTCTTTCGCTAAAGTTTTTACAAAATGTTGAAAATGCTTGCATCCTTTCACTAAAATATTCCTGTGCAGACTACGCACATGGCTCTTTTATCCACAAACGGCATGTTCCAAGCTAACAGAGTGCCATTTTTTGGAACTCGAACAGCTCTGGGATAGGTGACAGTTGCCGAAATGTCCTGATTTTTCACAGAAATCTTGGTAAGGCAAAAGTTTTGCTTACCCCCGCTTTTTATCTGTGACTAATAGTATAGAATGTATATTGAATATGCAACATCTGCATCAGACCCGGTATCTCTAATCTCTGGGCCATCGTGATTATGACTGCAGTCCCATGGCACATCCATAGATAGAATTTGCTAGCAGTACTGGATGCAACACCCCTAAGAATAAAAAGGGAAAGCAGACTCCATCACACAGAACTTGTTGCAACTCATAATGAAAATTTCAGCTGCATCCTGGCCCTCAGAAGTATGCAACATTACATCCACAGATAATAAATCTGGGGTGTTTTTCTCAGGAAATTCTCTTTTTACTCAAAAGAAATATATAGTGTAACATAGACACTGAGTCCTGCAATAAATCTTACGAATAGCATTACCATATGTGTTTTTTACACTCTGGGTATACCTTCAATTAATTGCAAAGTCTACCTTCAAGACAAGCATGTGCCTAATAAACGAAAACTCCATCCAGCTAAAAAAAATTAAGAATAACTCTGCTAAAATTATGTTACAATAGTCTTAGTGAGACATTTTTACCTTTATTAAGAAGTTAGAACCGATATTTGGATGTTATGCCATCCTCTTTGGGACTTGTTATTGCCAATCAAGTGGAACTGTAATGAATAGCTATTGGGGTATTGTACAAAGAGTGGTGAGAGGAAGCCCCTTCGTTATTTAAGAATGATCTCCTCTGCCTTCTATGCCAGGTTTGAGCCAGACATAGCATACAATTCAGAAGTGCTTAGCTGCAGTCTGTTGTTCAAGCTCCCACTGCCCAACCGCGCGCCCCTGCTCAGCTGAGAGCGAGATTGTTAATTCTGCCTTTTCCAGGGTTAACAGCCAGGTATATTGTTGGCCAGAAATGTTTGCGCAGTGTAAATACAACACAGGCAGAGAGGAATGTGAGTTATCAGTATGCCAGGTCCAAACTGCTGAGCATCTGAAGCAGTTTTCTATATTAAAAACTGCCACTTTTGCCGCTATCTCTTTTTTAATTAGTTGCAGAACCCACACCAGTTCATAAAAGGCACTGCAAAGCCTTGTTACTGTAGCGCATACCCCTGCAGGAGCCCTCGGTATAAGGTCCCTAGGGGCTTTTTCATAGTTTCACCCAAATGAGAAAATTGCATATTTCAAATTTCCCTGTTAAAGTTGTCTAGTTGTCTCACAATATCTAAGAAAGCCTCTAATGTCCTGGTTATCCTGGTTACCTTAGCTGACTTTATACCAAAGGAATGTAATTGCAAACTGACCAAGTCCTTAAAAGGTAATATCTTTGCTTGCCGTGAGAATCGACAATTTCCTTACATTCAAGTCCAGTATATACTACAGCGATAACTTGGAAAATTCAGTCTCGTATCAAAGCTTGCTATCATGCATGCATCTCAGATCACGTGTGCCTTCCTGTATGAAAGCAGACGGTAAGCATTTTAGCACTTTGGTTAAGTATTCATGACAATGGACGCACAAATAGGGTCAGTAGTCAGCGGAGCGCACCATCTGTTGCGCCTACTACGCAGACTTATTCCATTTATCCCCAAAGAAGACGTAGCAGTCGTGGTGGGAACAATCGTGAATTCCAGACTGGACTATGCTAACGCCCTGTACCTCGGACTCCCAAAGTACCAAATCACTCGTCTGCAAGTCGTTCAGAATACGGCCGCCAGACTGGTGACTGGGAAAAAAAAATGGGAATCAATCTCACCTTCGTTGAGAACCCTTTACTGGCTGCCAGTAAAAGACAGAATTGCATTTAAAGCACTCTGCCTGACACATAAGTGCATCCATGGGAAGGCTCCGCAATATCTTTGCGACAAGATAGAACCTCACAATTCGAATCGCGTTCTGCGATCCACCGACCAAAATCTGGTCAGGGTTCCAAAAACCAAATACAAGTCCAAAGGAGAAAGAAGGTTTGCTTTTCAGGGTCCTAGACTATGGAACGCTTTACCAACCAGCATTCGGTTGGAGGAAAACCATCTGACTTTCAGAAGACGGATCAAAACTCTGCTCTTTTGATGTCATGAGACACGAACAACTAGCGCCCAGAAGCGATTCAGTTCGCATGCGCCGCGCTTTATAAGTTTTTCATTCATTCATTCATTCATTCATTCTTGTTATATTTTCTAATATTCATACATTTGTCATTATTTAATGAAATGTTATACCTACAAGTGTTTGTGTGATCTGTCTTTGCACATCTTGAATACAAATCCCAAAAACATAAATTATCACGTAACCGTGATTAAATATACCCGCAGCCAGGCACACAGTCACAGTCAGGCCTCGTACACACGGCCGAGTTTCTCGCCAAAAACCAGCAAGAAGCTTACTGGGTTTTTTTTTTTGCAGAGGAAACCGGTCGTGTGTACACTTTTCAACGAGGAAACCGCCGAGGATCTCGTCAGGCCAAAAAGAAAGCATGTCTTCTTTTTCCCCAACGGCAATGGGAAAAGTTGGCTCGCCGAGATCCTCAGCGGCTTCACAAGGAACTCGACGAGCAAAACGATGTGTTTTGTCCGATGAGTTTCTCGGCCGTGTGTACGAGGCCTCACTCTTTTGACTCAATGACCAATCTAGGGGCAGTGGCGTCACTAGGGTTGGTATCACCTGGTGCAGAAAAACGTGCTGTCACCACAACCCATCCCCCAATAAAAAAAAAAATCCATATATTTTTACGCTACTGTTTTCTCTCTATGTTCTCCTTTATTTCTCTTTTCTCTCTCTCTCTCTCTCTCTCTTTCTATCTGTCTTTCTTGTTCTTTCTATCTCTTCTTCTTTCTCTCCCATTTACTTTGTCCCCCCCATCTCTCTCCCTCTCCTGGCCTACATTTACATTTCAGGAGTCACTGAAATGAGTGTTGCCAACCCTCCACAACTTTTTTTTATACCCTGAGAAAACATAGAAAATCTACTGACAGAATGCATTTTTTTTCCTGAGAACCTGAAATATGACAGCATGCTGCCCAACATTGTGGAGAATGAAATATACATATTGTACACTTCAAATTAAGTTTGTACAAAAAAGGGGGGAGCAGTGCAACGCACTCAGTTGTGCATCACACTGCCCCCTAGCAGCCTTCAACGCAGAGTGGCTGGAGTGCTGAATTGCTCTGGCTGCTCTGCGATTTACTGCTGTTTCAGTGTGAATTTGCCCTAAGAGGCAAAGAGGAGTCGGATGGATAGCGACAGAAGGGGGAGGGGGAGTGGGAGGAGAGATACGAATAGGAGGGAGAGAGATGGGGGAGATGGGAAAGTAGGAGAGAGATGGAGAAAGTGGAGAGAGGGAGGGGGTTGATAGAGGGAGAGGGCTAAGAGAGAGAAGGATGAGGGGTAAGAAAGAGAGGGGGAGTGAGAGAGAGTGGGGTGGGGGGTGAGAGAGAGGGGGAGCAGAGGAGGGTTGAGTGAAGGGTGAGAGAGAGGGGGTGGGGAGTGAGAGAGAGAGGGGGGTGGGGAGAGAAAGAGTGAGGGGTAGGAGTTGAGAGAGAGGGGGTGGGGGTGTGAGAGAAAGAAATGAGACTCTCCTTCCTCCCCCCTCCTCATCTTCCCCTGGCTCTTTACCCCTCAGCTGTTTCATGCACATCCTGCCAGGCACACAGCTGGCTCTGCCCTCCTCACTGGGGCACAGACAGCACAGCTTGAAGCTTCATCCTAGGGAATGACATGTGCTGTGTGTGTGCCCGGTCCAAGCCGTGTACAGTGCTGCATATTGTAAGGATGAAAGATTACTCACTACTGAGTCCCTTCATCGGCTCCTCCTCTCTGGTCTTATCCCTTATGGTCAGCCTCCGCTGGTTTCTCAAGTCATTCCTTGCTGCTTAAATTATCTGTCTCTCGTGGTCCCCCTACTGATATCGCTGCCTCTGTCGCCAGCAAGAGTGGTGTGCTGTCCTTGTGTCAGCGAAGCAGGCAGCCCATGCAATGCCACCCGTTGTCTGTTGGGCTGCACTCCTGCTCCCCCAGAGCAATGCCACTGTCTAGGGGTGAGCTTTTCTGATGCTTTATTGCATACCTTGAACTTGGATAGGAATAGGGTAACTGTGGGATACTCAAGTAACTTTAGCAGCAACGTGAGGACACTCATCTTCCTTATAATATTCTGAGCAGGTGTCCTTGCACAAGCAATTAGTGGACTGAGCTGTCCTGGGAAACCAAGCACCATGTCCCACCAGTCTGTACTCACTAATGTCTTTGAATGGTTGGGCGCCTCCTTCCAATATCTTTCAGACACCTTTTCCAGTGATCCCCAGATGAACATTCCTCATTCAGCTCCAGCAACTGTCAGCAGAATAGGCTCCCCAGCTGGCTTAACTGGAACCCTGATGAACAACTGACACATGGCAAGTCTGCCCAGGAGAGTTGTAGGCTGGGATCTCCTCCTCTAGGACAATAATCCCTCTGCTCCAGATCTTAGAGTATATGCTCCCTCCCAGCCACCATCTGCACACCTCTCACCAAGGATTGGCCAGGGCTGCATAAATATTTCCAGACAGACAGGAAGAAGCAGCCAATCCTGCAGTCAGTGAAACACAGAATGGACAAAAACAATCTAGAAGGCTACTACCTTACTGATAGTGGATGCAAGCATATAAGAAAGGGAATGTCATGGGTCTTTTAGAAGAGAGCACCACAGCCTATATCGGGAAGTGTGTATAGCAGGTGGCTTGGATCATGAGCAAGTGGTGATCTGGAGGCTGCAGTTTTGGCAGTTGAGTGGTCTGATAGGTTCCATGGACACACTCTGTGGGAGGTTTGGGCTACCGTAATGCAGTCCTCTTACATGGCACTGGGCTAGTCTATGAACCAGACCTGGAACCACCCGACCTGGTCTAATGGCAAAGATGGTCTAGGAATCTCTAAAAGTAACAGAGCCTGTGGGAGGCTAATAGGTTGACTGGACCGGGAACTGGTTTAACAACCTGATCCAGGTGTCACCATCTTGTATGTGGTGGTGAAACTTTCTTACTGTAGACCCCTGGTTGGAGGTACCTTGCCAGGACTCCCCACAGCTAGGGGGCACTATATGCACCTGAATGAGCTGTGATATTGATCAGTATGACACAGCTGAGGGGTGTGAGGAAGTTGATAACTTGACATATGTAATATGGTTAGTCAGTTATATTAATTGGTGTCAACTACTTCCTATGAGTGTGTCCAGATTATTTGATTCATGCAGGGCCAGATCTAAGGGAGCGCTGGGATGGACTGCCCCCCATCAGATTTCAGTCATGTCCCCCCCAGGACCAGTGATGTCAGTATCAGGAATTGGGTGGCCAATGCATAGCCTTGGTGATGCCAAATTGGCATGGCTGCACAGTGCTCTGTCCCTTTCTAGATCCCCACATCATTAACTTCTGTGGTGCATGTATCAAGTAATTGGTGGCTTTGAGGTTGGCGACCAGCCCGTCCACACCATGGAAACAGATGACGTTAATCTAGGACGGGGTTTCAGAAGAGGATGGAAGTACTGAATGCTACTAGATCTGTTCTGTCTCCTGCCCCTAACATGATGCTGTAATTGTGATAAAGATTTAAAGGTAGGACTCTATTTGTGAAGGGAGGACTGTTAGTGCATGACTTTGATGTGTTGGAGTCTGACTCTGATTTGATGGGGGCAGATTCTAATGTGATGGGCGCTAATTCTAATATGATTGTGTCTGGCTCTAATGAGATGGAGAGACTGACTTTGTCCCACCCTTTTTCTTCATGCTTAAGCCTCCATTCATCACATGTACTGTATTCTGCTGAAGCTAGGCACACTATGATTTTTAATCTATCTGATGTTCATCTGGTGTGATCTGCACAAGTTTGGGATTTCTATGATCTGCAAGATGCCATTTGGATAGATTCACTGTCTGTATGACCCAGAGAGTCAGAACAACAGGGAGAGCTAGCTGGAGAGGATAAAACAAAGGTGTGCTAACTGTATGACCCCTGACTTTTTATATTGCACCCCAGATCAGACAGGCTAAATCTGGCCCTGGATTAATGCCTGTAATGAGGATATATTATGGCCACCACTAAGCGCAATAGTAAATAGGACCTGAGTTCTGTTCAATGAAATTCAGGAAGAAGACAAAGCACTAGTCACCATTTTTTTGCCTGTGGTCTCCCTCGAACTGACTTACAATAGAAGAAAGTGAGCACCACCATCTAAGGCCCCATGCACACGAGACGCTGCTAAACTCGAGCTCAGAGGCATTTGGGCATTTTTTTCAACTGCCCCTGAACACATTTAATGTTATCCTATGTGTCCATGCACACAATCACGTTTTTTGGCGTTTCAAAGCAGTTGGGTTTAGGGCCGTTTTTCTAAACCCAAAATTTTGGGTTCAGAAGCTTTCATCTTTTGCGTTTTAGACGCAAATCGCGTCAAAACGCCGCTAAACGCCGCTTAACGCGGCACAAATAGTTTGATTCTGAGCTTGGGGAGGGTCTACAGTGTTTTGGAGATAAACGCTGACAGCCACAAATCACGGTAAAACGCCGCAAATCGCGGCAAAACGCTGCGCAATTCGCGGCAAAAACGGGCGTTTTAAATGCCGTTTTTTGCCTTTGAAAAGCTAAGATTAGAGGCGTTTGTAATAGCGTCTCGTGTGCATGGGGCCTTAGTGTGACTATTAGTATAATGGGTCTACCAGGGGGTTGTTGGGAATTTAGTGATCCAGCATGGCTCCGATACTGCCGCTTACATCCAGCAGTTTCCCGGCGCAGCTTTGCATCGAGATTAGGATTGATATGCCTACACCTATATTAATGCAGTGAATGCATACATTTTGTTATATTTTATCGATATTAATAAATGGCTACACTTAGATGGTGGTGCCCTCTTTCTTCTATTTATTATCTGTGCACTAGGTTTTACTTGGACATTGAGGAGCTGAAACCATCATTAAGCAACTTCTTTTTTACTTCATTTTCATCCATCCACAAGACTTTTTGGGCCAGATCCACAAAGAAGTTACGTCGGCGTTATGGACGGAACATGCGCCATTCGTTCAAAATGTCAATCACGTTGGGTCACGAGTTATTAGCATAAAACACGCCCACCTCTTCACAATTTGAATTACGCGCGCTTACGCCAGCACATTTACGATACACCGCCGTAACTTAGGACGCAAGTGCTTTGAGAATACAGCACTTGCCTCTCTAAGTTGCGGCGGCATATCGTAAATGAGATGCGCTACGCCGGCGCGGATGTACGTGGATCTGGCCCTTTATGTTTAACCCTTAGGCCAACCCCTGTCTTCTATTAATAATTGTTCTCATTTTTGCACCATAGTTATTCATTTTTTCAATGCAATGCCTTGTTCTGCACTATATAAGCACTTGAAAATCCACGCTAGATAAAATAAAAAGAAAGAAAAAAAAGAACATCTGCTGGAACAGGTTAACAGATACAAACCTACTCTGTATAATTCATGCTTAGGGCAGCACATATCATAAACATATGTAGATTTGAATACAAAAGAAATAAATCAATAAAAAATCTGGTCCTTTCAAAAAAAAAAAAAATCCATGCATTAGTGATGGTGTGTATGCAAATAAAGTGCTTCTTATGAGCCAGAAAATACAGTTCCATGAAATAGAATAGATGTATTATACAGTTGTGAGCCAGTCAGGCTCTACAGCAGGGGTCTCAAACTCAAATCACCTGAGGGCCACAAGACAAGTTTCCATATCCCATGGGGGGCCGCATGCAAACTTTCAAACTTCAAAAACAGTACTGGTGTCAGCGAACGCATTATTAACCCTGACCACTACACTGCACACTGACCACTACACTACACGCTGACCACTCACCATCAGGGTACAGCACATCAGGGCACAGGGCACAGCACACATGAGTGCACAGCGCACATCAGAGTACAAAGCCCAGCACATCAGGGTACAAAGCCCAGCACATCAGGGTACAGGGCACATCAGAGCACAGCACATAGGGGTACAGCACAACAGGCCACATCAGGGTGCACGGCACATCAGGGCAGGGCATATCAGGACAGGGCACATGGCACAGTGCAGGACATGGCACATCAGGGCACAGCACATCAGGACAGGGCACATGGCACATCAGGGTACATGGGCCACATCAGGATACATGGGGCACAATCAGAGCACATCAGGGCACATGGGGCATATCAGGGCACATGGGGCACATACGAGCACACCAGGGCACATGGGGCACATGAGAGCATATCAGGGCACAATCAGGGAACATGGGGCACACCAGGAAACATGGGGCACATGAGAGCACATCAGGTCACAGCACATCAGGACAGGGCACATGGCACATCAGGGTACAGGACATGGCACATCAGGGCACAGCACATCAGGACAGGGCACATGGCACATCAGGGTACAGGGCACATGAAACAGCACATCAGGGTACAAAGCCCAGCACATCAGGGTATTCCATGTACCCTGATGTGCTGGGCTTTGTACCCTGATGTGCTGTTTCATGTGCCCTGTACCCTGATGTGCCACGTGCCCTGATGTGCTGGGCTTTGTATCCTGATGTGCTGTTTCATGTGGCCTGTACCCTGATTTGCCATGTGCCCTGTCCTGATGTGCTGTGCCCTGATGTGCCATGTCCTGTACCCTGATGTGCCATGTGCCCTGTCCTGATGTGCTGTGCCCCATGTGTTTTCATGTGCCCCATGTTCCCTGGTGTGCCCCATGTTCCCTGATTGTGCCCTGATGTGCTCTCATGTGCCCCATGGCACATCAGGGTACATGGGCAACATCAGGGCACACTCAGAGCACATGGGGCATATCAGGGCACATGGGGCACATACGAGCACACCAGGGCACAATCAGGGCACATCAGGGCACATCAGGGCACATCAGGGCACATGAGAGAACATCAGGGCACATGAAAGCACATCAGGGCACATGAGAGCACATTAGGGCACAATCAGGGCACATGAGAGCACACCAGGGCACAGGTCAGCATTTACTTGTTGTTTTCTTCAAAGGCAGAGTAGCGCAGGAAACGTCTGTCATAAGTTCACTTGTCTCTCATGTCACGCTGCTACTCCCCGGCAGCCCCCCCCTCTCTTCTCGTCCATCTCAGATGATGTCACAAGCAAATGGGGATGGACGAGAAGAGAGGAGGGGCCGCCGGGCAGTAGCAGTGTGACATGAGAGATAAGTGAACTTATGACAGACGCTTCCTGCGCTACTCTTCATGCACCTCGATCTACACTTCTGCGGCACCCGCCCTGCCTGCAGGCCATTTAAAACCGGTCCGCGGGCCGCAAATGGCCCGCGGGCCGGTACTTTGATACAGCATTTCACAAAACTGTATTTTTACATGTTTCAGTCCCTGGGAGCTGGCACTTTAAATACACTATAAGGCTCAATATTTGACACTTTCCACTTGGGAAGAGCAAAAGAAAGAACTCAACAAAAGAGAAACATAAATTAAAATGTGTCTTTATTTCCCATTTATTGGTTAAAAATTTGAGCTCATATACACATTATAGTAGTAGTTAAATAAAGACATTGGCCCAGATTCACAGAGAGCGGGTGCACATTACGCCGCCGTAGCGCAAACCAATGTACGCCACGCCGACGCAGCGCAGAGAGGCAAGCATGGAATTCAGGAAGCCAGTGCTCCCCACGCTGCGTCGGCGTGGCGTAGGTTTCTAAGGCGCAGGCTGGCGTAGGTGGAAGTGGGCTTGACCCATGCAAACCCATGCAAATGATGGTCCGAGCGCCAGACAAGTACGTTTACGAACTGCGCATGCGTCGTGCCGTGGACACATCCCCCTGCGCATGCTCACAACCACTTCGGAACAACTGCCTAAGATACGCCGGATCACTGCCTACGCCATGAACATATCCTACGCCCAGCCAGACTCATGTCCAACGTAAACTACGTAAAATACGCCGGCTTGTATTCCTTGGTGCAGACCTTTGCATGTCTGCTGCTGGGTTACACCTCCTTTATGGGGCTTAACTTTACTCCGGAAGTACAACTTACGCGCACCACTCATAGCCTGCATCGGGCGCACGTACGTTCGTGAATCGCCGTATTTTCCTCATTTGCATATTTGAATGGCTGATCAATGGGAGCGCCACCATGCGTCCAGCCTAAATGTGCGCCCACTCTACGCCGGCGTAGGCAAGTTACATCGGCGGGATTAAGTCTGTTTTTAGGCGCATCTTAGTTTGTGGGTCCGGCGCACCGATACGACGGCGCACATTTGCACTTACGTCGGCGTATCTTGAGATACGTCGGCGCAAGTGCTTTGTGAATCTTGGCCATTACCTTAAAGTAACAATACAAGATGGATATATCCCATATCCAGCCACAAGAGGGAGCCATGAGAATGAGCAAAAAGTAGCAAAACCAAACTGCAAGAATAGTCTGCATGAATTGACAATTGGTTCCTAACATACAGTACAGCTTTTAAAGTGCGGATATAATTACATCAGGTGCACTTATAGGACGGGCCGGGTATTCAGACAAACTGGCAGGTTCTGATCACCATGGATCAACATTTTTGTGATAAACATTTTATTAAGGCACAGTGTGGAAGATTTTCATGTTACAATACACAATGACATGATTATATTAAAAATTGGTGCATTCTATATGTTAAAGTTTACATTTACATTACATTTGACACAGCAGGAGGACTAAGGAGGAGAGAGGGCCGAGACAAGAAGTCCACCGGGAAGCCTAAAGTAGATCTAAACCCAATCACTAAAATCTCACGTAAGCTTCAACATGTTAAATAAAATCATTGGGCTAGATTCACATACCTTTAGGCGGGCGTAGCGTATCTCCTATACGCTACGCCGCTGTAACTTTGAGAGGCGAGTATGGTATTCTCAAAGATTTTGCCGCCAAAGTTACGGCGGCGTAGCGTATTAGGGCCCGCCTAATTCAAATGTTGAAGCTGTGGGCGTGTTTTATGTATATTAAGTGTGACCCCCATGTAAATGACGTTTCGATCGAACGGCGCATGCGCCGTCCGTGGACGTATCCCAGTGCGCATGCTCCAAATGACGTTGGCAAATCGTCAATGCTTTCGATGTGAACGTAAATTACGCCCAGCCCCAATCACGGACGAGTTACGCAAACGACGTAAAATTTGAAAAATTTGACGCGGTTCCGACGTCCATACTTAACATTGGCTGCGCCATCTTTTTGGTGGTTTATCTTTACACTTGAAAACCCCTTACGTAAACGGTGTATCTTTACTGCGACAGCCAGCTGTACGTTCGTGAATAGGTGTATCTAGCTGATTTACATATTCTAGGCGTAAATCAGCGTACACGCCCCTAGCGGCCAGCGTAAATATGCAGTTAAGATACGACGGCGTAGGAGACTTACGCCGGCCGTATCTTAGCAACGGCGCGGATTCGGACTTACCACGGCGTATCTACTGATACGCCCGTCGTAAGTCTACCTGAATCTGGCCCATTGTTTTTAACCTTTTCAAATTTCCAACTTTCATTGAGGAACCGTGGTCCCTATCATAAGCAGGGATGAGCTGCCAATGCTGGAATGTGTGCATGTGCACAGAAAGTGTCTGAGATGTAAAAAAAAAAGATGAAAGAGTGTTTTATGAAAATAAAACGTGTCAATTGTTTATGATTTTATGGGGTCTGTGTATATAAAATTTGCCGTGCAGATATCTTAAGCATTTGCACAGGCACAACGAATAATTGTTTGCAATTTGGTCAGATGTATCTAGTGGCTATAATGTGGTGTGTTTCTGAAAAGTCTCAATCACAAAAAAAAAAAAAAATCTGCATTAAGGCCACTAGATGGAGCTGACGATCATAGGAGATAATCATATTGCAAAAAATATGATCATTCCTTGTGCATGTGGGAATGCTTATAGTGGACTTCCAACCTAAAAATGGAACTTCCGCTTTTCGGATGCCCCCCCCCCTCCAGTGTCAGCAGCTGCTGTATTTGTAGCTGCTGACTTTATTTTTTTTGCGGAACTCCGCTTTAAGACATCCATACAGCAATTTTTTTTATAAATAGACCCCATAGTGTCTAAGCAAGTCAAATGTCATCCAGTTAGCTAGGGAATGGATCCCTGGTGCCCGACCTGCAGCCTGTGAGCCGTATACAGTCCTTTGGCCCTTACTATGTGGCACTCAGGGCTCCTGAAGACAGTATGTGTTCTCCTTACCTAAGTGCTTACTTGGGCCATTGACGGGAAAATATTCTTTAGACTTTTGGTTTGGCTTATTATTTTACACTGCTTTACTTTGTTTCTGTGCTGTCCTTTACTTTTCCTTTTTTTTAGCTTTTTTTTTTTTTTTTTACCCCACTGATCTTTTATAATGGATCCTGCTGAGAGAAATATCAAATGTGGCACAAATGTCAGCACAACTTGCTGACCGCCCAATGCACTTATACAGCAACAAGGTCACGCACATGTACGTGATGCTGCATCTCCGGGTAAGGGGCGCGTGCCGCACAATCTGTGCTGTGATTGGGTACAGCACAAGTCGGTCAGCAGATCCTGGCCAATGATTTGTGGGTGTGACCTGCTGATCGGCTTAACAATTCACAGTACAGAGCTCTGTGTTTACTACAACACAGGGCTCTGTACACGGAGCGTACAGCGATGTGGCTGATTTTTTCTCCCTGCTAAATCAAGCACATTAATTAGTAAAAGCAGCACATTGTTAAGCACATTGGTAAACTCCTTGATTTCCCCTAGATATTGACCCCATCCTGGACAGTGTCATTAGTACAGTGACCAGGGTTGCCAACCATCAGTAAATTTACAGACAGTTTGTAAAAATCTATGATTTTTACAACTGTCTGTAATTATTAGGTGCTGCCAATGTGTCATGCTGTGCTGACTTTTTAAGTGTAAACCAGGCAAATTACTTGTTATGGGTATTGTTAGTGTTTCCATATTGTGTTTATACTGTTTACATGTTTCAGGTTATCAGTAAAAACGTGCTCCGCCAGAAAATTTTCCATGTTTTGTCACAAAAAAATACTGCAGGAGGTTGGTAACACTGACAGTTACAGTGTATAGTGTTATCACTGATCACTATATTAGTGTCACTGGTGATGTCAATGTCAGTTAGTCAGTTTCCACCCAGTGTCAGTTAGTCTCAGATTGCCCACCACACTATCACAGTCTCGTTATAACCGCCATTACTAGTATAAAAAAAATCCAGTATTTGTGCCATAGTTTTAAGATGCAATAACTTTTATGCAAGCCAATCCATATACACTTATTGTTTTTTTGTTTGTTTGTTTTTCCAGACATGTAGCAGAACACATTTTGGCCTACATTTATGAAGAAATTACTTTTTTAATTTTTTTTTGTTAGCTATGTTTTATAGCAGAAAGTAAAAAATATATATATATTTTTTTTTCCTAAATTTTCAGTCTTTTTTCATTTATATAATAAAAAAGCCCAGTTATGATCAAATACCACCAAATAAAGCTTTATTTGTGTGAAAAAAAATGACATAAATGTATTTGTGTACAGTGTTGCATGACTGTGCAAATTACCAGTTAAAGTAGCACAGTGTCGAATAGCATAAAAATGCTCTGGCCATGGGGGTAAAATCTTCTGGAGGTCAAGTGGTTAAGGGGGCTTTAAAGGCCATTCATGTGGAAGCATTGATTTTTAATGGGGTTTTAATAACAGTGATCTCTAGCAGTCTCATGTAAGGTCTTGTTAAAGTGGTTCTAAAGGCTGAAGGTTTTGCATTTTCTGCATTAAGGTAAAACAACAACTTCAGTATGCAACTCCCTCTCCCCCCACAGAGATATGCATTAGAGCAGCATTTTTCCCCCTCCTCATTGGCTCAGACACAGCAGTGGGAGCCAGTAAGAAGGGAGCAGGGGGCACGGCCAAGCTGTGCTCTGTGTGTCTATATCTGCAGTTTTGACCATCTCCTGCACCATATCTGCAGGCTCTGACCATCTCCTGCACCATATCTGCAGGCTATGACCCTCTCCTGCACCATATCCACAGTCTATGACCATCTCCTGCACCATATCTGCAGTCTATGACCATCTCCTGCACCAAATCTGCAGTCTATGACCATCTCCTGCACCATATCTGCAGGCTATGACCATCTCCTGTACCATATCTGCAGGCTCTGACCATCTCCTGCACCATATCTGCAGTCTATGACCATCGCCTGCACCATATCTGCAGTCTATGACCATCTCCTGCACCAAATCTGCAGTCTATGACCATCTCCTGCACCATATCTGCAGGCTATGACTATCTCCTGTACCATATCTGCAGGCTCTGACCATCTCCTGCACAATATCCGCAGGCTATGACCATCTCCTGTACCATATCCACAGTCTATGACCATGTCCTGCACCATATCTGCAGTCTATGACCATCTCCTGCACCAAATCTGCAGTCTATGACCATCTCCTGCACCATATCTGCAGGCTATGACCATCTCCTGTACCATATCTGCAGGCTCTGACCATCTCCTGCACCATATCTGCAGTCTATGACCATCGCCTGCACCATATCTGCAGTCTATGACCATCTCCTGTACCATATCTGCAGTCTATGACCATCTCCTGTACCATATCTGCAGTCTATGGCCATCTCCTGCACCATATCTGCAGGCTATGACCATCTCC
Source organism: Rana temporaria (assembly GCF_905171775.1). Classification (NCBI taxonomy): domain Eukaryota; kingdom Metazoa; phylum Chordata; class Amphibia; order Anura; family Ranidae; genus Rana; species Rana temporaria. The sequence continues at coordinate 613,573,575 of NC_053489.1, forward strand.
TGCACCATATCTGCAGTCTATGACCGCCTCCTGCACCATATCTGCAGTCTATGACCATCTCCTGCACCATATCTGCAGTCTATGACCATCTCCTGCACCATATCTGCAGTCTATGACCATCTCCTGCACCATATCTGCAGGCTATGACCATCTCCTGCACCATATCTGCAGGCTATGACCATCTCCTGCACCATATCTGCAGGCTATGACCATCTCTTGCACCATATCTGCAGTCTATGACCATCTCCTGCACCATATCTGCAGTCTATGACCATCTCCTGCACCATATCTGCAGTCTATGACCATCTCCTGCACCATATCTGCAGTCTATGACCATCTCCTGCACCATATCTGCAGTCTATGACCATCTTCTGCACCATATCTGCAGTCTCTGACCATCTCCTGCACCATATATGCAGGCTATGACCATCTCCTGCACCATATCTGCAGGCTATGACCATCTTCTGCAGTGAATTTGCAGTCTCTGACCATCCTTGTCTACAGTCTCTGACAGCTTTCTATAACATTGCATTTATGGAATATTATGTGTGGCTCTTTGGCCACACTTGGGTTCCCCCTATGTCAAGAAAGTTAACCTCTAGTGGTTTAGATCTACTTTAGTAACATGTGTTTTGAGGCAGCTGACTTTTAACCATTAGGAGTGGGTCAGGTCAGTTTTCAAGCTGTATTATGGGTCCAACACAGAATAAAATCTCATGTGCCATAAAGTCCTAAGCATAGGTGTGCACAGCGTATGGCATTAGGGTGTGCACCCACAAAGCTCAAGCACTACTGATCACTCACGATGTTCATTCAGAAAAGGAAGGGGATGGTCAATTACATATTTACTGGCCCCTTCCTCCACTTATCCTAAAACATCCTTGCAGCAACAGCTGGCGGAAGAGGAGGGAAGCTGGTAGCACTGCAGGGGGAAGGGGGAGCCAGGACAGTAGGGGGAATCTGTGCAGTAAAGGGTGATTAGGATGTGCCTGGGCACACCTGGCACACCCTGTGCGCACGCCTATGGTCCTAAGGTATGAACTGAGCCAGAAGCATTCTTAAATTAGAGCTGACATCATTTATATCAGGTAGATGACTGATTGATCCCTATAAACATGCTTCGGTGTTCATAATTCCACATTTTTTATCCTTTGCTCAGCTTATAGTCACTGAGTCTTTGTTGAATGTATCTGAATTAATCATAAACTTCAAGACACAGCTGGTTGATAATGGTCACACAATGAGTTTCTATTGTCTTGTATAACATTTACAACTAATACTTTGATGCTAAAATAAGTTATTATCATACTATTTCCTATACACAGTTTTCTGGTTCACATTGTCTGTCTTCTGTGAGCGTCGGACAGGCTGTTCCGTTGTTGGCCGGTTTCATGCGTATGTACCTGGTCCTGGTCTTCACCCCGTTAGATACGCAGCTTCCTTTACAGAGGCCCCAGGAAGACCAGACAGAGATCTCACAATCCAGGGGTGTTCCTGAAATACACAAACAAATGTAGAAAATGCCAGTCGTACACAGCAGCGAAAGCATTCACCAAGCGCATACTGCATCTTGTCACTAGATGGCGCTTGAAACCAAAGTAAAATAATGGCACACCACATTGTAAGGATTTCTTAAATATTTTACATGGGTACTCAACCTGTGGCCCTCCAGCTGTTGCAGATCTACAAGTCCCATCATGCCTCTGTCTTTGGTAGTAATGCTTGTAACTGTCAAACTTACTCATGGGATTTGTAGCTTTGCAACAGCTGGAGGGCCACAGGTTGAGCACCCATGTCACTAAGACATCATTTTGGCATATTTTTATTTGCACTTTGTATGGGTGCAAAATTTGGATGACTACGTGCAAAGCCAGATTTATGTCCTGGTGGGTTCTACCAGGGGCGGACTGACAACTCATGGGGCCCCAAGGCAATATGGGGCGCCCGGGCTTACAGATGGCCACCATGCCAGGAGGCAGTGCAGGGCAGCTAAAATCTCGGGATTTTCACATCAAAAGCATGTCGGTTTCGGACATATTAGGCCTCGTACAAACGACCGAACATGTCTGCTGAAACTGGTCCGCGGACCAGTTTCCGCGGACATGTTCGGTCGTGTGTAGGGCCGACCGGACAATTTTCCGGCTGACCGGACAGGTTTCCAGCGGACAAATGTTTCTTAGCATGCTAAGAAACATGTCTGCTGGAACCATGTCCGTCGGACATGTCCGATGGTCAGTACGACTCATCGGACATGTCCGCTCGGCCGAAATCCCTCGCATGCGTCGAAGTGATTCGACGCATGCGTGGAAGCATTGAACTTCCGGGGTCGCGTAAGTCGCCGCATCATCGTCGCCGCAACGTCGCCGCCACGTCACCGTGTATCCTGTCCACGGGGAATTTGGTCTCATGGTGTGTACAGCCATCAGACCAAATGATACCAGCGGACATGTCCGATGAAAACGGTCCGCGGAAAAGGAGTTCAATTTGTAGCCATAATTATTTTTGAGCTCTGCCTGAGCTCAACAATAATAATGCTCATAAATTGGGCTTCTATCAGGGGAGGAGCTTAGCTTAAGCCAAATTTGTTTTTTGTTTTTTATTTTGGGTAAAGTGAGGCTAGAGTTGGGCTTTAAAGTATAACAGGTGACCGAGCCTACACCAGTCCATTTGAAATACCTGGTGGACTGAAAAAGTTATATATACACACACAGACTCTGTATACAGTATATGTATATAATGTGTATAGATACAGACTGTATATATTCGAAATTGAATGTGCCTTTCATCTTAACCTAACAGAATGGTAAGTGCTTTACCTGAGATATTTTCGTCTATTTCGTTTCCTGTAGTCGTCACATTTGAAGTAATATCAAGAAAGGACATTATCTTGCCTTTGAGTTTTGTAAATGTCACTTTTGCAATTGGCGGTAGGCTCTTTAGTCGGGGATAAAAGAATGAGTTTGCCGGATGATTTGGTGAGGAAGATGTAATCTGCCAATGAAAGAGAATGATTTTGACATTTGCATTTTTATTTCGCAAAGTGATAAGACGGAACTTCAAACAACTCTGAATACCCTAGACATTTTGTAGCTCTTTCCGTGGTGAGTATGATAAAATTCTGAAGGAAAGGCGCACATATAATTATTGCACAGAATACCATGTAAAGGCTAAAACAATATATTTTGGAATAGATTTATAAGCTCAATGCATAAAAGAAGATTACTTGCTATGGATGTGCTCAGACGAAAAACCTCTGTTAGCAAAGAAAAATCTTGTTTTATGAAATGCATAATAACTAATGTCTAACCTGTAAAATCTTTTTTATTTCTGTGTTTATGTCAAAAAGACTCAATGCTTTCCCCAGGGCAGGATCGTACGGGGGGAAATGCTACCTTAAAAGCCACCTAACCCAGCAGCCTCCACAGCCACCTCTACTCAGAGGTCATTATGATTGTGCATCATTTATGGTTATCCTCATGGCCCGTACAAGTGATCTGAAAATCGGACGAAAAATACTGCTTTAGAAGTGATAATCAGATCATTAGTACACAGCTTTCGAGATCCAATCATGAGGCCCTGTACACACGACCAGACATGACCAGACATGTCCGATGAAAACGGTCCGCGGACTGTTTTCATCGGACATGTCTGCTGGGAGATTTTGGTCTGATGTGTGTACACACCATCAGACCAAATTCCCCGCAGACAGAATACGCGGTGATGTGGCGGCGACGATGACGCGGCGACGTGCGCGAACCCGGAAGTTCAATGCTTCGAAGCATGCGTCAAATCACTTTGACGCATACACGGGATTTCAGGCCAGCGGACATGTCCGATGAGTCGTACTGACCATCGGACATGTCCGACGGACAGGCTTTCAGCGGACAAGTTTCTTAGCATGCTAAGAAACTTTTGTCCGCTGGAAACATGTCCGCTAGGTCGGAAAACTGTCCGGTAGGCCCTACACATGGTCGGACATGTCCGCGGAAACTGGTCCGACGGACCAGTTTCAGCGGACATGTTCGGTCGTGTGTACAAGGCCTGACAGTTCATCATATATTATCCGATCGGACAAGCATGAAAAATGTTCTCGTACGATACCAGATTGTACGATTTTCGTTTATTAAGTACTGTTGTCGTCCAAAAATACACTACAAATACACTACAACACAGTACATCACTTCTGATTTTTTATTCGTACGAGAATTTTCGTAACTTTACTAACCTCTCTATTTTCGATATGCGACTAGCATGCAAAAAAAAAAAAAACACTCACGCTCTGTCATCCGATTTTTGAACCATGTGTACGGGCCATTAAAGAGACCCAGTCACCAACTTTAAAAACAGTACAAATAAATCAAACGTTTAAAAATGCTTACTTGCAGCTTTTGTCTCTTCCATAAACAATTTTTATTGGCTTATAATGTGCCTTTGAACTTGAGCTTCTATAGCACCGCCCCACTCCTGTTTGGGTATGTCTCAATACTGTCTGTGCTGGCCAAGCTCTCCCACCCCTCTCCTCACCTCCCTACATAATCTTTCATGTAGCTGCTGGGGGAGCAGTAAAGGGTAATACTAAAACGAGTAACTTGAGTAATAGCTCTGAGTCTGCTCGGGCTGCTTACATCACATTCAAGATGGCGTAGCCTAGCAGCAGTCGCCACAGTTTTGAATAACTACACAAAGGGAGGCTTTTACGGTTAAATAACACACAAAAATATGGTAAATTCACATATAGCCTTATGGGAGGATTGTCATTGAAATCAATGGTTTGGTGACAGGACCACTTTAACACTTAACTCATTTTTTTGGTTTGAGGATTCTCAGAGGGTTATGTGTCCTCAAACATTTATATTAAAGGATGCGTCAGACTAATTCACGTGTGTATATAATTTTAAACTTGAGCTACTGGGCCTGTAAACAGAGTTTTTCAACAGGATGTAAAGAGATTAACAAATGGAAAAAGCCCAAGAACAACACCTTCTGGCTAAAAAATGTATGAATGTATTAGTAGGCAAAGTTTACTATAAAGCAACAAAAAATACCATTATAATAAAGAGAATATGCTTATAGTCCATATCCATGAAGTAGAAAATAAGAATGATTGATGCTTTGTTTGATGTTCTATTCTATTCTACTTCAGTTTTTGAGCTTCTTGACACTTATTCTGTACAGTTAAAGTGACTCTGTGGGTGGATTGAAACACATGTCCTTCCTAAAAAAAGAATCAATACTTACTTTACCTGTATTGCCAACCATGCCATTCTTTGCTCTCCTAAAGAGCTAAGCTATCACTTTCGATTGTTTAAATTACATTGCTTTGTTATAATGCATTTTTACAACTGCTCTGGGGTTGTTTTTACCCTATTTGATTGTACTATGAAAATCCAAATAAAAATTAAAAAAAAAAGAGCTAAGCTTGGTAAATAGCTTTTAACATTAGACCCCATCCAGCAGTGTGAGGTCTTCCACCATACTCTTCTGCCGGTCCCTACAGCAATAAAAAATGTAGGACAGCCAGGCATCGGACACACCTTAAATTGTGGGGTGTGGAAGATACTTCTGCAAGCTTAGTGCCTGACGAGAGCATAGATCAGTGGTACGAGCAGCAGGTAAGTATTCCTTTTTTTTTTTTTTTTTTTTGCAGGGAGGACTTTTTTCTTTAAGTTTATATGTATTCCCAAGGCTGGATTTCCATCACTGTGACCTGTGAACACACAATTCTTGGCATCCAAAAGAACAAGATGATGCCCACTATGCCTGGTGGTATATGAAGACATACCTCTGTGACAGTGCCCTGGGGGATGGTAGCAAAGTTGGGAGAAGAGAATGTGAATCCACTGTCTGTTCCAGCATCATAGGGATGGAGGTCTAGAGTAATTGACTTTTTCCACTGTTTACCGTTACACAGGTTTAGGCTGTTCGCTCCTACAAACCAGTCCGGACTTGGTACAATCCTCACCATAAACGATACCTAGTGGTAGGAGAACAGAAGGTCAATGAATTGAGATTTGAAATTCATTGTAGTGGTGCAGTTGCTATGTACCAATGTTTATTACATTACTGTATTGAGGATGGTCCTCAGCCATCCTCCTACAAACCTGCCATAGGATGTGATCTAATTTGATAGCAGTAGCTGACCGACAATGGGGGAGTTTGTATTCCTTGTGAGCTTCTCAGGACTATGTATGGCACTGTACATGTCATAGCTTCAATTAAATCAAAGAGAAAAAAACTTTCCCATGCCACATCGGCCCATTGTCAGTATCCATTGTGCTGTTCTAATCTTGAATGTGGCCCAGGTTAACACTAGGGTGGAATCTAGTATGGGCTGATCTAGTGTATTATTTCGCCATAGACAAAAATTAGATTGAAACCTCCAGGGCAGTTCTGATTTCAATTGGTTGGTTATTGATTAAGTAAGGACACATGAATACACTTTGGTGTTATTACTAGGTGACTACAGCATTGGATTCCCAAGTGCCATTTACCGACACTACCGGAGCAACCAGAAAAGGGAACTTGGAAGTCGAATAAAATAAAAGCAAGGGAATGGAGAAAGAATTATGTAGGCAGGTTGCCTGCAGTGTATTAGTTAGGTAGCTGGCTTGTCCAGGCTGGGGAAGGGGTTAACTGTTAGCACCTCAGTTCCTGTTTTTGGTACCCTGCCTGTCCATCCTGTGATATAAATAGAGGAGGAAGGCTGGGCTACAGACCCACTCTCAGAGATGCCAAAATCAACATGGAACACTGATGCCGCGTACACACAGTCGGACTTTTGACCGGGCAAAACTCAGTCGGAATTTCCAACGGAAAAATAGAGAACCTGCTCTCTATCTAAAGTCCGTCGGAAATTCCGATGGGAAAAGTCCGATGGGGCATACACACGGTCAGAATATCCGATGGAAAGCTCCCATCTGACTTTTTCCATTGGAAATTCCGACCGTGTGTACGCGGCATAAGAGGGTTTACTGCACCCAGTAGTATGTCGGAACACCAGAAGTCTGGAGAACTACCAAACCTCGGACGATGCCAGTCATATCTCCTTGTTAAGATATGCCTGGGCAGCTTAGGTCGGTTAGATAGGGTTATGTCGCACAGGAATGTACTTGTTGGACATTGCCACAAATGTGCATTGCTTCAACTGTTTTTAAGCCTGGTCTGAAGTCATTTAAAGGGGTGCATGATGGTCTCTGGCGTATGAAAAAACCGGATCAGTAAAACACATGTGGGGTATGAAGCAAAGCCACTATGAAGGATCTACTTGGAAAGATAAGCAGGAGGAGGAGTGTGGTTGCTATGAGTAGCCAGTAACGAGTGCATTGCAAGCCAGTACCTGGCATGGTAGAGGGTCCTCTGGTAGCGAGGGGATCAGTGATCTGGCTCGCTTCTCAGCGATCAGTTCCCTGAAGGCATCGGGACCGAATCTCCTAAATGGAGACCCATACTGTAGCTCAGCTGCATGGAGAGTGAAGAAATTAAGTGCACGCATGTAGTCTGTGCTCAGTGTAAGCAGGACCCCATTATTAGGGTTGCCACCTTTTCTTCAAGTCAAACCCGAACACTTTAACAGCGCATAGCAATTTTTTTTATAGTATAAAGGTGTAAAGGGGAACTCTGATGTAAGGGGTGCTCTGAGAACCCTGATTTACCTTAGTGTACACACTCAGAGGCAGGAGAAAGAAGGGGGAAAACTTCAGTCACAGACAGGGATAGATGGTAAGCTCACTCACCTCATGGCAGTCAACACTTCTCATCCAGATGCATTTGAGGCTGATGAACTTCAAATTTTCCAGCCCCCTCTTTCCTTTTCTGAGGCACAACGCCAGAGATTGGAGTGTGGGCAGACACAGAGGGGTAGGGGTGGGGGAAAGAGGTGCAGATCAAGCCCTTTCTCCTCTCCCGTTTGTGTGTGTGTTTGGGAGGGGGTTGTTAGTGCTGGCTTTGGGCAGTGTGAAAGAGTGTAACAAACACTCTCAGCTTAGACAACTGCAGCCAGCAACCCTGTTAGGAAGCCATAGTCCAGTCTGAATAATGTGTCTGGGTTTCAGGCAGTCTGAAACCCGAACGCATGATTCCAAACCCGAACTGTCCGAGTGAATTCTGGACAGGTGGCAACCCTATCCATTATGTCACTAGGCGTGAGGTGACAGAGGCACACTGGACTGGAGAGGACATGAGCTCAGCGGTGTCCCTCCTACTGTATATGCTATATACATCAGGTGAAGGTATGCAGTGACATGGACAGCACAGTAGGACTTTTTTTTTTATTGCACACAGTGTATGGCTCATCTTTATGCCTGGAAACCACCATAATGTTTTATTCCCTGGTCATGTGGCCTCGCCCACAAATACACTGCCCAAGACACAGATGAGGAGCAGCACAGGGCCGCACAGAGTAAATGTACGGTGAGGTACCAATGGAGATCACCAGCAAGGTGCCAGTAAGAAGAGAGAGGAAACAGACACAACACAACACAGGAACACAGTTGTTTAGGTCAGGGACCTCCAAACTTTCTATACAAAGAGCCAGTTTACTGTTCTTCAGACTTTAGGGAGTAAGGGTGTAGCCAGTGGGGATAGAAAATGCCCTGATGTCAGTGAGAGTAAACAGTGTCCCATCCTTGGTATGGGGGAGGGGGTAGAATAGTGCCCCATGAATGGTGCCATTGGGAGGAATAGAACCCCATTGTTGGTGTCAGTGGAAGGAATATTGTACCATTGTCTGTGTCAGTGAAAGGAATAGTGCCCCATCATTGGTGTTAGTGAGAGGAATAGTGCCCCAGTGTTGGTGTCAGTGAGAAGACTAGTGCCCCATTGTTGGTGTCAGTGGGAGGAATAGTGCCCCAGTGTTGGTGTCAGTGAGAGGACTAATAGGGTGCTCATCGGGATGTCTCAGCTCATCTGGTAATAGAGCAAATGAGAAGACAGAAAATAATGTGCAGAACGGAGAGGCTGACAAGGGCGATCCAGGAATTCTTGGTGATGAAAGCACTGATGGATTCATGTTTTGCAATGTTTCTGTTAATGTTGTGTCTGTTGCTAGGCTGCCTCTGTGCTGGTTGTGCTGTTTTTATGGTGTCAGTGATACTATTATGTGAAAATAACACAATCTGTATACTATATACACCTATTACAGCTTATGAATTTAAAGGGCTGGTGAGGCTAAATTACAGTTTGCTTAAAGCTAAACTACAGGCAGATATAAAAGGCACAGATTGATGATGGTTTGATTTGTCATGTAATGCTAAATCTCACTTATGAGGATGGATCTCATGTATGAGGCTGGATCTCAATTCAGAGGCTGGATTTCATCTGTGAACCTAGAACTCTTGCGTGTGGCTAGATCTCTTATGTGAGGGTGAATATAATGTGTGAGGCTGAATCTCAAGGGAAACACTAGATCTTGTGGGGGGATTGATTTGTCATATAATGCTAAATCTCGTATATGAGGCTGGATCTCATTTGAAAGCTGAATCTCAACTCTGAGGCTAGATCTAATGTGTGAGACTGAATCTCACTTTGAGGCTGAATCTCATCCACAAGGCTGGATTTTTCATACATTTCCCTGTAATTTAGCCTAGTCACCAGAATTAGTTCTCTTTATAGTGAGGCCCGGACAGAAAAGAAAGAAAGGAAAGTAGTGCAGGGCCGGGCATGACAGTGTGTTAAGGGGAGATAACGGAAGGGTTAATATGAGAAGTGTAGGAGGGGAGGTGACAGGGAAGAAAGTCAGAGGGCGAGTGGTGTCACTTAAAGAGGAGGCGGTACCAAGGGGAACAGAAAGTTGGGGAGAGAGAAAGGAGGAGGCAGTTTTTCCCACCCGCCCTCAGTATAAGTTGTTTGTGTGTTTGTTTGTCTGTTTGTCTGTTTTCTTTCTTTCAGGAGCGTTGGAAGATGGTCGTCATGGCAATTTGGTTTGGCAGTGTTTTGTTTGGTCTTTGACGGTGGCAGTAAACATGTGATGGAAAGGGGTAGGGGGCTTGTCGGTAGTATGTGCCCCTCCAGTTTATTCTAGCAGAAAGGTTAGCTGGAATACTGGTAATGGTTGCACTGTGGGAAGGGGGTTGTCTCTGAGCTGGTTATACGGCCGAAGGCCTATCATGCTGAAAAGATTCCGCAGTGTATTGTTGGAATATGTGTTGGAGTTCGGGGTGCCGTCAAAGACCAACAGACTGGGGTTAAACAAGTTGTTACGGATGTTATATATTTTGTTTTATTTTGATATTGGAGTTATTGATATTTATATTGTGTTAATAAAATAGGCTGCTATGGCCATATATACTCCAAATTAAGGTGTGGATTATTTTAGAAGAGTAAGAGGGAGTGTTGGAGTACAAGTGGTTTAGCAGTAAAAGGAAGGTTGAGTACATCTGGACTACACTGGTCATGCATCTATATATGCCCTAGTGGTGGCACTCAGATTTAAGAAGTGTGTTGTAGCTTCTGCACCCTTTGGCTTGGCTGGCAGCCAAGCCTGTGTTTTAATCTGGGACTGGTGAGTGATCCAGGGAGGCTGTTATAACTCATCAGGCAGCATCTCTGGTACCTCCCCTTACTTCTGGAACTTGTGAGAAATTTACAGAAGAATATGAGAGAGGTTAGGAGGAGCTGCCTGGAGTATTCGTGAGGGCCCTGTCCAATCCCCAACAGATGGGTTAGCAGTGGGAAGGCCCCCTCAAATACTCAAGGTCAGCCTAGCAGGGCAGGAGAGTTCAGGTGGAAGCTGGAGTGCTAGGAGGCTGTCGGCGGGCCCTTGAGGGTAGCCTCCTAGTTTGGGGGGGGGTGACCTTGGGCCTGGGAGCTCTGGTGCAGGAGGGACCCTCCTAAACCCCAATGAGGAATTCTGTCCAGTGGCACGGGAGTAGGTGTGAGGACAGCAGGAGCCAGTGAGTACATCTGGGAGATCTCCTAGGAGAAGACAGCCAGGTGGGCTGGTGAGTGATACAGTCAGGGAGGACCGACAGGCAGCCTGAGAGGACGGGGTGAGAGCAGTCTGAGATGGATACAAAGTCAGTCTTGGAGGACTGTAGAAGATTGGCCGAGAGGGCTAGTGAAAGGGGAATCTGCAGCCAGTTGGGCTGGCAGTGCCTCAAGAGGTGGTGCAGGAATCATTAGCCACAGAAGGACAGCTGGGCACTAGGACTTTGTTATACAACCAAGGGGCCTCTAAGGCCTCGTACACACGACCGAACATCGTGTGTACGGCCGACCAGACAAATGTCTGGCGGATCGGACAGGTTTCCAGCGGACAAATGTTTCTTAGCATGCTAAGAAACATGTTCGCTGGAAGCCTGTCCGTCGGACATGTTCGGTCGTCTGTACGACTTACCGGACATGTCCGCTGGGCCGCCATCCCTCGCATGCGTCGAAGTGATTCGACGCATGCGTGGAAGCATTGACCTTCCAGGGTCGCTCACGTCGCCGCATCATCGTCGCGGCGACGGCGCGGCCACGTCACCACGCCGTCTGTCCGCGCGGATTTCGGTTTGATGGTGTGTACAACCATCAGACCGAAATCTCCGAGCGGACATGTCCGATGAAAACGGTCCGGCGGACCGTTTTCATCGGACTGTCTGCTCGTCTGTACGGGGCCCTAATGGGAATTTGCTTGGTCTGACTGAGCCGTTTTGTCAGATCACCTAACAGTGTGTCAGCTGGTCCTGGGAATTTTTATTTGCAGGCAAGTGATGTTCTGGAGGAGCTGAGGTGTGTGCAAAAAGACTGTACAGAAGAAGTTGACCCTGAAGAGTTCAGCTAAAACAAGTGGGCATCCGATAATACCCCTATCCCCATTCAAGTTTATTCCCCTAAAATAAAACAGAAAAAACAAACAAACACTAGACTGTTTCTGGACTGCAGTGTGCTTGTGAAGATGTGGTGTGCCTAACTGCGCAGAGTGGGGTTTAGGGTTGCCACCTCATTCCTTTAAACCCGAGCACATATGAATTACACAGGTTCTGAGGCTAATTTAATGTAGATTAGGCACCAAGTAAGTTTAATTACCACCTTAATCAGCCACAGTACCTGTGTAATTAATACGTGTTCGGGTTTGGTGACAACCCAAGTGGGGGATCCCACTCAACTTTCAGCTCTTTAGGGAGTGCTCTACAGATATTATAATGTCAGAAAAACCTGCTCCCTCTATGTAAGTCCATTCCTGATATGCTGCATCCACAAAAAGTAGTACAAAATTGTTAATCCCTATATTGCCAAATTCAGTATTTGAGTTGGCGGTGTATGCAGATGCAGAAGCTGGGTGCTCTGCTTCCCTAGGGTACACAGCAGGATGCAGCTAAGAGGCCACAATATCATTGCCCACCTACATAGGGTTCTGCTTAGGAAGACATTCTCACCCTTCTTTATGGTTTCAACACCTCTGAAAACAGTAAACCCTGGTACTTACATTTGGGGTGCATAGTACTTACATAAGGGTGCCTGGTATGGACCTCAAACTCTGTTGATGCATGGCCAGTCCCGATGGACATGGGTGGGGCAGAGAAAATACCATGCACACTTTGAATCTTCTCTCCAGCTGCCTCTATCTCCTTTATTAAGGCCCAGGCTTCCCCTTTCTCTGCAAAATCCCTCACTCCATTGCTGGCATGATCGTTCCTCTTCCACATGTGGTAGTCAGAGCTGTGACTCACTCCTGAAAGATGAGAGGAGTAGATGGTCATGTTGTACGACTGGCCTTTTTCAAGATTAATTGTTTGTAAATCACGGCAGGCCTCAACCGCCAGCACATGAGATAGTATCAACGCAGCAAAATGGATTTAACTTGTTGGGAGCAGCGAGGTAAAATCAATAGAGACTTAACAACCGCTAGCGACAAATGAGCACATCCATCTCTGCTTCACCACTCAGTGTATTAACACTGTCTACATTATTCTGTGTAACAGAGGCCTCATAAATGGCCAGAATAGGCACAAGAACAAGCTTGTTCTACATAGGGAATATTAAATATGAAAACATAGCATCATTCACTTCAATATATCTATAACCAAAGGATATTTTTTACATATTCCTAAAGGAGTGCTAAAGTCACATTTCTAACATTAAAAAAGAATTCCAGGAATGGATATTTTTTATATATTATATTTTTACATAGTTACATTGTTCTATCTTGGACCAGTGTAACTTTGCATATATCATATGAAGGGGAGTATGAAATGCCACACGCCAAAGAAATAGTCCACGTATGGAAAGAAATGAACGCGGCTTCAGCCAGACTCCTCCCAGACTATGAAACCGACGCATATGACTAAGCCCTGTGGGCAGGGCGAAACATGTCAGGGGTGTGATCTGGAGGAGCTGGACTAAAGCTGCTTTAATTTCTTTCCATACTTAGGCTGTTTTTTGGAGTGCTGCATTTCATAATCCTCTTCCTATAAGTGTACATAGAGCCAAGACAGGTTCTTTCAAGGCTGGCACCCTTATTCGATGTGAGTCACTGGAGCATTACAGGATACCTGCTTGGAGCAATGCCTGAAGTTCACATGGTGTTTGGTTATAGTATGCATATAACATACCTGGCCGATCCCCAAGGAATCTATAAATCAGTAGACACTTCCAGTCCAGTGATCTCTACTTGCTTCCGGGTTGTGTGTCAAGTGGCTACCCTTCTACATTGTGAACACAGGAAGTTGCCTGCTTGGCACAGGTTCGTTCAGAGAACACTTTGCATTTTCTCAATGAATGAAAAGCATGCTCTGATTGGACTAGGTGGAGATGTGGCGCAGTGACGTCATGATTTCCATCTCATCTAATCGGATTATTGAGAAAATGCAAAGTGTAAAGTGTTCTCTGAACGGCACCTGTACCAAGCAGACAACCTCCTGTGTTTACAATGCAGCAGTGCAGCCGCTTGACAGGACCCAGAGGCTGGTGAAGATCACTGTAGTAGCAGAACAAATACAGTGATTTCCAGGTTTCTGAGAGAAGTATGTATATGTATAGTATGGTATGGTTTTTCTTGATTACATTCTCAGACCCTCTTCCATAACAGTAATCAAGCAACTGATCAACACAGCACAGCTAAAATATGAGCCATTCAATGGCAAGGAAGGAAAGAACTTGCTTGTCAGAAGGGTCGCCGGGGTCGTCAGGCTTATCATTCTTCTTCACTTGCATTTTCTGCTCTCAGTGCATCTCAACATTTGACTACAAATGGAAATATATAAAATAAAAATGAACTGTAGGCACAGAAAATGGATGCAGACAGGCATTCTAAGGTGTTGATGGGGACTTTCCCAACCTTTTTTCTTTGGAGGAACCCTCCAGGTCTTTGCTTAAAGCGGAGGTTCACCCAAAAATCCACTTTTTGACATTAGCTGTAGCATACTGCTAACATCTGCAGTATGCTGTTTTTTTTTTATTTTTTACTTGTACTTATCGTTATATGAGCCCTTGTTTTCTGGCTCCGAGCGGGGAATCCTGCGGGGAATGGGCGTTTCTAAGTGAAGAGGAGTTGATTGACGGCTGCTAAGGCGCGTCTTGGCCTCTGTTTAATCTTCAACTGCCATGATGCTGCACATGTGATCAGTTATGACACCAGCCATTGGATGGTTTGACAGTTTGGTTGAGAGCACAACCAATGTGACAGTTAGCATTCCTGGCATGCCAGGAATGTAACTGCTTTTTCAAACTGTTAAATTGATGGGTTTACTTCCGCTTTAAGGATGCTGGAAAGTTCATTTTGAGGGTGAACCTCCGCTTTAAGTCTGCTCTGGATGAAACTTAAAGTTCCATGGAACCCTGGTTGAGAAGGGCTGCAGGAGTGATTAGAAAGCCGGTAGGCTGCCAAGTCACTGCTACACAGACAGAATAGCAGCTGTATGTTAGTGATCAGGTGGGCAGTAGCAGGCAGTAAAACTGAGGCTCAGCCGCCCGCTCATGTGAACAAACCCCAAGGCCTGTCTTTTCCGGTACACTCTTCAAAGAGCAAAGCAAGTGTGATCAAGCCCTAGGGCTGGCCATATATGGATAATTTTTTTTAGGCAACCAGTAGGATGATCGAAAAAAAAAAAACTGAATGAATTTCTCAATTCACACACGCAAAGTGCATGGAGGAATCCTCCCTGCTGTGTTAATGTATTCTGACCGCAGGGACTTCTCTGCTCTAAAAATAAAAGGAACATTTTCCAAAAAGCCTTGAGAGAAGTCCATCATTAGATTGACTTCTTTGGGGCAGGAATGGTCATGGATGGATTGAAATATAGACGGTCCTGATTATGATCCATCTATGGCCAGCTTTATAGTCTAAAGCAGGGGTCTCAAACTGGCGGCCCCCCATCTGTTGCGAAACTACAAGTCCCATGGGGCATTGCAAGATAGTTACAAGACAGGCAGAGGCATGATGGGACTTGTAGTTCCACAACAACTGGAGGGACGCAAGTTTGAGACCGCTGGTCTAAAGGGCCATACACACAGGCCAAATATTGTGCGGTATCGGCCAGTTCAATTTAAACCAACTGACATTCAGCCAGTGTGTACGTCAGTTGGCCCAACATAAGCCGGGTGAACGTCTGGCTTCTGTTGAAGGAACGCGACCGAAAAAGATCAGCATCTGATCGCCGTTCTCAGCCAATGTTTAAGTGACCCGTGTGTTCTGGCGGGGGGGTCAGAACACATAAGCTCAGCGGGGAGATTGCTGTACTAATTGGATAGTTAGTACATGATCTCCTCCTGAGCTCTTCAGTTTTTTTTTTTTTCATTCGGCCCGCTGGGTTAAATGAAAAAGAAAAAATGATAGTGTGTACCCAGCTTTACTTTCATCAGCATTTGTTGAGATATCAAGCACAAGGGGAGTACATTGTTTTTAACGTGTCAGCCAAATGATAGCCTTGCATTGTGTGAAGGAGCAGTAAAGTATACCTATTGTGCAGCACAGACAAAGCAGGTAACAGAGAGAGATATATCATTATCAAGGCCACATGTTACAGCAGAATCACCAAGAATTTTGAGTGACACATCAGACAGGCCTGCTAATCACAGTGGATGGAATGAAACCCTCTGAGATTTGGTCAAGGCAGGATAAGACCATTGCTGGTGTAATTGCTCCATTCCCACATTATCTAGATGAGATCTTCGACAATCTAACACAGAGGTGTGTGGATAGTGTATAATCACTTACCTAACAATGATGACCACTGTGCCGGGGGCCTGTACAAAGGATATTGTTTGGGGAAGGATGCCTGGCTCCATTTGCCTGTAAAGATGATGCTATACTTAGCAATCTCCTCTGCGGTACAAATAGCATCTTCGCTCAAGGGAAGACAGCTGCAATAACCCGCAATCAATAGCGCCGTCAGGACGAAGTTGCAGAACTTGCTCACGAGATTCATGTTTTCCGTCCTCTGCAGAAACACACACAAAGACACAGCAAGACATGAATATAGACGCGTGTCTTTTCTGTGACTTCCCAAAACATCTGCAAAACATTTCTGCTTAGAAGCAGCCCAAAGTGTTCCAGCAGAGTTCTAGATTGCAGAGCATCCATTCCAAATGCAATCAATCTTTAGAAAAAGTTTGAGCATAGAAACAGAATTTTCCACAAGAAGAAATGTCAAGCAGCTGACGTAACTTTAAAGGGCAAGTCATTCTCAATAACATTATAGTTTTCAATACTTATCATACCCAGAGGTGGATATACTTGTGATGCATGAGCCACTGAATCAGGGTTCAAAAGACTATGGAGCAGGGCTGGACTGGGACAAAAATGTGGCCCTGGATTTCATCCAGACCGGCCCACTGACAGGTTTTTCCAATGTGGGCGGCCAGGCAGGGAAAGGAGGTGAACGCTGCGGGGAGGGAGAGGAGGTGAACGCTGCGGGAGGGAGAGGAGGTGAACGCTGCGGGGAGGGAGAGGAGGTGAACGCTGCGGGAGGGAGAGGAGGTGAACGCTGCGGGAGGGAGAGAAGGTGAACGCTGCAGGAAAGCAGAGGAGGTGAATGCTGCGGGGGGGAGAGGAGGTGAACGCTGCGGGGAGATGGAGGAGGTGAATGCTGCGGGGAGGGAGAGGAGGTGAACGCTGCGGGGAGGGAGAGGAGGTGAGCACTGCGGAAAAGGGGAGACAGAGGAGCGGAGGGGGCGGCGGCCTCTGTCACTGAAGCCGGCTCACTGAGCCATTGGCCCACCGGAAAACTCCCTGTTGTCCAGATGGCCAGTCCATCCCTGCTATGGAGCTCATTTAGTGGGGTACAGCTTGAGCCAGCTTCAGAAAGCAAGTGGATATTGAACTGTACTGTAATTGTATTGTCCCCCTATACATTGTAAAGCGCTGCGTAAACTGTTGGCGCTATATAAATCATGTATAATAATGTGAACCCCCCTTCCTGTCTAATGTTGATCACATGGACCTCAATGTAGGCAGAGTGGGCCAGATTCACGAACAATTACGGCGGCGTAACGTATCCCCTTTACGTTACTCCGCCGCAAGTTTTCATCGTAAGTGCTTGATTCACAAAGCACTTGCGTGTAAACTTGCGGCGGCGTAGCGTAAAGCCGTCCGGCGCAAGCCCGCCTAATTCAAATTGGGCGTGTACCATTTAAATTAGGCGCGTTCCCCCGCCGAACGTTGTGCGCATGCTCCGTTAGGAAATTTCCCGCCGTGCTTTGCGCGAAATTACGGCGCCCGACGTGTTTTTTGAACGCCGACGTGCGTTACGTCCTTTCGTATTCCCGGACGTCTTACGCAAAAAAAAAAATTGAAATTCGACGCGGGAACGACGGCCATACTTTAAAATGGCTGGTCTAAATCTAAGCCATGTAATAGCAGGCTTAAGTTTGCGACAAGAAAAACCGACTAGCGACGACGTAAGAAAATGCGACGAACGCGTGTACCTTTGTGGATCGCCGTAAACGGCAAATTTTTCTGTGAATCTGGCCCAATATGTCTTAAAGTACAACTAAAGGCATTTTTTTGGGATAGAGTGAAGAGGGATTAGAACATCTGGCAGTTTTTATTGCTGTCTGTGCCCCCGGTTGGAAGATTCTTATCTCTGCTTGTCTGTTTGCCATTATCATTGAACCATTACATTATAAATTTGACTGTCTATCAGTTGCTCATACAATGCCATTATAGTCCAATACAGCCTCCCTTTTCTTTACAACATTATCATTGAAGCTCACAGTAAAAGAAAATCCAGGATTTTGGGTTGTCCCCAGAAAAAAAATATAGGGGGACACTAGTTCTGGTGACCTGGGGTTCCCCTAGTGATTCCCTTAATTTGCAAGGATTTCCTCTTACTTCCTGTTTTGGCTATGGGACAGAAAGTGAAGGTAAATCTCCCCATTAAGGTTCCCCTAGTGATTACCTTAATTTGCGAGAATTTTCTCTTACTTCCTGTTTTTAAGGATAACTAATGCCGCGTACACACGATTGGGCTTTTGCCCGGCCAAATCACATCAGAATTCCGAAGGAATTCCATCGGAGAAAAATAGAACATGTTCTATATCTAAAGTCCGATGGAATTCATCGGAATTTCCGATGAAAAATCTCAGATCGGAAAATCCAATGAAAAAAGTCCATCTGACTTTTTCCATCGGAAATTCAGATAGCGTGTACAGGGGATAACACCCAAGAACAAAAATCCAGTGGAGTCTACAGAAAGATTGAACCATGTAGATTTTTATTTCTTTGTCTTTTAACAATAGGGTTCAACCTCGGTAAGGATTGTAGTTATCTGTGCTGTTTAAGCATATCACTAAGGCTTACTATTTTGAATTGAGGGTGATATCATTTATTGGCCAACTAAAAAGACTTAAGTGTAAGTTTACAAGGCACTCTGGCCTCTTGGCCAAGGATGATGGCGCGTACACACCATCACTTTATGTGATGAAAAAAAACGACGTTTTTAAAAACGTCAATTTAAATGACCGTGTGTGGGGGAAAACGTTGTTTTATGTCTTGTGAAAAACGACAAAAAAAATTGAAGCATGCTTTAATTTTATGTGTCGTTTTTCAAAACGTCGTTTTTTACTTCACATAAATTGACCGTGTGTAGCAAAAACGACGTTTTTAAACCCGCGCATGCCCAGAAGCTAGTTATGAAGCGAGCTTCAATGGAAAAAAGTGGTGAACGTAACCTCGCTTTGCTACAGCATTGTGAAAAAACGATGGTGTGTAGGCAACGTCGTTTTTGAAAATTGAAGCTTCAAAAACGTCGTTTTTTACTTCACAGAAAATGAAGTTTTTTTTCATCACATAAAGTGATGGTGTGTACGCGGCATGAGGCCAGCTTGCCTCGAAAGCTTTCACTATAATCCTTTTAGTTAGCCTATATATGGTATCACCCTAAATTAAAAAATGTACCGAAAAAAATGTTAACAGCTAAGAATAATAAAATTTTTAATAAAAAAAAAAAGTTCCACAGAAAGGAAAGTTTAAACTGTTTAAAACTCAATTTGAAAGTTTGCAGCCTAAAAACAGCCCAAGTAAAACTTGTGGTAAATGTGGAGTTGAAAAAAAGATTTTTAAAGTTCAGGAATATTTAATAATATGCCACATTTATTTTCCATATCTTGCAGTTGTAAACTTCAATAGACCAGTTCACATCACATGGTTCATCAAAAATGCATGGAATGTTGGTTATATGGCTTCCAATGGCATAGTTCACACCAGTGCAGTCAGTTCCAGGGCTTTCCAAATCCAGAAAAAAAAGGAAAACATGCTGCATGTTTCCTGTACTGGACAGCAGTAAAAAGCATAACAAATGCACCAGAATGCACTGGAACGCATCAAAAATACACAGGACCCCAATACAGTGGGAAAAAAACTGCAAAGAGCATCTGGAAACGCATCAAAAACGTGCATGTCAAAACGCACCTGGAACAGACCTGGAGTGCATTTTTGTGGTGTGAACCAGCCCTAAAATCACTAAGCCTTAACAACTTTTACTATCAACTAAGTGACTGTTATTTTTATTTTTCATTGCTGATGATAACAATTATTAGGCTTAATTCCCAAAGTTAATGGTGGCCATACACTCTTTGATTTTATTATACAATCGATGGAGCGATTTGATCAAAACAATCAAATTGGCAAACAATAAAACAGGCACAACTTTCCTTCCAGTTGATTGAGATCAGATTCTATCAAAATGAGTCAAGGGCAGAAAACTATCAATCATTTTGAATTGATCAATAAGCCCTTTGCTTTGATAAAGATATGCAAAAGATATTATTTGTATTTTATATAATAGCAGCTATATTGCATCAACCCTTTTTTATCGTTTTCAGCACTGGGATCAGTAACACTTAGTGCGACCAATATTGTTTTAGTAAGCCCTTTGCTTTGGTCATGAATTTCATCTTATTTCAATTATCAAATTGAAATAAGATGAAATTCATTAAATTATGAGATTGCATGGAAAACACTGAAGTACAACCCATAACATATAATTTTATTTTCAGAATTCAAGCAAAATCCACTTCCCCATGTGTAACTTATTGATTTAATGTGTTGTCTGTTATATATCAATTATTCCTATTAGGAGAGATTAATCAGTAAAAAAAAAAATCAATGGCCAGCATTACACAACAAGACAATTGATGATAATTTTTTTAAGTGACAGTTATTTTCATCTGTATCCAAAGAGATTTGAAAATTGCAATCACATGACCAAAACTAAAGATACTTATCCCTGTGTTAAGCTTTTTGAATTAAGACTGAAGTCAAATTACAATTCTAATTCAGTGACTTGAATCTAAGTGCTTGAAATATATCCACATTAGTAGCTTGGGAGTAGTACATTTAGGAAGAGCCTTTTGAAAAAGTGAAAAAATTTAACTTGTAGCAATAAAGTTGAGTGTATTCAAAATACAAATTTTCATTTTAACGTTTTAGTAGTTTAAAATTTAAAGTTAGCACTTACAAGGAAAGTTCCACAAAGAGACAAAGAGTTGTGGGGAAGGGTTGTAGTAAGTTCATGAAGGGTCAGCTTGCCATGGCTTGCAGCTTGTAGCAGTGCTATGTACAAAGAGGAGAAGATAGGAGGAGAAGATAGACTTGTACTTACTAGTTTAGTCTTACAGCGTCCTTGCAGGCTGGGGGCACTTGTGTCTGCTGGCAACTGAGCTCTTCTGATGAGGGAAGAAAAAAGGAGGGACTGTGCTATTTATGCCTGCAGAGGGTCCTCTTTGTCCAACAATGACTTTAAACCTTAGGACCCAGCCGTTTATATGCAGCTTACATCTACCATGTACTGTTTGATTGTTTTTTTTTACAAAATTATTGGAACAGTCTGTGTGCCAGTTGGTTGGAGTTTCTGCAATAAAATAAACCTTACAACGCTGACTAAACAAATTTGGTTTTTAAAAGGCAGGACTCCCCCGCTGTAAATCTTCATGTGATACATTGGGGAAATGTGTTCATGGTTTAAAGTGCTGTATTCTGTGAAGACATGCCATGGGAATTTTAACTATTGAAAGACCTCAAAAGGTAAAATGAAAAAGTAAATGACAGAGCTTCAGATACCATTGACTGATAGAAGTTTGCTGCTTAAATGCACATTTAACACATATTAGCCAAACTCCAGACCAATATAAAAGTCACACATTAGTGCAAATTTGTAATTAATAAAGTGTATGTATAATCTAAAGTTTTTTTTTTTTTTTTGATAGAGTAATGAAGGATTAACGCTGAACTTCAAAAAATGTCAATTGCAGTGCCCCCTCCCCCCTCCTTCACACACATACAGTGCCTTGAAAAAGTATTCACACCCCTTGAAATTTTCCACATTTTGTCATGTGACAACCAAAAACGTAAATGTATTTTATTGAGATTTTGAGTGATAGACCAACACAAAGTGGCAAATTATTGTGAAGTTGAATTAAAATGATAAATAGTTTTCATTTTTTTTTACAAATAAATAGCGGAAAAGTGTGGCGTGTATTTGTATTCAGCCCCCCAAGTCAAAACTTTTTAGAACCACCTTTCACTGCAATTACAGCTGCAAGTCTTTTTGGGGATGTCTCTACCAGCTTTGTCTATCTAGAGAGAGACATTTTTGCCCATTCTTCTTTACAAAATAGTTCGAACTCTGTCAGATTGGACGGAGAGCGTCTGTGAACACCAATTGTCAAGTCTTGCCACAGATTCTCGATTGGATTTAAGTCTGGACTTTGACTGGGCCATTCTAACACATGAATTTGCTTTGATCTAAACCATTCCATTGTAGCTCTGGCTGTATGTTTAGGGTCGTTGTCCTGCTGAAAGGCGAACCTTCACCTCAGTCTCAAGTCTTTTGCAGGCTCTAAGGCCTCTTTCACACTGGGAAGTTGCCGGCGTTAGTGTTAAAGTGCCGCTAGTTTTAGCAGTGCTTTTTGGCCACTAGCAGGCACTTTTATCCCCCAGGTACTTTTGAAGGGTTATTTTTAGCCCTAAAACTCCTGAAATGCACCCCAGTGTGAAAAGGGTCTTACAGGGTTTCTTCTAAGATTGCCCTGTATTTGGCTCCATCCATCTTCCCATCAACTCTGTCCAGCTTCCCTGTCCCTGCTGAAGAAAAGCATCCCCATAACATGATGCTGCCACCACCATGTTTCAAGATGGGGATGGTGTGTTCAGGGTGATGTGTAGTGTCAGTTTTCCGTCAAACACATAGCGTTTTGCCTTTAAGGCCAAAAAGTTCAAGACCACAATACCTTGTTTGCTGTGTCCCCCACATGCTTTCTCGCAAACTGCAAACAGGACTTCTTATTGCTTTCTTTCAACAATGGCTTTCTTCTTGCCACTATTTCATAAAGGCCAGATTTGTAGAGCACACAACTAATGTAGCGCTACCCCCGTAGGTAGGTGAATGTGGTTCGTGGTTCGTCTCTCACCCTGCAAAGCTAGGCACATAAATTTACAAACACAACGAATCAAGAGGAAGTCCTTGCACTATGTTTTTGTTTAATTAGTGGAATAACACTTGGATTGGGAAATCGTACATATGAGATGCCCACTTGATTGAAGAAACTTGGTAGGGACTCCCAGTGTGTATATACAGCATATATATACAGCATATATATATACAGGGGTTAAAGCCGTTTAGGTTATTCCATTCCCGAACCCAAGACAGCTATCGACACTCCACAATCCGGCGAACACGACCCATACAAATTCCCCCCCCCCCCATTAACGAGACACACAGCTCTGTTTGAGGTTCAAAACAGGGAATGCACCTTTATTGCAAGCACATGGTAACACATTTCTCTTCAAAATACATTTTTGAAGAAACCTGCACAGATGTCTCTGAAATTGCGGCCGAAATCGGGACTGCCAGCGGGAATGAAATTGCGCGAGTTCAGCTGAACTCGCACGGCTTCACTCCCGCAGCCCAGTGTGAACCTGGGCTAAAACAGGTTCTGGTCCCTAACTACAGTGCCAGCCTGTCCTTACATGGCAGGTTCCCCTCACTATCTATAATTTCTTTCTGGAGCCCTCAGTGATATTGAGATGTTCTTCAGCATATTTGACAAAAACCTATGAAAAACCAACCAAGCTTAATCTAAACTGAAGGGGGGATTGTGGAGTTTTGGATAAATGGCAGCAGCCAGTAAGCGAGTAGCTAGGCCTGGTCTTTCTGCCACTATTAATAGTCAGAAGAAGGTCTTGTGGAGAAGAGAAAAAATATTGTAGCGCCTGGTTACTTTTCAGAACCGGTGCTAGTGTAAATTTAGAGGGGGTCAGAGAGTTAAGTAAATCTGTCTCAGCTTTGGCTGTGCTGTGGGTTCATGCTGTCATTTCTGGGGTGCTGATCACACCCCAGGCCGACAGGTGGCGGCAGTGGAGTCGAGGATTTGAATGCTTTACCAGCAGCCTATCAGGAGGAGGGTTTCCTTGCTGTGCATGCTGGGGAAGGGTATTTATGAGGCAGACGCCATTTTAGTGGGTCCTTCTTCATGTGTAGCGCCCACCTTCAGGGTAGCCATACCACGGCACCCCGGCAAAAATGGCCTTCCGGGCCGAGGTGTGTGTGCTACGTGATGTTCCTGGTTCCGGAACCACGTTGGTCTAGAACATGAGCTGTGGCTGGGGCCCAGTGGCGTGACTGGGTCCCCAATCTGAGGAGGTCCCAAGCGTTAGTCCTGTTAGAGGAAGCTGTTCGGTGGAGAGTCTGCCTGAGGAGTGCCAAGAGAGGCTGGTGTTCCAAGAGGGTCTTGATCATCTACTGGGGACCAAGAAAACCGGGTACTGAGAGGCTGGACATCGGTCGCCTATCAGACGGTAACCTAACTAAAACTACCTGAAGGCGATCCGGGTGTTGAATCTGCTAAGGAAGGTTCTTGTCTTCAGTATTTTCAACCATTGGGAGGGTCTGTGGCAGAGACTTAACCCCAAGTTTGAAACTATTGGGAGGGTCTGTGGCAGAGACTTATTCCCAAGTTCCGAGTGACATTCTGACTGCCAGGCTTGCGCTATACGCATCCTGGCTGGGGTGGTGAAACCGAAATTGTTGTTGGAAGCAGGACCATTTCCCTATTACATACACCTGAATCTGCCATTTCCATTTCTACTATTTCTCTACTCTTCACCAAGTTCTACTGTTTTTACCCGGCTGGGTAATAAAAAGCACAGAAAAGACATTCCATTTACTGCAACTCTCATCAAATACCCTATACGGCGGAGATACATGAGGTAACATGCCACCCAAAACAAATCAGCAGCTCCTTCGGGGGTAAGTGCTACAATAGTGTGGGCGCTTCGGAAACAATTAACAAGTAGCCCTTCAAATGCTAAGACAGAGAGGTCTAGCAGGCACAAAGCCAATCTCCTAACAAAATATACAGTGTGGCTCTAAGGCATATCTAAAGCCGAAAAACGAAAAAATATAATTCAGCTTTTTGGTCCTTATGCCGCGTACACACAATCACTTTATGCGATCTAAAAAAACGACGTTGGGCAAAAACGACACATAAAATTGAAGCATGCTTCAATTTTTTTTGGTCGATTTTCAGAAGACATAAAACGACGTTTTCTCCCACACACGGTCAATTAAATTGACGTTTTTCAAAACGTCGTTTTTTTAGATCGCATAAAGTGATGGTGTGTACGCGGCATTAGATTGGATGGCTGTGTTAGCTTTCTTTTTTTTGGGCTATTTTCCTATTTTTCACCTGTAATCAGTAACATGCTTCCTGTCCTAGGGTGACAACGCTTACTACATTGCACTGGCAAAGAAGCATTGTCACCCTATTGCAGGAAGTGTGAGAGGACTATAGAAACACCCCCCTGCATCTTCATAACATAGGAAGGAGATGTTCTGTCTTCAAAAGTGAACTGGGCAGGGCTGATAACACTGCTTTCAGTGCATCGGAGGAACTATTACTGTCACAGGAAGTAAATGCAATGAGCCCAAAATATATGCATTACTTCAGTATCAATATTAATGACAATGCTATTGCTGAGTCATTAGACCCATAGCTGAAATGTGATATTTGCTCCAGGCAATAAGGGGAATACAGGTGGTGGTAAAAGGATTATTGTACAAATAATAGCATTATTAACCACTTGACAACTGGGCACTTAAACACCCTTAATAACCAGACCAATTTTCAGCTTTTGGTGCTCTCACGTTTTGAATGACAATAACTCAGTCATACAACACTGTAACCAAATGAAATTTTTGTCCTTTTTTTCCCACAAATAGAGCTTTCTTTTGGTGGTATTTGATCACCTCTGCGTTTTTTTTCCCGCTATTAATGAAAAAAGAACGAAAATTTTGTAAAAAAATTAATTTTTCTTCATTTCTATCATATCATTTTGTAAAAAAGTAATTTTCCTCATACATTTGGCCTAAAATGCATACTGCTACATATTTTTGGTAAAAAAAAAAAAAAAAATGTGGATATTATTTAGTCTGGGTGAAAGTTATAGGGTCTACAAGCTTTGGTACCAATTTCTGAAAATTGAACAATTTGATCACACCTGAAGTACTGACAGCTTCTCTCATTTCTTGAGACCCTAACAAGCCAATAAAGTACAAATACCCCCCAAATGACCCCTTTTTGGAAAGTAGACATTCCAAGGTAGTTAGTAAGAGTCATAGTTAGTTTTTTGAAGTTGTCATTTTTTCCCACAATTCTTTGCAAAATTAAGATTTTTTTTTTTTTTTTTTCATACCAATATTGTCATTATAACAGGTTATTTCTCTCACATGGCATGTATATTCCACAAATGACACCCCAAAATATATTCTGCTGCTCCTCCTGAGTATGGCGATACCACATGTGTGAGACTTTTACACAGCGTGGCCACATACAGAGGCCCAACACCGAAGTAGCAACTTCAAGCATTCTAGGAGCATAAATTACACATCTAATCTCTCAACCACCTATTACACTTTTGAAGGCCCTGGAGCACCAGGACAATGGAAACGCCCACAAAGTGACCCCATTTTGGAAAGCTAACACCCCAACGTATAATCTATGAGGCATAATGAGTCTTTTGAACAGTTCATTTTTTTGCAGATGTTTTTGGAAAATGTGGAAAAAAAATGAAAACGCATTTTTTTTTACACAAAGTTGTTCATTTATAGGATATTTCCAACACATAGCATGTACATAGCAAAAATTACACCCCAAAATATATTCTGCTGCTCCTCCTGAGTATGGCGATACCACATGTGTGAGACTTTTACACAGCCTGGCCACATAGAGACCCAACATCCAAGAAGCACCATCAGGTGTTGTAGGGACACAAATTACACATCCAATTTCCTTACAATCTATCACATTTTTGAAGGCCCTTCATATTTCTAACACAGCATGTACATACCAAGAGTTACACCCTAAAATACATTCTGCTGAGTAATGGGTACAAAAAAAAAGGATTACCTGTGTTTTTAGTAGTGCAATTGTCCACAGGAGGAGAGCCCTGATCCAGGCAGCAGGCAGGGACGTGGTCAGCGACAATGAATGGAATTGTCCAGGCAGCAATATTGTTCATAGTCGGTACATAGCCAGCAGTGCCAAAATATTGGTCCTGGTAGTAAGGCCAGGAAAGAATGGGGACAGGGGTAGAGGCTTCTCCCACCTAAATCTCTTTGAAGCCTCCGGGCAACCAGACTCTAATCTGGGAATGAGAAAACTAAAAAATTTGTTTTTTCATCCAGAAAAACAATTCTGGAGCCCCTCACATGTGTGAGACCCCTGTGTTCCCACTAGCATAGCAGGGTAAAAGATCAATCCAAGGGGCAGGCAAAAAACGTGGTCAAACAGTCCAGGGTCAATTCCAGAGCAGGCAGATGTAGGTACAGTTTAGGGTTAGGCAAAAGAGTGGTCGTATAACAAGCCAGGGTCAGTTCCAGAGAAAGCAGAGGTATTTTTAGCATTAGGCAAAATCGTGGTCGTATAACAGTCCAGGGTCGGTTCCGGAGAAGGCAGAGGTATGTAGAGTGCAGTGGCATAAGGGGTGTGGAGGAAAATGACAGGGAATTTGAATTTTGTTTACCTAATAATTTTCAATAGTGTGGTAATGGCGGAAACATGCACCTAAACAGAGGCCTGGTTGGGAGGGACAATCGGGACAATAAACTGTTGTGTCTCTTCTGACTCCTCCTCTGGCGCACACCCGGCATTTCTTCTGACGGGCTGCACCTGTTCGACGGGGGGGGGATTTTGTCAGGAAAGTGCCATTCGTGAAGTCTGCTCACGCAATCAGTGCGAAGAATGTCTGGTGGCATTTCAGGGAACAAAAGGGCGGTGATAACGTCTTCTTGGTAGAGTAGATATGGAACGGGATTCTGTGTTGCTTTTTTGTAGATAACATAAGAGTTATAGAAGGCCAAACTGAAAAAGTAAATGGACACTTTTTTATACCAGTGACGGGATTTTCGGGAGGGAAGATAGGGTTCAATCATCTGGTCATTGAAGTCTACGCCACCCATAAATAAATTGTAGTCGTAGACACAAGATGGTTTCTGCACTGGGCCGCTTCTTTTGGGGACTTCCACGTAGGTGTCATTGTGGATGGTGGTGAGCATGTGGACATCTCGTCTGTCCCTCCACTTGACAGCCAATAGCTCCTGGTTCCGTAAAGACGTCGTCTCTCCTCGTCTCAGCTTCTGATTCAACAATTTTTGGGGGAAGCCCTTTCTGTTTATTCTCACTGTGCCACATGCTGGGGTGTCTCTCCGGTAAAGATTTCTAAACAGGGGCAAGCTGGTATAAAAATTGTCCACGTAAAGGTGGTATCCTTTTCCAAGTAGTGGATAGATGAGCTCCCAGACGACTTTTCCACTTGTTCCGATGTATTCGGGGCATTCAGGGGGATGCAGTTGGGAGTCCTTCCCTTCATATACAATAAAGGAGTAGATGTACCCCGTGTCTCGGTCACACAGTTTGTACATCTTCACCCCATATCGGGCCCTTTTGCTTGGGATGAATTGTTTGATGCCCAGCCTGCCGTGGAATTTTACAAGGGACTCATCTATTGATATATATTGTTGAGGGGTATATAACTGGGGGAATTTTTCAGAATTTTTTTTTAGAAGTGGCCGAATTTTAAATAATTTGTCAAAAGCAGGGTCATTTCGGGGAGGGCACTGGGTGTTGTCATTGAAGTGGAGGAATCGTAGAATAATAAAGTATCGGGATCTGGGCATACGGGATGAGAAGACGGGCATGTGGTGGATGGCTTTGGTAGACCAATAGGAGTACCCTTTGTTTTTTTTTGAGAGACCCATATTGAAGGTCAGGCCTAAGAATATTTTAAACTCCTCTACGGTCAGGTCTCTCCAATGAAAGGGGCGGGCATAGCTGGAATCGGGGTTGCTTACAATAAATTGCTGAGCGTAGAGATTGCACTGGGCCACAATAGATGACAATAATTCTTCTGTAAAAACTAAATGAAAAAAATCAATCATGTCAAAATTATCGGTGTTCACCTGTACACCTGGTTGGGCGGTGAAAGGGGGGATACTTGATGCTCCAGAATTCGAAGGCAGCCACAGGGGGTTTTGAAGGCCATAGGGAAGGCTGGCATGGCCCCTATCCCTTTGGGGCAGAGAGGACACCCTACTGGTGCCTGACCTTTGTTGCACTGCTTGCGGGGTGGACGGCACTGCTTGCGGGGTGGACGGCACTGCTTGCGGGGTGGACGGCACTGCTTGCGGGTGGACGGCACTGCTTGCGGGGTGGACGGCACTGCTTGCGAGGTGGACGGCACTGCTCGCGAGGTGGACGGCACTGCTTGCGAGGTGGACGGCACTGCACTAGTAGTAGGCTGCTCCACGCCAGAACGCCTTCTTTTAACGGGCACAGGTTCCTCCTCTGAATCCGTATCAGACCCGCTTCCTGTTACGGGCTCATAGGCCGAATCGGAATCGGACAGAGACTCCTCGCAGCTGTCATCAGACGCCCATAGTTTCTGGAAGGCCTGCTCGGTGGTAAAAAAATGTTTTGCCATACTGGTGGCTAGTGAGGCTGGACTGCAGAACACTGGTGGGCACTAGTGGCACTGCAGTGGCGCAGGTGTAACTGATGGGCAAATGTGGCACTGGTGTGGCTCTGGTTGCACTGCTGTGGCTCTGGGGTCACTGATTAGCAGGCGGCACTGGTGGGCACAGGCGTCACTGCAGTGGTGCAGGTGGAACTGGTGTGGCACTGGTGGGGCACAGATGGCACTGGTGGGGCACAGATGGCACTGGTGGGGCGCAGATGAGCACTGGTGGGGCGCAGATGAGCACTGGTGGGGTGCAGATGAGCACTGGTGGGGTGCAGATGAGCACTGATGGGCACAGGTGGCACTGATGGGCACAGGCGGCACTGATGGGCACAGGTGGCACTGATGGGCACAGGCGGCACTGATGTGGCTCAGATGACACTGGTGTGGCACTGGTGTGGCTCAGATGACACTGGTGCGGCACTGGTTTGGTACAGGCGGCACTGGTTTGGTACAGGCGGCACTGGTGTGGCACAGGTGGCACTGATGGGCACAGGCGGCACTGATGGGCACAGGTGGCACTGATGGGAACAGGCGGCACTGATGTGGCAAAGATGACACTGGTGTGGCACTGGTGTGGCTCAGATGACACTGGTGTGGCTCAGATGACACTGGTGCGGCACTGGTTTGGCACAGGCGGCACTGGTGTGGCACAGGCGGCACTGGTGTGGCACAGGCGGCACTCGTGGGCACAGGCGGCACTCGTGGGCACAGGCGGCACTGATTGGCACTTATGGGCACAGGTGGCACTTATGGGCACAGGTGGCACTTATGGGCACAGGTGGCACTGATGTGGCAGTGTTGTGGCACTGATGTGGCAGTGTTGTGGTACTGTTGTGGCACTGGTGTGCACTGGTGTAGGACAGGTGGCACTGGTGGGGCACTTGTGGGGCACAGGTGGCACAGATGGCACTAGTGGGGCACAGATGGCACTAGTGGGGCACAGATGGCACTGCCTGGGGCACAGATGGCACTGCCTGGGGTAAAGATGGCACTGCTGGGGAACAGATGGGGCACTGCTGGGCACTGCTGGGCACTGCTGGGCACTGCTGGCACTTACTTTCATTGAAAAAAATCTCTCTCCTCTTCTCTCACGCTGCAACGGTGTGAGGAGAGGAGAGAGATGACCTGCAGGTGACCCAGCCGCAGGGTTTGTTTACAAATGTGATCGCGCCGTCATTGGACGGCGCGATCACGTGGTAAGGAGCCGCTTCCATTGGCTCCTTACCGCGAGTGCTGTTGCTGCGGGTCCCGTAGACCCGGCGAGCACCGGCGATCGCGTGTGCGCGCCCGCTTGGGTGCGCACAACTCACTCTCTGGGAGGACGTACATTGACGCCCTCCTAGAGTACAGGAACCGCTCTGTAGCCGTATTTTGGCTATAGGGCGGTTACCAACTGGTTAATAATTTAGCAGCAGCAGTGGCGACTGGTGGTATATTTTTTGAGGGGGGGCAGTAAACAATGCACCCACATCCACCCCCCCAGTCAGTCAAGTCTCCCACACAGCCCCCCCCCTCAGTTGGGGTCGCCCACAAGACCCTCCCCCAGTCGGTTGGTCACCAGCCCTGCACACATTTTGTAATAATAAAAGTTGGCATCATTTTAAAATATTTTCTTTTTTAGGTGTAGCACTACCCCCGGAGGAGCTGCTGGTTGTTTTGGGTGGCACATTTACCTCGTGGCTCTTACGAATTCCTAGGGGTGCGTAATGCATTTACTAGAAGTAAAGGAATGTCTGCAACAGGTGCTCTTTGCTGTGCTCTTTATTACCCAGCCGGGAAAAAACAATAAAACTTGTGGTGAGGAAAGTAAAGTTGAAAGAAGAAAGGAGAATAGCAAATTCAGGCGTAATGATAGGGAACCAGTCCTGCTCCCAAGCGTAACACTTCTCTGCGCCACTCCTGCTTGAGTGGGGTTAGTGTACCCGGACAGGCCTCTCTCACTGACCTGGCAGCCGGAGTATCACTCAAACATTTGTAAGATAAAGTCTCTGCCACAGACCCTCCTTGGTGAACGTCAGGGAGACACCTCTGCCACAGGCCCTCTCTGATTGTATTTACGGAGGAGATCCTCCTTAGGTGAATTATGCCTGGATCTCCTTCAACTTGTTGCCCAGGTACCGACTGACAGGTGATCAATCCTTCAGTGTCCGGCTACCTTGATCCCCAGTGGTTTGTCGAGGCTCTTTTGGACCGCCAGCCTCTCAATAGTGCTCCTCAGACGGACTCCCCACCGAACAGCACTACCGCTTGGGATCCTTAAAAGTGGGAACCCAGTCGCTCACTGCGTCCCCGTCGCTGCTCAAATGTTCTAGGCCAACGTGGCACCAGAACCAGGAACACCGTGTGGCACGCGCGCCCCGGCCAGGTAGGCCATAACGTCGGGGCGCCGTGATGTGGCCAACCTAAAGGTGGGTGCCACACTGGACGAAGGAGAACCCAAACCTTGACTCCACTGCTGCCACCCACCGCATAGGGGTGGGAAGAACACCCGAGCGCAACAAAATAAGCCCACAGCACAGCCAAGCTGAGACAGAGACCCTGTTTTGCACATAACAATTTGTATAATCAGTATTTATTGAAAAATTTAAAGGGAAAACAGAAACAAAAAGGGGGGGAGGGGGGAGAGCGTATAAGCCAGATGTCAGATACGCCCAACAGGTTGTTATTACATAAAGATCTGACCACGCAGGGCCACCAAACATTGGAACAAAGTATCAAACAGTGCACATTGTGTGAGCGGGTATGGGCCACCTGTGTCAAACTCAAACTCAGTCGTGGGGGGGGCCGAATCAGCAGCCAACACCCCACGGTCGTCCGCGGCCGGCCCGACCTCCCCCCACAGCATGGGGGCCACATAGGGCTCCATCAAAGATGTTGTGGGAACGAGCATCTAAGGTGTGATATCTCGGGGGGGGAGGGACAGAACTCTCCGTCAGACCCCCCAAGCCCGGGTATGAACCAGGAGGGAGGTCCGCGCGAGAGCCCCGCCAACCCAGGCGAGCCGTAGGGCTCAAAACCGAACCAGAAGCCCACGTCCGGGGCGGAGGGGGGGGGTACTGAGACCTCCAACTAACCACCCACCACCCCCGAGTGAGCTCCAGGTCAGGGCCAGGAGTCGGCAGGGGCCCCCAGGCGGGCTATGGGGCACACCAAGGTCTAGCAATTAGCTCGAACTAGCCCATCACCACATTCGACATTCTCAAAGAATAACATTCCATCACTGGTCACAAGCTGCATCAACAAAGAAGGGGGGGGGATCGGGCTTCTGGGAGGGGAGAGGGTGGGGGGGAGGTAAGGGTCTGGGAAGGAGAAGGAGTACAGGTAAGACATATAGGGAGGAAAAGAGGGGGGGAAAGAGGGAGAGGGGGGGAAAAGACAAAAAGAAAAGAAAAAGAGGGGGGGGGAGTAGAGAAAGGAAGAGTGCGTACCTTATCAGTAAGAACAAAACCTGTCCGCCTCCACACCGCGCGCTCCACTCCAACTACCAACACCAGTGCCGGGCGGCCATCTCCTTAACCAAGTGCTGGTGGGTCCAGTTGCTCTCCAGCGAGAGCTTGCAGCCTGCGAGTCTTAAGGGAGGGCTCCGCCAGTTCCAGCAAAGCCACGTCTAGGCTAGAGGGGACAAAAACAGGGTCCGAGACATAGTCTGTCCACGGTGCCCACACGGTCATATGTCGGTCCTGTCGGTCGCGACAGGTCGCCACCCATCTCTCAGCCTCTCCGATGTCACTTACCGCCCGTATCCAATCCTCGCGACCAGGTACTCTAGTCTGCTTCCAATACACCGGAAGCAACCTCCTGGCCGCATTGAGTAAGTGTGGAATTACACTTTTCTTATATTGACTAAGAGGGATTGTTGGGACATGGAGAAGGAAGTGCACCGGAGAGAAGGGTATGTCAACCCCGGTGATCGTCAGTATCTGGTCTCTAACGTCCGCCCAGAAGGGCTCAATCAGAGGGCAGTTCCACCATATGTGGATGAGTGTGCCCCTGTGCCCGCACCCACGCCAACACAGCCCGGACTCAGTTGGGTAAATACACGCTAAGTCCGCCGGTACACGGTACCAGCGAGACAATAATTTAAAATTTGTCTCTTGTGTTTTAGAGTCCACAGAGGAAGAATGAGTGAGGCGATATAGATGGGTCAGTTGTGCGTCCGTAAGGACCTGATCCAAATCTCTCTCCCATTTCCGTATGTAGGCGGGCACGGGCAAAGGGGCAGCAGATCCCAGCAAACGGTAGAGTTCAGACACCAGGTGTGGGGTAGGTTCATCAGCAATGAACAGATCCTCAAACGGGGTGACAGAAGAGGGATCTCTTATCCTGTGACCCTGTTTTTCAAAGAAGTGGTGTAGCTGCCTGTACCGCCAGAAGTTCATCCGCGGCCCCTGTCTTCCCGTCGGAAGGGTCTCGTAATCCAGGAGCTTACCATCCTTCATGAGGTTCCCGCAGCTGGCGTTTCCGTCCTCCACCCATGGCCCAAAAAAGGCCATTTGTTCCCCCGGAGGGAACCAAAGGAAGCCACCCAGTGGGGCCAGCGGCGACACAGGGGGAGACAATTTAAGCGAAGCGTTTAATCTATCCCAGAGCGCAAGCACATGGGTCGTCAATGGGGAGGTTGTCTCTGATAGGCCTCTGTGTTCCCGCTGTAACCACGGTGCGTACGATAGGTTCCGCCCCGCAAGGCATTTCTCTAGAGATACCCAGAGCTTCGATTGAGAGTGGAAACGCCAGTTCAGTATCCTTTGGAGAGCGACTGCCCTATAGTATCGTCTAACGTCAGGAAGTCCCAGCCCACCCTCTGTCTTAGAGCGCTTTAACGTCTTGAGAGCTATTCGGGGCTTACGCGTGCTCCAGATAAATTCAGTCAGCATGCTAGAAAGGCGATCAAAGAACAGTCTAGGCAATCTAATCGGGAGCATTTGGAAATAGAAAAGGATACGTGGTAGAATATTCATCTTCACCACGTTCACCCGGCCAAACCAGGTGAAGGCAGTGCGAGTCCATTTAGTGAGATCATCTTTAATCGCAGCTAACAAAGGGGGGAAGTTTGTCTTGTACAAGGCTTCATACCTATCCGTGAGTCGTACTCCTAGGTAGCGTAAGGAGGTGTTGGCCCACGAGAAGGGAAAGGCAGCTTTTAGTCTGTTTGTTAAATCTGGGGTCAGGTTAATGGGGAGGATCTCCGACTTGTCAAAATTTATTTTGAAATTGGATAGGGTGCCAAAGTGGGTAAGTTCCTTCAACAGGACCGGCAGTGAGAGCAGTGGGTTCGCGAGATGGAAAAGAACATCGTCAGCGTAAGCTGAGAGTTTATGTTCCGCATTCCCAACCTGCAAGCCCCTGATATCACCATTAGCCCGAACTGTACGGAGTAGGGGCTCCAGTACTAGAGCAAAGAGGAGGGGCGAAAGTGGACACCCCTGCCTCGTGCCGTTCCTGATGGGAAAGCGAGCGGAGAGGGTACCATTCACCTTCACCTGTGCACATGGATCAGAGTACAGAGCCAGGATGGACGCCAACATACGGGGGCCCAAGCCCAAGTGTTTAAGTACCTCATGCAGGTACGACCAGTCCACCCGGTCAAATGCCTTTTCGGCATCAGTGGAAAGGATGAGGTAGGGCTGGGGGTCTGCACAAGAGCGGGCCCAGTGAATGAGCTGGACCGCCCGTATAGAGTTGTCCCGCGCCTCCCTGCCTGGGATGAAGCCTGTCTGATCAAGGTGCACAAGTCCTGGCAACAGATGTTTGAGCCTATTAGCCAAAATTTTCGCTAGGATCTTCACATCTAAGTTAAGGAGCGAGATAGGGCGGTAACTCTGTGGGGCGGCGGGATCCTTACCCTCTTTTGGGATCACGGTAATGTGGGCAAGTAAAGCTTCCGACGGGATTGCCGTACCCCCCGCTATAGAATTAAAATAGCGTAGTAGTGGGTTTTCCAAGTGGGTGAGAAAGGTCACAAAATATGCCTTGGTGAACCCGTCAGGGCCCGGGCTCTTCCCAGCGGGTAGAGACCCAATCGTCGATCTGAGTTCTGTCAGGGTGATTGGTTGTTCCAAAGCTGAGGACTGTTCGTCCGTGAGCGAGGGGAATGCCGACGAGGCCAGGTAGTCACGAATCGCCTGACATTTCGCGGCCCGTGCTGGGGAGGAGAGATCAGGGTTTAAATCATACAAAGCGGCGTAGTACTCCCGGAATCCCGCTGCGATTTTAGAGGACAGCACCGTCGTTGTCCCTGAGGGGGGATTTAATTTGTGAACATGCATCTGCGCCGTTCGTGTCCGGAGCGCCCGTGCTAGCATGCGACCGCATTTGTTTCCGTGTTCGTAGAATCTATGGGACATGTGGCGGAAACGTTTGTGTGTCTGCCTGTCCAGAAGCCGCAGGAACAACTCCCGCAGTTCCGTCAGGGTACGCAGTGCCTCTGGGCCGCCCGTTGTTTTATGGTCGAGTTCAGCTTTCTGGAGGGCGGTGTACACCCTGTGAAAGTCCGCCATGCGTTCTCGCTTCAGACGGGAGCCTTGAGAAATCAATGCCCCCCTGATCACGGCCTTATGGGCCTCCCACAACGTGCCCTCACTCACGTCAGCCGTGGAATTCTCGGCAAAATAGTGGGACAGAGTGTCTGCGATTTCTCCCACCACCCCCGCGTCGTCTAATAGGTTGTCATTCAGTCGCCATGTCCAGGATCGACGTGAGCCAGAGGGTAAAGCAAAGACCGCCGACACCGGCGCATGGTCCGAAATGGTAATCTGTCCTATGGAGGCAGATCTCAGAAGCTCCAGGGAGTTCCGGTCCACATACAGGTGGTCAATGCGGGTGTAGACATCATGTACCTTAGAATAGTAGCTAAAGTCGCGGTCAGAAGGGTGTAATGTTCGCCAGCTATCCGTCAGAAGGAGGGATTGGAGGGACTTACGGAAGTGCTTAAGGAACGCGTAGGAGTGTGTGGGTCTAGCATGAGAAGTGTCAAGTAAGGGGTCAGGGCTGACATTGAAGTCCCCCCCCAGGATCAGGGAGCCCTCTCTAAACTCGCCTAGACGTTCCAACATAGTGTCAAGGAACCCCAGCTGATTAACATTGGGGGCATAGATAGATGCGAACGTGTAGGTGTGTCCTGCTAGGGAGCCCTTCAGAAATACGTAGCGGCCCAGGGGGTCTATTCGGGTGTCAGTGGGTTGAAAGGGGCATGACCTGTGTATAGCTATTGCAGTACCCCTGGATTTAGGGGTTGGGGATGTACTAATAAACCACTGGCTAAAGAGGTGTTTAGGGAGCCTGGGTAGCGACTGAGGCGTGAAGTGGGTCTCCTGCAGGAAGACCACCTGCGTTTTGAGCCTCTTCAACTCCCACCAGAGCTTGCTGCGCTTGTGGGGGGAGCATAAGCCTCTAACATTGTAAGAGCTTACCTGTAGGGTGGCCATAGGTGTGTACGGAGAGGATGGATTCGCTGACAGATACGGGGCGCACGGTGTGGAAGGCGGAGCAGCAAGACGCACCTAGGAAAGAGAGGAGTAGGAGAAGGGCAAGGGGGGGAGAGAGGGAAAAGGGAGGAAGGGACAGATGAAAGAGTGGGAGGAGTGGAGACAAAATAACATGCATCAATAATCAGGAAATGCATTGTAAACACGGCAAAAAAAAACAGTAAAAAAAAATGTAGGAAAAAATAAAAATTAGGTGAGAGGGGGGGAAAGGTCGAGACCAAACGGTCTAGCCAATTTACTATGGACCCTGTCCGGGACCCCAATCCTTAAAGGAGGGAGGGCCCGGACCCTAGTCCAAGATCCCAAAGGGGATCAGTACCCAAAAAATAAAAAAGGGTAGCCTACTGGGGGAACGTGGCTAACACAACAGGAGGGAGAGGAGGGGGCATCCGCCACCGACCACCGCACCAGGCGTGGAGCGGCATGTATGGGAGGAAAGGGAGCTAAGTGTTCAAGGTGGCAGTCTCAAGGGGTATAGGCATCAGGGAGCCCAAACAGTCAGGAGTGGGCACATCGGTATAGGAGTCATCAAGCATCTCCGGCCGGAGATGAAGTAAAGGAGGATCATTCTCCAACTGGAGCAGGCCCTTGTGAGGACTCGGAAAGGCGTTGACTCCGTCTCCGTCTGCGGTTCCTGCGTTTAGCCGTCTGCCAGGGGCCCGAAGGCGGGAGGGTGAGGTTAGGGACTTCCGACGACGTCCGCCAGTCCGGGAAGTCCACCGGGTCCAGGTCAAGAGATGAAAGGAAGTGTGGCAAATCATCTTTCGTGCGGAGAGTCACAGTTCTGCCGTCTTTGGTAGCTTGAAGATAGAAGGGGAAACCCCAGCGGTATGTCAGGCCTGCATCTTGTAAGGCCGCCAAAAGGGGTCGCAGCAGCCTTCTCTGCATAAGGGTGCGCCTTGAGATGTCCTGGTAAAAAGTTAGACGGGCACCATCAAAATCGTAGTGGGTTTTACCTCTCATCTTCTGCATTATGCGGTCCTTAAGTGTGTATTTGTGGAGTTTGCAGATGATGTCACGCGGGTTATTCACGTCTTGCGACGGTGGTTTAAGTGCTCTATGTGCACGGTCAATCTCCACCACAGCCGTTGCAGGCAGGCCTAAAATGTCCTTAAATATGTCTTCTAATGTAGGGGTTATATCCCTTGCTCCGGTCGCTTCAGGCAGGCCCCTTATCCTGATATTCGCCCTTCGGCTGCGGTTCTCCATGTCATCTAAATGACACAACAAGGCCTCAATTTGATGGCTCTGAGCCGAACATTTCTCCTGTAGTTGCGATATGACCGGGAGCACGTCTTCCAGCTTCTGCTCCAGGACTTCTACCCTATTGCCCAGATGGGTAGTGTCCGCCTTTAATTGGGCCACATCTTCTTTCAGGGCCTTCTCGACCCGGTCTGCGAAGCGCTCTAGGTCCGCTTTGGTGGGGAGGGCCCAAATATGGCGCCTGATGTCTGCGTCTTCCAGGGGGTCAGGCTCATCAGAGAGGCCCAGGAGAGAGGAGGGCGAGTGCGGGGAGATCGGGGCCATCGTGTCACTCACCAGCGACGGAGTAGGTCCGGGGGAGCCCGGTTGCAGCTGGGATCGGGTCGTCGGGGCCTGCGAGGCTGGGGCAGCGCTCTGCGATCTCCCGGTCGGCGCCATCTTGAGTGCCTCGCGGCCGCCCCTGGTCGGCTCCACGAGGAAGGAATCGAGCTGTCCCTGTCTCGAGCCGCCTCCCCGAGGGGTCTGCGGGGGTGCCCGGTTCTTCTGCGACATGTCAGGGGATAGACGGCAGGCAATCCTCCCTTGTAGCTCAGGTTAGGTGCGGCGGTGGATCGGAGCGGCAGACACACGCGTCCTCACTCCTCCATAGCCAGGACACGCCCCGTGCACATAACAATTTGGATCAGAGTTTAACTACACTCTGATCTCCCTCTAAATTTAAATAGCAACGGTACCTAAAGTAACCAGGTGCTACATCGGATATCACAGTGCGCTTTCTATCTATCTGTTTTATAGTGTTAATCTATTCCCATTTCAAGATTTTGAAAGTGTAAAAACATACCTCCCAACATTTAAAAAGTCCAGCAGGGGGGGGTGCGAATTTAAGTTGTTGAGCGGGGGGGAATCAAAGTTTTGAGCGGGGGGGTGCGAATTTAAAGCGGGAGTTCACCCATTTATTAAATTTTTTCCCTTTTCCCCTTAGATTCCTGCTCGTTCGGTCTAGGGGAATCGGCTATTTGTATTAAAATATGATCCGTACTTACCCGTTTTCGAGATGCATCTTCTTCCGTCGCTTCCGGGTATGGGTCTTCGGGAGCGGGCGTTCCTTCTTGATTGACAGTCTTCCGAGAGGCTTCCGACGGTCGCATCCATCGCGTCACTCGTAGCCGAAAGAAGCCGAACGTCGGTGCGGCTCTATACTGCGCCTGCGCACCGACGTTCGGCTTCTTTCGGAAAATCGTGACGCGATGGATGCGACCGTCGGAAGCCTCTCGGAACACTGTCAATCAAGAAGGAACGCCCATTCCCGCAGCCCATACCCGGAAGCGACGGAGAGGATGCATCTCGTAAACGGTAAGTACGGATCATTTTTTAAAACAATTAGCCGATTCCCCTAGACAAAACGAGCATTAATTAAAGGGGAAAATGTGCTCTCTGAGGGTGAACCTCCGCTTTAAGTTGTTGAGCAGGGGGGGTGGATGCCTCTCACCTGTGAACAGAGTGTTTCCTCCCTCAGCAGTCATCCACGCGACGCTACGGTTCCTCCTCCCACAGTACTGCCCAATCAGCTCCGCTCGCCTCCTCCTACAGTACTGCCCAATCAGCTCCACTCACCTCCTCCTACAGTACTGCCCAATCAGCTCCGCTCGCCTCCTCCTACAGTACTGCCCAATCAGCTCCGCTCGCCTCCTCCTACAGTACTGCCCAATCAGCTCCGCTCGCCTCCTCTTACAGTACTTCCCAATCAGCTCCGCTCGCCTCCTCTTACAGTACTGCCCAATTAGCTCCGCTCGCTTGTTGAGCAGAGGGGGGGGGGGGGTTTGCTTGCATTTTGTTCCTCAGTGCAGAAAAATTAACCCTTTCGCGGGACTGTGGGAATATGCAGTCAGTGCGGGAAAATCCCGCAGAATCCGTGCGTGTTGGGAGGTATGGTAAAAAGACAATAGTCGCCCTGTAATTCCTTTGTTGTAAAGAGCCGTACTCCAGATGACTGGATGAAGGGCCACCCTTTAATTAAGCAGTCATGTTTCTGTGAATTTATAGTTCTTATGTATGACATTTTGGTACTGTTTTATATTTGGTTTCTTTAGAATCTGCTAGCTGTAGAAGATATGTTAGTTTTTCCTTCATTAGCAGAAACTATTGTGCTGTTTGCAAGTGAAATCTGGTATACAGTCTGGAAACGCATATGGTTCTGTTTCCAGCAAACCACAGGTCTCTCCAAACACTGACTGCTGTGTTTTCTCTTCTTTTCCCTTTATGTGCCTTTTAACCACAACTTGAATGGAAAAACCAACATATGCACCATACTGTATATACTTATTGTAAGATATCAGCATCAAATGGGTAGCAGAAATAGACAGAATCTTGACATACAATTCCAAATGCATCTTTTAGGATTGTTCTATGGACACTACCACACTAAATGTCAGTTTAAAGGAAAAATATATGGAGGCTGCCACTAATAACCCCTGTTTATGAGGCTAGTTGCCTGACTGATCCAGTTGCTTCAGGAAGCCATTGGCCAGGTGCTGACTTCTCTTTGACTTCAGTTTTAAACCTTTTACAGATCCTCTTGGATAATGGATTTAGCCAGTGCTACACCGTCCTGCATGATCCCTTTATAACAGGTCCTTTTGCACAGGAGGTTGAATGAATTTTTAATCTAAATGATACCATACTGACAGGTCTTCTTTACTAGCAGCTTTACTCACTGCTACAATAGCACAATGCGGATGACAGGTCTAGTATGTATTTTGAGAGCCCCCTCATGCCATTTTTTGCACACAAAAAAAAGCCAGCAGGTAAAAGTAACTGCAAAAAATTAAATAAAAAAATGTCTGTGTCTTCCCCAAAGTCTAAAACTAGACCCATAACCAGAAAATTCAAGTCTGGCGGTATTATATATGTAGCGCCTGTGTACTTTATGGTACCGGTGCTAGTCAAATTTAAGGGTAAGATCAGAGTGTAGTTAGACTCTGATCCAGATTGTTAAGTGCAGAACAGGGTTTCTGCCTCAGCTTGGCTGTGCTGCAGGCTTATTCTGTTGTACTGGGGCGTTCTTCCAGCCCCAGTGCTGCAGGTGGCAGCAGTGGAGTCAAGGTTTGGATTCTCTTTGCCAGCAGTCAATCAGGAGGGTTTGACCTCACTGTGCATGCTGGGGAGGGGTATTTATGGGGCAGACGCCATTGGTTCTGGGTCTTCTTCATCCAGTGTGGCACCCACCTTTTGGGTGGCCACATCACACCGCCCCTGTGTTATGGCCTACCTGCCCGGGGCGTGCGTGCCATGCGGTGTTCCTGGTTCCGGAGCCATGCTGGCCCTGAGCATCTGAACAGCGACGGGACCCAGTGAGTGACTGGGTTCCCACCTTTGAGGATCCCAAGCTGTACTGCTGTTCGGTGGGGAGTCAGTCTGAGGAGCGCCATTGAGAGGCTGGCGGTCCAAAAGGGCCTGGACAAACCACTGGGGATCGAGGTAGCCAGACACTGAGGGATTGATCACCTATCAGTCAGTACCTGGGCGACAAGTTGAAGGAGATCCAGGCGTAACTCATCTAAGGAGGGATATCTCCAAGAATTCAATCCAGAGAGGGCCTGTGGCAGAGGTATCTTTCTGAGGTTCACCGAGGAGGGTCTGTGGCAGAGACTTTTCCTCAAATTCAAGTTCACCAAGGAGGGTCTGTGGCAGGGACTTTATCCTACAATTGTCCGAGTGATAACCCGGCTGCCAGGTCAGTGATAGAGGCCTGTCCGGGTACGCTAAACCAACTCCGACAGGAGTGGCGCATAGAAGTATTACGTTTGGGAGCAGGACTGTTTCCTATCCTCACACCTGAATTTGCTATTATCCCTTCTTCAACTTTACTTTCCTCACCAAGTTTACTGTTTTTGCACCTGTCGTGGACATTCTTTTACTTCTACTATATGCAATACGCATCATTCCCCCTAGGAATTCGGAGGAGCCATGAGGTAATGTGCCACCCAAAAATCCAGCAGCTCCTCCGGTGGTAGTGCTACACATGGGGGCTCGTCCGGAATTGACTATTAACTCAAAATACCCAAATTCAGAAGTTTAATCTGCTATTAATTCAAGGAATTGATCGTTTTTCGGTGTCGTCATCGAGCTGCCACAACATGGCCATGTTTACGGCCTTAAAGATGAGGGTTTCACAGCACACACGCTGGCCCCTCTCCAGATTATGGAGCTTGGTTGCGATGAGCGCTGCAAAACCCTCTTCTTCAATGGGTTGCTCTCGGAGGGCCGCAGTTGCCTCGCGAATCAGGGCCTGGGTCTCCTCCTCCATTTGAATCATCCTCCTGGCCCTTTTCGCGGGAGTGCGGAGAGGAGGAACACGTGAGATGGTATCACGCCGTACCTCTCGTCTCCCACTGGGGCCTGCCTCCCCCTGGCTCCCAGTGGGCTCTGCCACCTCCTGTCTTGCAGTGGGGCCTGCCTCCCCCTGGCTCCCTGTGGGGCCTGCCTCCCCCTGGCTCCCTGTGGGGCCTGCCTCCCCCTGGCTCCCTGTGGGCTCTGCCTCCTCCTGGCTTTGCTCTGTCTGTGTATAAAAAAAAGGTACATAGTTTATTTGTTGTCTTCATAAATCACACACATTTTTCAAATCATGACAGATGCAAATTGAATGCTAATATATATTACAGACAGGGCTGCCATCATGAATTATGGGGCACCTGTCGTGGACATTCTTTTACTTCTACTATATGCAATACGCATCATTCCCCCTAGGAATTTGGAGGAGCCATGAGGTAATGTGCCGCCCAAAAATCCAGAAGCTCCTCCGGTGGTAGTGCTACACATGGGGGCTCCTCCAGGATTGGCTATTACCTCAAAATACCCAAATTCAGAAGTTTAATCTGCTATTAATTCAAGGAATTGTCGTGTGTTAAACTGTGCCTGGTGAGGAAGGAGTTATGCCGCGTACACACGATCATTTTTCAGCATGAAAAAAACAACGTTTTTAAAAAAACGTCATTTAAAATGATCGTGTGTGGGCTGCACATCGTTTTTCGGTGTCATCATCGAGCTGCCCCAACATGGCCATGTTTACGGCCTTAAAGATGTGGGTTTCACAGCGCACACGCTGGCCCCTCTCCAGATTATGGAGCTTGGTTGCGATGAGCGCTGCAAAACCCTCTTCTTCGATAGGTTGCTCTCGGAGGGCCGCAGTTGCCTCGCGAATCAGGGCCTGGGTCTCCTCCTCCATTTGAATCATCCTCCTGGCCCTTTTCGCGGGAGTGCGGAGAGGAGGAACACGTGAGATGGTATCACGCCATACCTCTTGTCTCCCACTGGGGCCTGCCTCCCCCTGGCTCCCAGTAGGCTCTGCCACCTCCTGTCTTGCAGTGGGGCCTGCCTCCCCCTGGCTCCCTGTGGGGCCTGCCTCCCCCTGGCTCCCTGTGGGCTCTGCCTCCTCCTGGCTTTGCTCTGTCTGTGTATAAAAAAAAGGTACATAGTTTATTTGTTGTCTTCATAAATCACACACATTTTTCAAATCATGACAGATGCAAATTGAATGCTAATATATATTACAGACAGGGCTGCCATCATGAATTATGGGGCCCCTTACACAGCATCAGGCATGGGCCCCCTGGAGCAGGGG
This sequence comes from Rana temporaria, assembly GCF_905171775.1. Lineage (NCBI taxonomy): Eukaryota > Metazoa > Chordata > Amphibia > Anura > Ranidae > Rana > Rana temporaria. Next base: position 613,617,316 of record NC_053489.1, read on the forward strand.
GGGGTGCTGCCACCTGAAATTGATAAGCGGGGGCCTTTACCCCCCAAAAAAATAGGGAAAAATATATATATATGTAGCACTGGTATTTTTGTCATGTAATGCTAAAGATTGCATACCACTAGAGGGAGCCAAATGCCAATGTGAGAGAGATATATTAACTTACACAGGCAGAGCTGAAAATGTTTATTGACTGTGAAGATACTCACTTACCCATAATGCTCACTCACTTACCCATGAACACTAAATGGCTGAACTGCATGCTGGGTGGGTAATAAAAGGCAGAGTGCAGCCATTTTCTGTCTCTTCTGGATGCATGGTCTGCCTGCAAGGATCTGTGAAGGAGTGTTCAGAAGAGGGCCTACATTGTGCAGAGCAGAACAACATCCATTGACTCTGCCTTACCACAGTGTGCTGGAGAGGCAGTGTGATCGGGTCTGAAGATCCAGGACCCTTGACAGAGACAAGTGGATGTCCGGTTTGCTTGCGGAGCAGAGCAGTGTGACAGTGCTGACTGGCAGCAGGACTGAGACAGCCGGAGCGGAGGTTCACAACTTTCCAGACCTGGAGTGGTGAGAGGGCTGTCGCCCAGAAGTTATTTAACACCCGTAACACACTTAGACTCATTTCACAGTGTTGCTGGGACCTGTAGTCCTACGGGGAGGTCTCATTCAAATAGACTGAGTTCAATCAGGTTTAAAAGCCTATGCTTCATTGAGGGCTGACTGATGATTAAGTTATACCTACACCAAAGGCATCTACAAGTGTGCTGTATAGCAGGAATTGTTATCACTCTTCAGTTATGTTACTTCATTACTTGTTAAACCATTGGATTACAAACACTGCAGTATAATCGCTAGCCGAAGATAAAGAAGACCAGAGACTACACTTCTCATTGGGAGGGTTTGTGCTGTGGATACAGTAAGACAAAAGGCTGCCTTATACCTCAGGGGAAGCTCTTGAGAAACTGTATTGTGCTGTGTTGATATCCTTGCATTGGTATGTTTGGTGCGGCCGTACTGGAAGTGGGAAGGTGACCAGTGTCAAGGCATTGTCACTCTGAGCACTAGTCCCACTTGGAGACGCGCCGCAGTAGAGGCTCAAGGGACCTTTAAGTGTTAATAATTTGTGTACACTCATTGCACTATTATAGTAAGTTGTATGTTGATGCAGTTATTATAACTACTGTCTTTATACTAGTTCCAGTAAACTTACATTTTGGTTGATCACAATTGGTGTGAGGCTTGTTCATTATTCTAACAGGTGGAACAACGGATGCCCAGATAGCGATAAAGGTACACTATATACACACTGTTATGTGGGGTTGTTCCGTTTAGTGAAGGTTTCACATCCACACTGTTACACAGCTGTGTCAAGCGGGTTGAGACAAATTATTTGGGGTAGAAAAGCAGAGTACAGGCCCAATCAATTACCAGCAGCTCCTTCGGGGGTAAGTGCTACAAGTGGGGGCTCGTCCGGGATCCTGTTACTCTGAAATTAAGCCCACCCTCTTGGCACCAGTATGGACCCCGTCACAGTGGAGCGGTGGTGTGAAGCAGAAGGCGCTCGCTCAGAAGCGAGCGTGGCAATCGCACTCCCAGGAGAAGCTTGGGAGGAAGAACAGGTCAGCCAGATTGTAAAGGCATTGTCCCCAGATAGAAAGGCCTGGGTGATTGCCATCAGACCAGATTGTGGGACCTCTCACACTTATGCCCTGTTGGAATGGAGAAAGGGAATTCCGGAGAACTTTAGAGGCTCGAGTGTGCAGCTAGCTGGCAAAACCAAGTTTTACCTGACGCACCCAGAGGGGCTCGGAGGGAGCTCTGCCAACTCTAGACATGTTAAGCCAACAATGCTGGGAGTTAGTTTTGGGTCAACTCCAACCAAAATCAGTACAAGGCCCCCTTTGGAGAAGGAAGAGGCCGTGGTTGACACGCACAGGAGAGGTTCCCAGTCGGAACGACAACTAGCTGACCTAAAACGACAGTACCGCAATATACAAGAAAGGTTCAAGGAGACCTCCGGCATGATCGCAGGACACATTGAAGAGTTAAGTGTCCCGTGCAAGGACTCGAGCGGTGGTAAGCAAAGGCAAAGACCTGCTTCAGTCATCCAGAGACGCACTCATAGCCACTTGCCAGAGGTGACGATCCGGAAAGATTTCAAGATTGAAGGTCAGATAGGAGAGAAGGAACAGAAAGGCAACCTGTCCTATACAAATCTTCTGCATCAGATTGAACTGGGACTCCAAAGAGGATATCTTGAATCCGAAATTGTAGAGGCTGTAGTCAACGCCATTAGCCCAGGTCTGAGTATCAGAGGCATGCTGGAAATGAAAAATGGACTGACTTTAGTACAACTCAGGAGAATACTAAAGAGCTACTACAAAGAGGAAGATGCTGCTGAGCTATATCATCAACTGATAAATATGGCACAGAGCAGTCAGGAGACTCCCCATAATTTCTTATTCAGGGCCATTGAATTGAAAGACCGCCTGTTGTCTGTCTCGAAAGGAGAAGATTCAGATGAACACTTTGGGGCTGAACTGATCCAAAAGAAATTCCTGAGGTCTGTGGCTACAGGACTGAGAAGTGACTATATCAAGTTCCAGTTAAGGCAGTACTTGGACGATCCTTTCACTACAGATGAGGTGCTCATTGAAGAGACTAATGAAGCAGCCAAGATGGAGATGGAAAGGGAGAAGAAACAAAGGAAAATTCAGTCCAGCACCACAGTAAGAACCAAAGGGCATCAATCTGAAATTCTACAGGGCTCCCAGGAACCCAGTGTCCTGACGGTGAACACTGATCAAATGCCCTGGTCCTTACCTGTACAACATCTGCCCCAGTCTGAATTAGCAAAACTGTTTCAAATGCAGAAAGAGATGTTGGAAATGATGGCCCTATTGACTGCTAAGCTGGTTGGACCACAGAGGGAGGAAGTCCCGGCACCTAAGACCCCGATGGATCCTACAGCCGCTCAGACCGAGAAACCGGCGAAGCCAAAGACCTGTTTCAACTGCGGGGGAGTTGGACACTACCGTCAAGTATGCCCAAGCCCGGCAAATCCTGAAACAAAACGTCAAAAGCCGGCGGAAAACTTCAGAGGGCCCCAGTGAAGGAGCCAGCTGGGCGCCCTCTTACAACCGCCAGCTCCAAACAACCTCATACATACCAGGTCCCTGGGGACACACTTAGGCCGAATCCGGTCAAGAGCCCACAGAAGCGAGGCGTAAAAGTGCAAACTACCAAACAGGCTAAACCTGCCACTCCCCATGGATTCCCTCCTGAGCTAGTGGGACCTTCTCCAATTGTCCCCATCCAAGTGGAAGGGATTTATACTAAAGCCCTGTTGGATACTGGAGCCCAAGTGACTTTACTTTACAGTGACTTTTATGAAAAACATCTCAGACACTTGCCACTGCAGAAGCTGGAGGAATTGGAAATATGGGGCCTAGGGACCCAGAATTTCCCTTATGACGGCTACCTACCCATTAAGCTCACCTTCGACCCGAGTGTGGCAGGAAAGGCCGAAACCTTCGATACCCTGGCAGTGGTGTGTCCCCGCCCCCCAGGGGCTGATAGAAGTTCTCTCATCATTGGGACAAATACCGACCTGGTCCGAAGACTTTTGACACCGCTTGTCCAAGTACAGAGCACTCCAGCCACGAAGGTACACCCAATGCTAGCACAAGTGTACCAGAATCTATTGCATGAGCAGAAAGCCCCGGCGGAAGGAGTGGGAAAAATCTGGCGCCTAGACAGAAGTGAGAAGATTGTGCAACCAGGTGAAGTAGTCTGTTTGAAAGCTTCTATCAAACTGACTTGGAGACAACCTGGCCCTTTCATCGTCCTTGAGACGGACAGAGAGAAGGAAGATAAAGAGTTGGAAATAATCCCAGAATTGTTATCGACCAAGGCGCTGAAGCGGAGCGGAGGGAAGGTCTCAGTCAGTGTCCGGAACACCACAACCTCACCTGTGAAGATGCCAGCTAGAGTGTTGCTGGGGCAGGTGAATCAAGCAACCCCAGTCTTATCGTATGGTATCGTGGGTGGACAAGAGGGAGAGATTCCTATGGAAGAGTTCTACCCGAAAAACACCCCCCTAACACCTGATTGGATGGAGAGAGCAAAAACTCAGCTCCTGAGATGGAGAACTGCGTTTTCAAAAAGTGAGTTTGATGTGGGGCTTGCAAAAAGTGCTGAACACAAGATTAGATTGGAGGAAGATAAACCCTTCAGAGAGAGGGTCAGGCGGATTCCATTGGGAGACTTGGAAGATCTGCGGGAACAGCTGGCTGAGTTGAAGAAGACAGGAATCATCCGAGAGTCTCGGAGTCCGTATGCTTCCCCAATAGTGGTAGTGAGGAAGAAGAATGGGTCTTTACGACTGTGCATTGACTATAGGACACTGAACCGAAGGACCATTCCCGACCAATACACCACACCCCGAATAGAAGATGCTTTACAGAGCCTGTCGGGGGCAAAGTGGTTCAGTGTGCTGGATTTAAAAAGTGGGTACTACCAGATCCCCATGCACCCCGAAGATAGGGAGAAGACCGCTTTCATTACTCCTGTAGGATTCTTTGAATTCAATCGCATGCCACAAGGTCTGTCTGGAGCCCCAGCCACTTTCCAGAGGTTGATGGAGAAGACTGTAGGTGACATGAACCTGATTGAAGTGCTGGTATATTTGGATGACGTCATAGTGTTTGGCAGAACATTGGAGGAGCACGAAGAGCGCCTGGAGAAAGTCTTGAGGAGACTCCATGATGAAGGCCTGAAGCTCTCCATGGAGAAGTGCCAATTCTATCAACCTTCAGTGAGTTACCTGGGCCACATTGTGTCCGCCGAAGGAGTGGCCACAGACCCTCAGAAGCTGGAAGCTGTCACCTCTTGGCCCAGACCCACGAATGTGACCGAGCTTAGGTCATTTTTAGGGTTCTGTTCATACTACCGTAGGTTCGTAGAAGGGTTTGCCAAGATAGCTCATCCACTCACTGAGCTGTTGAAGAACCAAGAGGAAGCTGGTTTTGACTCGGACAAACCTGGAAAACCAAAAGAGGGACCTAGGAAGAAGAAAGAGTCCATCGAAGACCAGTGGACTCCGCAATGCGAAGAGACCTTTAGACAGCTGAAGTGGAGCCTTACCACTGCCCCGGTCTTGGCCTATGCAGACCCTACCAGACCCTACGAACTGCACGTGGATGCCAGCCGAGATGGACTAGGTGGAGTGCTTTATCAGGAGTATGACAGACATTTACGACCTATTGCTTATGTGAGCCGGAGTCTGACACCTGCTGAGAGGAATTACCCAACTCACAAGCTTGAGTTTCTGGCCTTGAAGTGGGCAGTAGTAGACAAATTAAAAGACTATCTATATGGCGCCGAGTTCGTGATTAAGACGGACAACAATCCTCTCACATACTTGCTCACTACAGCAAAATTGGATGCCACAGGCCATAGATGGTTGGCTGCCCTCTCTGCATTTACTTTCAGCCTGAAATATCGACCAGGAGTTGGGAATCGAGACGCTGATGCACTGTCCAGAAGGCCCCACTGTTCCCAGGACCACTCAGGAGGATGGACCCAGCTTACCCCTGAGAGTGTGAGAGCCCTTTGTGAGGGGGCGGAACAACAAGTGAAAGGTGGAGCCAGGGCTGAAGAAGTCGGAGTGTCCGCTGCGGGGGTGCCTAAGTGCTATTGTAATGTCACTCAAATTGTGGAGGAGGGTCTACCTAAGCTATCTAGGAAGGACCTCCGGAGAGACCAACAGGAAGATCCCCTTTGTGGCCTGGTATTGAAGGCTTTGGAGAGCCAACACCCTGATCTACTTCTCCAGAGCGCTCAGAAGGAAGCTCGCCTGCTTCGCAAAGAGTGGGATCGGTTGCAGCTGCAGCAAGGGGTGGTCTACAGAAGGGGCCCCTCTGAAGATTCTGAAGAGAAGTGGCAGTTGTTTTTGCCAGAGAAGCATAGAGAGAAAGTATTAATTGCCCTGCATGATCACCATGGCCACCTGGGATCAGAAAGGACTCTCCAACTGGTGAGGGACAGGTTCTATTGGCCATACTTGAGGACTGAAGTGGAGAGCTACTGTCATTCCTGTCTCAGGTGCATACAAAGGAAGACCTTACCCCAGAGAGCCGCCCCAATGGGCCATTTAGAGAGTCAAGGGCCAATGGATCTAGTATGCATAGATTTCCTATGTTTGGAATCTGACCTGAGTGGGCAAGGAAACATCCTGGTAGTCACTGATCACTTCACCCGATACGCTCAGGCATTTCCCACCAGGGATCAGCAGGCATCTACAGTGGCGAAGACCTTAGTGGAAAAATTCTTCATTCACTATGGCTTGCCTCAACGGATCCACTCAGATCAGGGAAGAGACTTCGAGAGTACCCTTATTAGACGACTGTTGGATCTACTAGGCATAAAAAAATCCAGGACTACTCCCTACCATCCACAAGGGGACCCTCAACCAGAGAGGTTTAACCGAACCCTTCTCAACATGTTGGGGACTCTGGCCTCTGAACAAAAACAACAGTGGAGTAAACACATCACAGCCATGGTACATGCCTACAATAGCACCGTAAGTGATGCTACAGGGTATTCGCCTTATCGTCTGATGTTTGGACGAGAAGCCAGACTACCGGTGGATTTGGCTTTTGGCACTTCTCTGGACCACACCTCAGAGACTTCTCACCGAGGGTATGTAGACAGATTGCGGAGAAGTTTGAAGGCCGCATATGAAAAAGCCCAAGCCACATCGGACACAAGAGGAAGTAGAAACAAGAGGAACTTTGACCTCAAGGTACGGATTCAAGATCTACAACCTGGTGACCGAGTCTTGTTGAGAAACCTGGGCATACCAGGGAAACACAAGCTGGCTGATCGCTGGAAGTCACAGCCGTACATTGTATGCAAACGACTCCCAGGACTGCCGGTATATCAGATCAAACCGGAAGGGAGTACAGGACCATTTAAAATGTGGCACCGGAATCACCTCCTACCTCTAACAGAAGCAGTCCGAATAACTTCACGACAGGAACTACCGTCCACGTCTACTGCTGTACCTCGACCTGTAACTAGGTCTCAATCTGGATCCCTTGCCACAGAAGGTAGTGAGGAGGAGGAGATGGAGATAAGCTGGTTGTGGTCACCTGAAATGCCAGGAGTTGATGCAAACTGTTCACCCCACAGAAGAAGAAAGGACAATGGAATTCTTAGACCAGAAGCCCCAGAATTTGTGCCACAAAATGGACATTCTGAGGATCACTCGTCCTTTAATGACATTGAAGTACAAGAGTCTGAAGTGGGAGAGGATAGTACCTGCTCGAAGATAGTGCCTACACCCAAGAGACAAAGAGTTAAAAGAGAGATTCATGCACCCAAAAGATTAACTTATGATGTGCTGGGTGAATGCTCCAACCAGACTCGGTTTACTGCCAAAAGAAATTCTGAAATGCCTGGTCTCTCTACTGTCAATTCAGAAAGAGAGAACCCCAACCCACCCCTTGACACATCTGTACCAGACACTACAGTGTCAGCTGTGAGTGCACAGAACAGTCTCCCATCACATGAGAACTGGTGGGAGGCTCCTCTGTCAGTATTGTGCAATCGCCTAGAGGCAAAAATGTGTAATAGAGCTAAGCGTTTGAATATCTTTGGGGACCAAAGACTTAAAGCAGGGGGAGTATGTAGCACTGGTATTTTTGTCATGTAATGCTAAAGATTGCATACCACTAGAGGGAGCCAAATGCCAATGTGAGAGAGATATATTAACTTACACAGGCAGAGCTGAAAATGTTTATTGACTGTGAAGATACTCACTTACCCATAATGCTCACTCACTTACCCATGAACACTAAATGGCTGAACTGCATGCTGGGTGGGTAATAAAAGGCAGAGTGCAGCCATTTTCTGTCTCTTCTGGATGCATGGTCTGCCTGCAAGGATCTGTGAAGGAGTGTTCAGAAGAGGGCCTACATTGTGCAGAGCAGAACAACATCCATTGACTCTGCCTTACCACAGTGTGCTGGAGAGGCAGTGTGATCGGGTCTGAAGATCCAGGACCCTTGACAGAGACAAGTGGATGTCCGGTTTGCTTGCGGAGCAGAGCAGTGTGACAGTGCTGACTGGCAGCAGGACTGAGACAGCCGGAGCGGAGGTTCACAACTTTCCAGACCTGGAGTGGTGAGAGGGCTGTCGCCCAGAAGTTATTTAACACCCGTAACACACTTAGACTCATTTCACAGTGTTGCTGGGACCTGTAGTCCTACGGGGAGGTCTCATTCAAATAGACTGAGTTCAATCAGGTTTAAAAGCCTATGCTTCATTGAGGGCTGACTGATGATTAAGTTATACCTACACCAAAGGCATCTACAAGTGTGCTGTATAGCAGGAATTGTTATCACTCTTCAGTTATGTTACTTCATTACTTGTTAAACCATTGGATTACAAACACTGCAGTATAATCGCTAGCCGAAGATAAAGAAGACCAGAGACTACACTTCTCATTGGGAGGGTTTGTGCTGTGGATACAGTAAGACAAAAGGCTGCCTTATACCTCAGGGGAAGCTCTTGAGAAACTGTATTGTGCTGTGTTGATATCCTTGCATTGGTATGTTTGGTGCGGCCGTACTGGAAGTGGGAAGGTGACCAGTGTCAAGGCATTGTCACTCTGAGCACTAGTCCCACTTGGAGACGCGCCGCAGTAGAGGCTCAAGGGACCTTTAAGTGTTAATAATTTGTGTACACTCATTGCACTATTATAGTAAGTTGTATGTTGATGCAGTTATTATAACTACTGTCTTTATACTAGTTCCAGTAAACTTACATTTTGGTTGATCACAATTGGTGTGAGGCTTGTTCATTATTCTAACAGGTGGAACAACGGATGCCCAGATAGCGATAAAGGTACACTATATACACACTGTTATGTGGGGTTGTTCCGTTTAGTGAAGGTTTCACATCCACACTGTTACACAGCTGTGTCAAGCGGGTTGAGACAAATTATTTGGGGTAGAAAAGCAGAGTACAGGCCCAATCAATTACCAGCAGCTCCTTCGGGGGTAAGTGCTACATATATATTAAAAAAATCTTATAAAAAAGGGGGGTTGCCGTCCTGGGCCACTTACAGGTGTACTGCCTGTACCCCCCTGATGGCGTCCCTGACATTTTCACACAATCATTCTGACCCCAGCATTTTCCATTCTTGTCCCCATCATGTTTGGCCACTACTGTCTATTGATATGTTCAACACTTTTTGTTCAATCCTTTCAAATTTGGATCACTAGTAACATCAATTTGACATCATTATTATACTTTGATTCCCAAAAATGTAGAGCAAAATGCAATACCTGGCTCCATGGGTCACAATCTGGCTCCTCCAGGAACTCTGGCTCTTCCTCAGAGGTTGCCTGCTCTTGCCTGCAGGGAAGACTGGAGGATTGACTGCAGGGAAAACTGGAGCTCCCTCTTGGGGGAAGGGTAGAAAGGAATGTCCTGGACTCCAGGTGGTCATCCAGGAAATTTTATAATGGTTTATAGATACTGTCAGCTGCAGCTCCAGATCTCATTGTGGCCAGGACTTGTGAGCGTTGGGTCCTGTAGGTGCCCCTAAAGGTAGAGTTTTTTTTGCTCACAGTCTTCATTGTGGCGTTGGGGACCCTTGTCTTTACAAATACAAGCAGGGTCTCCAGTGATTTCTTCCTGGCCTGTTTGTTTTTATTAAGTGTGCTTTCAGTTTGCCACAGTATAGGGAGATTCCTTCACCTTTGAATAATTTCTGCAAGTCAAAATTAATCAAAAAAGCTACTGTCAGTCAAGCCTCTACTACTAAGCTTTCTCCCCATATCTAGCCCACAAACTCATCCACTGATCACTAATAAGGTCCAAAATCAAGTTACGTACCGTCGTAGTACTCGGTCGTTTCTTCTGCCTTTTTCCACAGACTGTGATCGCCGTTTTCACTCACGCGGTATCCCTTTATACACTGCGCATGCGTGAAGCTCTGCACGTTTCCCTGCCCCTGACGTTCGTTCTAGTACTTTCCCCGCCCCTTCTCGGACGTTTAATGCAAAACAACATAGAGGACGTGGAGCAAATGGCAACCTCAAGCCAGGAGCGAAGCCAGGCGGTAGCACACACCAGATCCAGGAGCAGGAGGTACAAGGCCACAAATATGGCGTTTGAGGAGATGGTGGAAATGGTGGCAATATTAAGGAGGGAGGATTACGATGGGAAACATGGCCCTTACAAATATCCCAACAAGGTGAAGGCCCAAATCATGGAAAAAGTGGTGAAGAGTCTCCACCATAAATTTGGGGTGCGCAGGTCAAAAGAACAGCTCCGCAAAAGGTGGTCTGACCTAAAATTAAGGAAGCCGGAGCAAATGGAGAAGATTAAAAGACTCATTAGAAGAAGTAAGTAATTTTCATGTGTACTCTGATTAGTTTTTTATTATTGTGCGGCATGTGCTTTTTCTTTCAGGTTGTACATACAGTTCAAGATGTCTCAAGTTTCATGTTTGTGGGCACAATAATTGGTCGTATGAGTCGTCGTTCATTCGCTCACTAATAATAAAATACAATCTTTTTGTCTGATACAGTGTTTAGGAAATGTCATCATGCCTATTTAGGCATGGACAAATGGGAGTTTACACTGTATCAGACAAAAAGAACGTATTTTATTAATAGTGAGCGAATGAGCGAATTTATGTGAGACCAATTTTTTATTTAATGTAGATGTGTTCTTAACTATTTAAATAATCCAACTTAAGTCAATATACAGTAAAAGGAGAGTATCCTCAGCAGTTGGTTATACATGTGGACTCAGTAGCACAAGTGTTGGCCACAAGAACAACCTATTTAGGGTGTCACACACAGGTGATCCAGTGGATACTTGAGAATGATTCATATTCCTCTTTCAGGTCTCTAATCTTTTTGAATCATGTTTGCCTTTTTTACAATCTCATAGGGTGCGATAAAGCTTCCAGACAGGAGCAGAGAAACCCCACACATTCTACCCAAGCCCCACCCCCGGGGGATGTGAAGGAAGTGGAAATTGCCACCACAACAGGTCAGTGTCATACACCACAGCTTCAGGTAATAGATGTAGTCCTGCATAATTTTAATTAATACATGGTTTGTTTCCAAATTTCAGGAGGTTTTCGTGCTGGTGATGGCTTGGATACATACAGCGCCCAGCTGTTAATTGGAGAGGTGTTGGCCTGCAGGGCTGACATCGAGGACATCCATATATGTTTGGGGCAGATAAGAGAAAAAAACAAAAAGGTGGAGCGAAGACTAAAAAATGTAATGGATGTTCTGAGGAGGGTTTACAAAAAAAAAAAAAAAAAATACTTTTAATGTTTTATGTGTTTTTATATGCATGTTTGGTTTTTAATTTTTTAAAGTGGAATCTCTAGTTTTCTGGCTAAAACCCATGAACAATGACAAATGCTAAAAAGTTGGTCATTGTTCATGCGTTTTAACTAGAACTTTTTTTATTTTGTGATTCTCCAACAAAATACACCAAAAAAAGATACTGTATCTTGGAAAAAAAAAAGATATCTCTAAAAAAATAACAAAATAAATTATTTAAAAAAAAAAAATTATAACAAGATAGTTTTGGATAAAAAATAAAATAAAAATAATGACGCATTTTAAATGTGAAACAATAAATACTTTTGGATACTCAACAATGTGTGGCTTATTATTATATCAATGCTGTCTAAAAGAACAAATCTAGATTTGTGGTGTTTACATTGACAATGAAGGGTATTTAGTACAGGAAAATAAACATGGAACTATGATAACCTAGGAGAAAGCTACAATAAACCCAAATTAGAAAAAAAAAAGAAAAATACCAGACTTTTTCTTTCCAAAAAACTTAATTTATTCAGCCAAGATCTGGCATTGGAATGGCGCCCCTACCCATAAAATAATCGACATATTTTTGCCACACAGCACGGGCGCTTTGGGGGGCCAAGCCTGCATTGGCCAGCCTCACGGGCCGCCACTGGAACATCAATGGCCTCATCAGGCACAAGTGTCAGGTAGTTTGTTGAGTGTCTCTTTAAGAAATTGTGCAATATGCAGCAGCAAAGTATGACATGGTTCAATGTATATTCTGCCAGGTTGATTACAGTTAGATTGTGAGGCTAAGGGACAAAACATACCTTAATATAGTCCTCCTGCAGAACCTGTATTATAGCAGAACAGGTCTCCGGGATCATAACGGTGTCCTGCCTGGTGATATATGGCGACAACTAAGCCAAAAGCTGCTGGAATACGGGGTCAGACATCCTCCGAAAATTCCTGAAATCATCAGGGTTATTTTCCTCGATCTCCCACAGCAGAGGCATATGAGAGAACTGGTTCCTGCAGAGAAACCAATTCTTGGCCCACAAACTCCTCCTCACCCTGTTCATGGACCGGATCCGGGATAAAGCACAAATCCCTGCACCAAGCACAGCACGATCTCGGCGACGAGAACGTACCCGTAACCAGTGGCGGCCCGTCCATAGGGGGCGCATGGGCGCCGCCCCCCCTCTCCCCAAAGCCAGTAAAAAAAAAAATGAAAAAAAAAATTTTTTTTTTGGGCCCTTTAAGAAAAAAAAAAGGTCCTTTAAGACGGTGCATGTTCAGGGTGGGCGCCGGTCAAAGACTCAGAGCACTGCTATAGCATCATTGAAGCGTCATGCCAATGCAGCAGGCAAGACGCTTCATTTGCAGTTTTTTTTTAAGCTCTGTGGCTATGTGCTGTGCGCCATGAGCCAATCACTCTCCAGTGTCTCCACTCTCCTCTCTAATTGGGTCCTGCTGCTTCCTCACTGCAGAAGGAAATGGGCGGTGCTTTCCCCAGGGCAGTGTTACTTTCGCTTTTGACTCCAGGAGGACTAAGGTAAGTAACTTATTAAAAACACTTTATTTGTCTCATTGTCTGTCCTGTCCAGTGTCCCTGTCCACCCCATCCAAGTCCAGCACCTTGTGCTGTATGCTCAGCCTGTACTGTGATCGGACTGAGTGTGGACAGGAGGGAGGGGGGAGGGTGCCGTGCTTCACATCTCCTGTATGTGTGTGAGGACTTAGAGTGCCTGCGTCCTGCAGCTGTGCTTTACAAATCTCTTATCTCTGTCTGCCTATCTAATCTATCTGACTGTCCTGCCTGTCCCCCCTCTCTCTCTCTCTCTCTCTCTCTCTCTCTCTCTGTCTCTCTCTCTCTCTCTCTCTCTCTCTCTCTGTCTATCTGTTTAATTATCTATCTATCTCTCTATCTATCTATAGCTCTATCTATCTATCTATAGATCTATCTATCTCTCTATCTATAGCTCTATCTATCTATCTCTCTCTCTATCTATAGATCTATCTATCTCTCTCTATAGCTCTATCTATCTCTCGATCTATAGATCTATCTATCTCTCGATCTATAGATCTATCTATCTCTCTCTCTATCTATCTCTCTATCTATAGCTCTATCTATAGATATATCTATCTATCTATCTATAGCTCTATCTATCTCTCGATCTATAGATCTATCTATCTCTCTATCTATAGATCTATCTATCTCTCTATCTATAGCTCTATCTATCTATCTATCTATCTATCTATCTATCTATCTATCTATCTATCTCTCTATCTATAGATATATCTATCTCTCTATCTATAGCTCTATCTATCTATCTATCTATCTATCTCTCTTTCTATAGATCTATCTATCTCTCTCTATAGCTGTATCTATCTATCTCTCAATCTATAGATCTATCTATCTATCTATCTATCTCTCTATCTATAGCTCTATCTATAGATCTATCTATCTATCTATCTATCTATCTATAGCTCTATCTATAGCTCTATCTATAGCTCTATCTATCTATCTCTCGATCTATAGATCTATCTATCTCTCTCTATCTATCTCTCTATCTATAGCTCTATGTCTCTATCTATCTATGTCTCTATCTATCTATCTATCTCTCTATCTATAGCTCTATCTATCTCTCTCTCTCTCTATAGATCTATCTATCTCTCTCTATCTATCTATCTCTCTATCTATAGCTCTATGTCTCTATCTATCTATCTATCTATCTATCTATCTATCTATCTATCTATCTATCTATCTATCTATCTATCTATTAGCTACCTCTGTCTAATTATCTATCTATTTATCTATCTAATTATCTGTCTGTCTGTCTATCTATATCTATCTGTCTGTTTAATTATCTATCTATCTATCTATCTATCTATCTATCTATCTATCTATCTATCTATCTATCTATAGCTATCTGCCTAATTATCTATTTATATCTATCTGTCTGTCTGTTTGTTTAATTATCTATCTATCTATCTATAGCTCTATGTCTCTATCTATCTATCTATCTATCTATCTATCTATCTATCTATCTATCTATAGCTCTATATCTCTATGTCTCTATCTATCTATCTATCTATTTGTCTGTCTATCTAATTATCTATAGCTACCTGTCTGTCTGATTATCTATCTATATCCATCTAATTATCTATCTCTATCTATATCTATATATCTGTCTGTTTAATTATCTATCTACAGCTCTATCTCTTTATCTATCTACAGCTCTATCTATCTATCTATCTATCTATCTATCTATCTATCTATCTATCTATCGATCTATCGATCTATCTAATTATCTATATCTATATGTCTGTCTAATTATCTATCTAATTATCTATCTGTATGTCTAATTATCTATCTATCTATCTATCTATCTATCTATCTATCTATCTATCTATCGATCTATCTAATTATCTATATCTATATGTCTGTCTAATTATCTATCTAATTATCTATCTGTATGTCTAATTATCTATCTATCTATCTATCTATCTATCTATCTATCTATCTATCTATCTATCTAATTATCTATAGCTCTATCTCTCTCCCCCTCCCTCCATCTATCTATCTGTTTAATTATCTATTTATCTATAGCTATATCTAGCTATGTCTCTCTATCTATCTGTCTGTCTGTCTATCTGTCTATCTAATTATCTATCTAATTATATATAGCTCTATCTCTCGCTCCCTCCCCCTCCCTCTATCTATCTATCTATCTATCTATCTATCTATAGCTATCTGCCTAATTATCTATTTATCTATCTAATTATCTATCTATATCTATCTATCTATCTATCTATAGCTATCTGCCTAATTATCTATTTATCTATCTAATTATCTATCTATATCTATCTATCTATCTATCTATCTATCTATCTATCTATCTATCTATCTATCTATCTATTTGTTTTATTATCTGTCTGTCTATCTATCTATCTGTCTCTCTGTCTGTCTGCAGGTCCCATTGTCTGCGAGTGGCGGGGGGGGGGGGGTTGACTGGGGTTTTGTTTGCGCCCCCCCCAAAAAAATAGAGCACCAGCCGCCACTGCCCGTAACATGGCTAGATAACGGTCGGCAAATCAGATCGGACTAAAAGAATGCACTGAGGAACATCGAGGCCTCTGAAGAACGAGCTCAAAAACAGTAACAAGCGGACCAGAACGCATTGCAAAAACAGATACGAACTGACTACAAGCACTGAAAGACAGATACGAACCCAAAAGCACCAACTGAATGACAGAAAACGATCTTTGAAGCACGAAGACTGAAAAGCGCGAATCGTCTCTCACCAAACGTTTACTAACACGCGGTAACACGAAATTAGCAAAAGCAGCACCAAGGGTGGCGTCATCCGCATGGAACTGCCCCTTTATAGTGCCGTCGTACGTGCTGTACGTCACCGCCCTTTGCTAGAGCATTTTTTAAAAACGATGGTGTGTGGGCAACGTCGTTTTAATGATGAAGCTGGAAAAACTCAGTATTTTTTTATGCCGAAAAACGTAGTTTTTTTCCATGCCGAAAAACGATTGTGTGTACGCGGCATTAATGTCACCATTGGAGCTGGGCGCACGTGCGGCGAAGCCATGTGCGCCTTCCACGTGTAAAGGAAATAACTCAGGTGGGAGGAGTCACCCACCCCTGCATGAGACGCAGACTGTGTTTGGGGCCAACTGACAGAGTGATTGCCCGCCCACAAGAGAAGGTCGTGCGAACATGTCTGTGCCATCAACGCCATTAGGAAAGCTGCGACCCCCGATGTCTGTGCCGGGAGTCAACGTGATGTCTGCTGCTGCTGGAGTCCCCCTGACAGATACCAGAATTCGAATGCGGACCCAGGGGAAGTTCGTCCTGTTTTCCTGCGGTAGCGTGGAGGCCCTCGGACCTTCCTGCCCCCGCAGTTCGGAGCTGGCCGCCCATCTTTTGCCTTTTTCCAGATGCAAGAGGTGGTGGAGTTACCTATTCGAATTGGAACCACCGACTCCGAGTTTCCCCGGGAGTACAAGGTAGACTGGATCACTGGGACTGTGACTGCGGAGGAGGAGGCCCCATGGCTGGAACCCTCCCCAAATACAGTAGTCGCTGATCCAGAGGTGGTGACCGTTTCATCCACATTGACCTTGCCATCGGCTGCTACCCCAACCGCATCACCAGAGGTAAGCGATGTGGATGTTACAAAGTGCGTGCCTAGTGTGGAAGCAGATGCCATACCGGAGACAGCACCAACCAATGTGGTCTCTGTGTGGCACGCTAACACCAAGATGGGCCCCGCTCAGGCTTCCCACGGCTGTGGTCGAGGCCTGCCTGTGAGCAAGAGTGATACAGCCAATGTCTTAGCCGGAGGATGTACTTGTCTGCCCACAGAGGAGTGTGACACATTGGACTTGGACTCTTTGTCTGACGATAGGGATGATAGATGGTTCAAACTGGAGTTTCCTGAGTCTTCGTGGGGTAAAAGCTCCCGAGCCAACAACTCCCATAGACGCAAGAAACGCTTCGGCCATGCCGCACCACTTGTGGGTGTCCCACAGTTAACATGGGAGATTCGAGTGCCAGGTACCAGTGTCATTAGTCCCATGCCTGCTCTCCCCTCTTCTGCCTGTATTGAAGAGAGCTCCCGATGTTATTGTCCTACAAGGATTTGGGAATCCTCGCACCTTGCCGGAATTTCAAAGAAAAACCCACAACTAACTTCAGGTGAAATAGATAGTTTCAAGATGCCCAATAAGGCGGCACTTGAAGAAAGATGGGCTGCATGGTCGAGTGAGTCGCCAGAAGAAAGCCATTACTACGCAAATGCCACAAAGTATCCCGCTTACAATACGCCAACCAGCACAGAGACAAGCCTCAAACCTTCTGGCACAAAGTCATTTGGAGTGATGAGACCAAAATGTTTGCATTTTGGCCAAAATCAGAAATGCTACATTTGGAGAGGAGTCAACAGGGCCTATGATGAAAGGTACACCATTGCTAGTGTAAAACACAGAGGTGGATCGCTGATGTTTTGGGGATGTGTGAGCTACAAAGGCACAGGAAATTTAGTCAAAATTGATGGCAAGATGAATGCAGTATGTTATCAAAAAAAATCGACCTGTCATTGGCTACAGCAGAATAAACTGAAAGTTCTGGAATGGCCATGTCAAGCCTCAATATCATTGAGCCACTCTGGGGAGATCTCATATGTGCAGATCATGCAAGACAGCTCAAGAATTTACAGGATCTGGAGGCTTTTGCCAAGAGGAATGGGCAGCTTTACCATCTGAGAAGATAAAGAGCCTCATCCACAAATACCCTAAAAGACTTCAAGCTGTGATTGATGTTAAAGGGGGCAATACACAGTCTTAAGAACTGGGGTATGTAAACTTTTGATCAGGGTAATTTTGGTCGTTTCTGTTGTCATTATGATTTAAAAAGAGTAAACACCATTGATTGATCATAAATGGCTTCAGCCAAATACTAACCATGAGTAAAAGAAAAGTTTTTGTGTTATCATTCATATTCTCTGAAAAATGGCCAAGAAATCATGAATTCTGCCAGGGTATGTAAACTTATGAGCACAACTGGTATATAAATATTTTTTTTTTGCTAACCTTATTATTCAAATTTATTTATTCATCAACCTGCTTTATACATCACAGATATTTTTTTCTTACGTGACTTTAATCAAGACTTCAGTCAAGACTTCAAAAATTCTAGTATCCCAATTGACTCTTACTCACCAATAGCTTTGGAGGCCTTACCCAGGTCCCACTGGAAGATCGTGGAGCTAACCTGGAATGCAACCTTTGGGGACTGGGCTCTGCATTGTGGAGCTTTCCAGGCCTTTGTGCACTGTGTTAGTTAGACACAGAGGGCCAGATTCACAATCAGCGGCGCAAATTAAGTTACTCAAAACTTATGTCATTTAAGTTACGGCGCCCTAATTTGGTGTCGTAAGTGCCGTATCCACAGCGCATTTGCGCCCAAAATTGCGCAAGCGTAACTTAAATCCCGAGGCGTAAGGCAGGGTTATTGCAAGTGGGAAGGAAGTGGGCGTGCTCCATTGTAATGAGCCGTGACCCCATGCAAATGAAGGGCCGGCCGTACTGCGCATGCGCGCACGAATCTGCACCTCACTGGGCATGTGCAGAACTTGGCTCGGTGCAATCAGTGAGATAGGTAAAAGACCAAGCGTACTTAGTTTGAGAATCGCCCTGTGTATAAATAGCCCCAGACAAACACACTTCCCTTTCAAAAGTACATCCCTGTGTTCCCCTTTCCTAGAGCAAGTTGCTTCTGCTCTATCGTCTGTTGGTGTGTGTTGGTGAGTTTAGTGTTAGTTAAAAGTTTTGGAGGAGTAGTAGAGTGTAGTAGCTGTGTTTTTTTTCTGAGTGTATTTTCTGTTTGTTTTTTTCCGTGTTTGTTTTTTAATTTGTAGTAGCTGTCTGCTTGTGTGGTTTGATTTTTGTGTGTGTTTCTTCTGTGAGTATTTGTGTTTGTTTGTTGTGTGAGTGTTTGTGTTTGTTTGTTGTGTTTGTTTTTTGTTGTTGCTGAGTGGTGGGTGTTATGGCACCAAAGCGCAGGAAGCTTAATTTTTCTACCACAGAGAAGCAGATACTTGCTAGGGCCATCACCCGATATGGGCGTTATTTGCATGGCCCTGAGAGCCGGAACACCCCCCCCGGCCAGGAGGAAGGAGATCATCCAAAAAATTACGGATCAGATCAATGCGGCGGGGGGAGGGAGACGAGGACCCCCGGTGGGATTCAAAAGAAGATAAACGATCTTAAGAGGAATGGGCAGTGGCCCGGTGTTTCCACCCACAGCAGGTGGTGGGCCTGCCTGGCTATCAATCTGATTCACCTGTGAGGACAGGTAATTTTGGGGTTTTTCTATCTGGTGATTAGCATGTGTGGGTGGGGGAAGGGAAGATGTGCCAAGTGTGTGGATCCTCCAACCTGTGAATGTTTTGTGTCCTCCACAGATGGCCAGGAGGTTGCTGGGCCATCAGGCCAGGAGGTTGCTGGGCCATCAGGCCAGGCTGCTGCACCATCCCCAGGACAACAGGCTGCAGAAGAGTCCCAAGAATGGCAGGAGTCCCCAGGGGAGGGGAGTGGCCACACCTCCCCTCATGAGGAGGTTGAGGGGGAGGAGGATGAGGGGGTGGAGGCTGAGGATGAAGATATGGACATTGCCAGGGAAGTCCTTTTGGCCTCGGATTTGTTTACCCCTGAGGCTACCCCTCAGGCTGGCAGCAGTCAGGCCACCATCAGGGGTAGCCCCTCCCACTCGTCCCCCAACAGGCCTCAACCCACAAGGGTCTCTCTCTCCCCTTCTCCCAGGCCACAAGACTCGACTGCAGGCAGGATGGCGACCCATGAGACCAGGGGGGTGGCCGAGCGTCTGCCGGCCAGTCTGCAGAGGGACAATGCCCGGCAGACCCGCCATCTGGGTCAGATCAAACAGACTCTGACCCAGATAGAGGACAGCCTGGGCTTAATTAAGGAGTCACTCTCTGATGTGGCCACAAACTCCTTGGCGGTCATCACATGCTTGTGTGACCTGTAGACCGCCACAACAGGCGTGGCCCAGGAGGTGAGTGCCCTGACCCAGGCTGTCCAGGACAATACCCGGGCTGTCCAGGCCAATACGGCTGCCCTCACTCTCAGTCTGACCAGGATAGCAGTGGCCTTGGAGGGCAGGCCAGCAAGAGGACAGTCACCAGGGGAGTCTCCTCCTTCCCCTGCCCACCCCCCAATGAGTCTCCTCCTTCCCCTGCTCACCCCCCCCAGGAGTCTCCCCTGGTGGGCCGTGGCCGTGCCCATGGGCGGCCCAGGCGTTGCTTACGCCGCCGCCGTTAATTTTTGGGGGTACTTTTGATTTTTGATTTTTTTTTTTTTTTTAAGTATACTGTACTTATGATTTGTTTTATGTGTGTGAATGATGTATGAATGTGGGGGTGGCATTCCTGATTAAATAAGAGTGTCACCCTCATTTTTGGTGGAGTAGGGATCCCCAGGACCAGGGAGAAGTGATCCCAGGTCCATGTGAATGGTGTATGAATGCACAGTGACATAATTGGAGCCGTGGCGTGGCGTTACTGCTCCCAAGTACCATTGGGGGTACTTTGATCTAATCCAATTAGATGTGCATGTGATGTGTCTGTGTCTAGGGACCACAGTGGGTGTGCATTCATGCATTCTCATTGTGCCATGATTAATGTGTGTGTTTTTCTGTGCAAAGATGCATTCTGCGAGGCGTCTCCTGACTGCTGTTCCCTCAGAAGAGGGGGTACCCTCGGTTACTAAAGTCACTAGTATAGCTATGCGCATGGATGCCCCTGGCATGTTGGCATACAGATTGTAGTCCAGCAAGTGTGTGTGCTCAGCTCTTCCTTAATGGTGTTGCTTTAGCTGACCTTTACACGGCTGGTGTAAAATTAGGGCACCTTTTATAAAGTGTAATTTTACACCATGAAACTAACAGAAACGCACAGGGCGTAATCTACGCCGCACACACTTAATTTTGTGGATCGCCTCATCTCCCTCATTTGCATCTTTGCCTATCAAAACAGCAGTGTGTCTAGCGTATTTTGCGCGCTAGGAAGTGCCGGTGTAATTATTTTAGGTAGGACGGAAAAACCTGGATTTCAGGCGTATCTCGTTTTGAGGATACGGCGCAAAGATACGCACGGCGCAAATTTCAATTACGCCGCGCATCTCGAGTTAAGTCGGCGCATCTGCTTTGTGAATCTGGCCCAGAGTGCTCTTCAGGACTCACGTAGTAAGTAAGGCTGGTCAGACTGAAGCACTGGGAGCTACCTCACAGTTGGTCCCGTTGGATGCCATTTTAAAATTTCCGTCACCACCATCTTACAACAGAATTGGTTAAGGTTGAGGACACTAAGTGATGTTGTCATCCGCACTCTTTCTTCTGCCATTCGTTTTAGAGGTAAAAAACACCTTCCTGTTACTGCTGTTAATCAACCAGTCCTCCTCAGTATCGTTTCATTGTCCACATCTGTTGGATCTTTCAGTACTATTGCCCATCCCTTAGTTATACTGCTTTTGGATGTCCCAAATATTTAAGGATTACTAGATTTCTTTGTCCCTCAATTAACAATAAAGGGAGATTATATATATATATATATATATATATATATATATATACACACACACACACACACTGTGTATGTAATAATACAATTTTTGTATTTACAGTAAAATCTATTTCTTTAAGTCCATTGACCGGCATGGTTCCTCTGTCTTATATATGGCTTCTCACAAGACTGAAACATGGAAGTTTGAAGGTGGTATTAGGAGTTGGCTTTTTGTTTCAGGGGTGGAATTTTGTTTGCTTTTACTTTGTGTTGATAGGGTATTTTTTTTATGTAGGATGCTAAAAGCAAAGCCACAGCCATGCCCAACTTTCTTGGGCAGATTCACTTATCCCTACAATCTATCTATCTATCTACCTACTTATTTAATAGCATCTGGAAATGCCGTCACACTTGTGCCTTAAAGCACACCTGGCACAAGACCAGGCCAAAAACCCAGAACCAGAATACAGATCTGAAAAGTCAGAAAGAAGCCCTTTTCTACTTGTGCCAAGCCAGTCGCCCAGATAGCCAACATGATAGACAGGCAACTGTAATTTTCAGGGGAAGAGTTCTGCAGGGGAACCTTTCATGTTTAAGGTTTTCCTTTATGTTTACTAGTATGTAGTTCTCTTGATATGTTCAGCACTAATATATCCAGATGATAGTTCTGTGCAAGCCAGCATCTGCTGATTGCTCAAAGTATGGAGTTTGCTGCCATCAGGCTGTCCTCACGAAGGTCATGCTGGCATATTGGAATGCTGCGCACTCTTCAACTTCCACTTCTGTTTCCGTTACATCATTGGCCTACTCCAAGTAAAGAGGAATATTCCGTGCCAGTTTTCGAGGCCTTAGTGATAAAACTGTTTCTTACATAATTTTTATGTAATTTAAATGTAATTTTCCATGTACATTTCTGATTTTCAGGTAAGATTTTTCACAAATTTTTGAGTAATTATCTCAGACTTTAATTTTGTGGTTTCTGAAACACTTTGACTTGGAGTTGTTCTATTTGCTGCAACACAGGACTTCATTGCCATACAGCCTGAGCGGCTCACACACATATCTTGGTTTGCAGTACAGGAGTATTACCAGGGTCCTAAAATAGCCAGGATACCTCTGGGCACCTATATTGTAGTGTATGGCATGCCATGAGTTGTGTTACTTGAAAATGTCAATGTTGGATTTGTCAACAGTTTGGTCGAACAGGCTGAAAATCAGCAAAACCTAAATCCAAGCACCCTTGATTATTGGCTGTGGTGATATCAAATTTGGTCAATGATGTCACCCAGGATTCCTGGCAGTAAATATAAATTACCACAACTCAAAATCTGTCATTGTGCGGTGGGAGTGCAGCAAGTACAGATCGGCAGGCGACGGGTCATCATGAGTGATATGGATTACCCGACTGGGTGACTTGATTGATGGATAAAATGCTAGGTGACTTAATTATTGCTGGATTTACCTCTGGGGACAATATTTTCAAAACTGGTAAGTATATTTTTTATTTAGTGATGGTGTTTTTATTCACTTTACTCTGTACTAATTTTCCTGGGATGGGACAGATAGTCCCCCCCCCATTTCACTATTACCTACACCTTCTTTTTGGGATACATGAAGGTGTGGAAGAAGCCCTTGTCCCTTCTCATTGTGACAAAGGGTGCTTTGCAAGGGAGGAGAGGCTTTGCCGCCATTCCTTGCAAAGTACTCATTCAATTTTGAAAGGTATGGTGAGCATTGGTATAATACAGGAAGTGGGGAATGCATGCTCGCTGCCCTCCAGTTTTTTTGTTAATCACTACTTTCCACCCTACAGCTATGCAGGGTGGGGGTTGAAGGGGGGCTTTATATGTCATGTTGGTGATATCAGCAAGAGCGATGTCAACAATTATATGGTAAATAACGTTGGGTGATATCCACACTCAAATAATGAAATACATAAAAAAAATGAAGAAAAAATGTAAAAAATAAAAATGTAAAAAAAAAATACATTATTTAATTAAAACTTCCAAATATCACATATTAAGTGAAATATAAACATGTACGTATACTTGGGATCACCAGGAGCAGTAAGTACTTCCACCTAGTGGTCAGACCATGTATACCACATGCCAAATACAATATATCAAATATACTTTTAATTATAAGAACATACATATCACTATGCATAGCTTCCAAATGTCCCTGATTTGGAACAATGTCCCCCCTGTCAATTTTTCGTCCCTCATTTTGGTCTCATATATATAGTTGTGTATAAAATGCACTATTTATATTAAAAAAAATGTTTCCAATTTCTTTCTAAATTGCTGCATTTGTAAATGGCAAAAGACAGTATAAAGGAATAGTAGTAGTAAATAAAAAAAATAAAAAAAAGCACTTGTGGGTATAACTAATCTTTTTTTTTTTATATAATTCTCCTTCAAGAGGACATGCCAGGGGTGTGTGTCCTATGTCCACATACTTTTTCTAATAGGTGCCCATCTCAAAAAGTTGGGAGGCGTGCACTATGCACATATAATTATGCATGCTGCGTGGCTTTTAGCACTTTTATTTTTGTGCCGACTTCACTGCACTTGAAAATCCAGTTGTTTAGTTAGCAATCATGGTAATGATTGTTGCAAAAGAGACCCAGGTCAATGAGTAGACGACTCTCTGGATGTTAGGGACTAACAACATCCATCTGCAGTGTTAAGCAGTCTTATTTGTCCTAAACTGTTTTCAGTGAGCTTTGGAGATCAGAGTTGTGTTGAGCATGGCTTGAAGTAGAACAATATTTTAAACATTTAAGATGGCTTCCTTTACCATCTACAGAGCAAATTCTAAAAGTGATTGTAGGGGAAAGGCCTGCATTCTGCATTTGGGTTTCAACACATCCAACACATCAAGGCATGGCAATGCAATGTGTGTTAATGAATAAGTCCTTACGTTTTTGTGAGTTTAGGCTTTATTTTTCTGCCCTTAAACATCCCTCTATGCTATCCTATGTGTCCATGCACACATGAACGTTTTAGCAGTTTTTCAGCAGAGGAGTTTATAGGCTGTTTTCTGAACATCCTAAAATTGCGTTCAGGTGTGGAAATTCTGACCACAAAAAACCTTGGACGCTGTTAAATGCTCATAGACACTCATAAATGAGCATAAACTCTAGGCACATTTAGCATTTCGGTGTTTGTTTATTTCAATGGCCTGAATAAATTACAATTCTGGCCAATTAAATAAATAAACTCCCAAACTCTAAACTCTGTTAAATTCTGATAAACTCAACTACAATGAGTTGAAAAAATGCAGCTTAGGTGAGTTTAGAACAGGGGTGCCCAACCTTTTGAAGCACGAGGGCCACTTAAGTAACTTGGTATCTGGTCGCGGGCCACAATCAGCAGAGCGGGCGGATGGCAGGTCCCGGGCCACTGGTTGGGCACCCCTGGTTTAGACCAATGATTTTCTCCTTCTGACGTCACCGCACGCTGAGGGCGAATCCTCGTTCTGTCACGCCGGCCGGCTGTTGATGTTATGCTGTATTTTATCTTCGCAATTGTAAGTGTATCCATTTACTTTTTATTAAATTTTATGGCGGTATTACCCTATATCAGGCCCCGTACACACGACAGAGGAACTCGACGTGCTTGGCACGTCGAGTTCCTCGTCGAGTTTTGGGATGAAGCCGCCGAGGAGCTCGGCGGGCCGCCTTCTCCCATAGAACAACGAGAAAATAGAGAACATGTTCTCTATTTTCTCGTCGAGCTCCTCGGCGGCTCCATCGAGCCAAAACTGTACAGACGACAGAGTTTCTCGGCAGAATCCGGGTTTTGACCGAGTTTCTCGGTGAATTCTGCCGAGAAACTCTGTCGTGTGTACGGGGCCTGAGTCTCTTCTTGTTTATGGACATTCTGCAACTTCACTGGTGACCTCGAGGACCTAAATATCTAGGACGTTTACTCCCTCATGCTGGATTACACCTTCCCTGCTTTGTTTGATCCGCATTGGGATCTTTTGGTCTGATGGTCTGTGACGTGATCGGTGGCTACTGAGGACCCCGCTAGGTGGCGCGCTACATCCATCCCCTCGATTGTGATATTTTCTGCATTACTTGATCCGTTGGGATCATTGATTCTGGTAAGGGTCAGTATTGTCGTTTTGGGTGGCCTGCACATTGTCTTCATCCATTGCAATAGTGGTCTCCAACACTTCACAGACTGAGCACCTTCTTTACATCATAGGCCCCATACACACCATAGAATCTATCCGCAGATAAATCCCATCGAATGGGTTTCAGCGGATAGATTCTATGGTGTGTACACTCCGGCGGATATTTATCCGCGGATATTTCCGAATTCCAGCAGATAGATATTTGTCGACATGCACAGAATATCTATCCGCTGGAATCGGATCCCACGGATGGATCCGCTGGTCTGTACAGACTCACCGAATCCATCCGTCCGAAGGGATCCCCCGCATGCGTCGCAATGATTCAACGCATGCGTGGAATTCCTTATATGACAGCGTCGCGCCCGTCGCCGCGTCATAATCGCGGCGACGGCGCGACACGTCATCGCCAGAGGATTTCCGCGCGGATTTCAATGCGATGGTGAGTACACTCCATCGCATAGAAATCTGCGGAAATCTTTGAGAGGATTTATCCGTGGAAACGGTCCGCTGGACCGTATCCGCGGATAAATTCTCTCGTGTGTATGGGGCCATAGACTTGGCAAGAAAAGTTTTTCTTTTCACTCTACTAAATTATTTTTTGGACTACATTTATACGATTTTTTCACAGACTTTTACACATTTAATATTTTTTCACTAAGATATTCTCAATCGTTTAGCGCGACTCCACCTTTTTTCAATGATTTTCTCCTGTCAGGATAAACAGCATTTACAAGAAAGAAATCAGTGTGCATTAGGCCGTATTTGTTGTTTGGTTGTGTGACAGTCTAACTTTTTTCCTGCTAAAGAAAAGTACTGCAGTTGCTATCTGTGTGCCTAATCAACAGATTCCCTGTCCTGGTAACAACACAATAAGTGAGAGTAAAACCAACCATACATGGATCGAAATTCAGCCTGTTCAGGGACGAGCCAAATTTCGATCAATGCATAGGCACCCTGGTTGTACTTAAGTTGATCTATTGATTTGAGTACAAACAGCCTGTTTTTTTTCTGCACATGCTCGTAATTTCGGCCAACAAATGTTCGATGGGAGCTTTTGGTTGTATATTCCGACCGTGTGTAGGCTCCATCGGACATTTTCCGTCAGAATTTCCAGCAACAAAAATTTGAGAGGTGGTTCTCAAATTTTCCGACAACAAAATCCGTTTTCGTAAATTCCGATCGTGTGTGGACAATTCCAACGCACAGAATTCCATGAATGCTCTGAATCAAGTATGAGACAGAACCGCTCGGTCTGGTAAAACTAGCATTTGTAATGGAGATGGCACATTCGTTATGCTGTAACGGACTGAAAAGCATGAGACTGAAAAGCGCGAATTGTCTCTCGCCAAACTTCTACTAACACGACAGGTATTGAACTTCCCTTTAATAGTGCCGTCATATGTATTGTATGTGACTGCAATTTTTGGCCATCAGAATTTCCGACAACATTTGTGCGACCGTGTGTATGCAAGACAAGTTTGAGCCAACATCCTTCAGAAAAAAATCCACAGTTTTGATGTTTGAATGTCCGATCGTCTGTGCACGGCATAAGTCTCATGGGATATAAGCTGGATATGAGCTGGCAACACTAATAATTCTGTTCTGCCACAACAAAGTAGTGCTGCAGGGAAACCCAACAGGCTGGTTGCACACAAGTCGGCCCATTCATGGATTGAAATTAGGCAGGTACCTGCTAAAATGCACAGCACCAAACCATGAGGAAAGAAGTAAGGAGAATGGGGTGCTTCTTATACACATAAAGTTAGAAACACTTACAAGATCCAGCATATATAAATAAGCTTGCCAGTATAGTATTCATGGCTCCTATCATAGACTCCACAATGCTAAGCCAACCAGAAGCTGTAGAAGGAGGGAAGAGCAGAACTACCGTGAAACGCACGTGCGCCGTGTGGAACACATGTACCGGAAGTGGCGTCAGGTGGGGTGGTAACGCGTTTCGTTGTTAACCTTATGTGTATTAAACTGTTGGAATACTGCACTTAGAAGAGCCTTCTTGTTGCTTTTCACCAAACCACAAGACGCTGTGGTACCATGCAATTTGGTGCCTGCAAATGCACTGCATTTGTGATCTGCTTTTGGGGTGCGGTTAACAATAGATTGGCATCCATATGAGAAGAGCAATGCCTTTCCTGCACTGCGTTCTGGTGTGAAGCAGCCCTTAGTCTCAGTTTATTAAAATTTTACATACAGACAAAGGTAAGGTGTAATGTAAACAAGAAAAAAGAGTGCAGTGTATAGATTGGTGACTTATGGATATACTGTAGCAAATTTAAGCAAACCTTCAGACCAGGTATAACAAAGTTTAGCAACAGATACAAATTGTTTTACTCCCTGCGCAGGACCTTGCCTCAGAGAACCATCTCCCTGTGAGGGTGTGTAACTAGACAGTAGTAGAGAGCACTCCCTCTGTTTGTAAGGAAGGTGAAGAGGTTTTGTCAATGCAGGATTGAAAGAGAGACATCACAGCAACTCCTATCCTTACCTGAGGACTTGAACTGAATCAGAGTACATGTCCGCAGACCCAGGAGAGGGTGCTCTGGGTCTGGAGTGAGACTAACATTGCACAAGGCAATCTTTTATCTGCTTTTATCATTCATTGGCCAGTGTGACAAAACAGGGACTGTTATAGCAAATAAGGGCTGTCTTTTTCATACTGTTGCTAGGTAAATGCAGTTCTGTTCTGTTATTTACTGTTAGTCAGAATACTGCAGCTTAATCACATAGTTCAGAGTAACGTTATTGTCTTATTAATTGTGTGTATAAATACACTTGCTGATCCTCTCTTGTTTTAGGCTATGCTTGGCCTAATAAATTATTTGAAATACCTCAAGGTATGTCGATAAGTGCTGGGTGAGGGAGGTGTGCCATCTTCATGTGTGCAGAAAAAACACAAAACAATTCAGCAGAAACTCTGGGGGTAGAGCTACACAAAGAAGGGGGGCAAAGGGGAGAAGGTGTTGAAGTGGAATGGTAAGGCCGCATACACATGATCGGTTAAACCGATGAGAATGGTCTGATGGACCGTTTTCATCGGTCCAAAACGATCATGTGTGGGCCCCATCGGTTATTTAACCATCGGTTAAAAAAAAGCCAACTTGTTTTAAATTTAACCAATGGATTCCTAACCGATAGTTAAAAACCGATCGTTAGTAGGCACAACCATCGGTTAAAAATCCACGCATGCTCAGAATCAAGTCGACGCATGCTTGGAAGCATTTAACTTCATTTTTTTCAGAACGTCGTTGTGTTTTACGTCACCGCGTTCTGACACGATCGTTTTTTTAACCGATGGTGTGTAGGCGTGACGGACCATCAGTCAGCTTCATCGGTTAACCGATGAAAACGGTCCATCGGTCCGTTCTCATTGGATGGACCGATCGTGTTTACAGGGCTTTAGGGGCAATCTTCCACCCTGAACACCATCAATGGGAAAGTCAACACAGAAGTCTATGAAATCAGTAAACGATCTGTGAAGTCCTGTGAGGTTCGGAACACAGTCCAAGCAGCCCAGATCTAAGTATACACATCAATCTTACCAATATTACGAGCCAAGTATAGTTCCACGCAGGATATAAAGTCTAGTTCAGGAACCAATTTCAGAATGGCAGGAGGTTGAGTGAAATGCCAATGTCTGGGGAGACTACATGCGCTGTGTGAAAGTTACATGAAATGCTATTTGTGGCCTGTTTGATTTTTCCTAAGAGCATAGGGAGAAGGAAAATATTGGGCTTATTTGGAACAGCAGCACCTGGGTGAGGATAAAGGCTTTATAACATTATTCAGAAGACAATTGGGGTCTAGTTCTCGTGACCAGATGTCTATGTAAGGGATGAATAGATTTAGGAGATTACACAGTCTGGGCCAAATCTTACAGAAAGTGACTTTCAAGAGAGGTCAGCTAAACAGACAAGGATTGCCTGCTAGGTATGGAGGACAATGTCATTAAAAACGTTCGTGTGTGGGCTCCAGAGCATTTTTCACGACGTAAAAAATGGGCATTAAAAATTTAGAACATGCTCTAATTTTTCATGTCGTTTTTAACGTTGTCATTTTTAACATCGTAAAAAATGGTTGTGTGTGGGCTTTAACAACTTGAAAAAACTGCGCATGCTCAGAGGCAAGTTATGAGACGGGAACGCTCGTTCTGGTAAAACTAGCGTTCATAATGGAGATAGCACATTAATCACACTGTAACAGACTGAAAAGTGTGAATCATCTTTTACTTACACAAAATCAGCAAAAGCAGCCCCAAGGCCGTTGTACGTGTTGTACGTCACCGCGCTTTGCTAGAGCATTTTTTTTTCATGATCGTGTGTAGGCCGATATAACAATAATCGGGTTGACAAAAACTTTGTTTTTTCTAGACCATTAAAAATGTCATTTTTTACATCCCGAAAAACGGTTGTGTGTACGCGGCATGAGACAGCTATACAAGTGAAGGCCTCCAGCTGGACACCACTTCTGTATAGGTAGGACCGCTGTCTCATATGGCAACAATCTTGTGGCTGTTACTAACAGTAAAGGTATTCAACTATCTTCAACACAAACAGTTCTTTTTACCCCACACTTACTCACAGTGGGTCTTCACTCAATGAGCTCCCAGTTTCTCTCACTAGACTTCAGATCCATTAGCCACTGGATCCCCTGAGCTCTTCCACTGTAGCACTCAGTATCTTCCTCAA
Source organism: Rana temporaria (assembly GCF_905171775.1). Lineage (NCBI taxonomy): Eukaryota > Metazoa > Chordata > Amphibia > Anura > Ranidae > Rana > Rana temporaria. The sequence goes on from NC_053489.1 coordinate 613,647,603, forward strand.
GTGTCACCCCGCTTCACTGCTGGGTCCCTGGCTTGGCATTGGCACACACAGATACTCCTCAAGCTTCACCCCTGCTGACACGTTAGGTCCTTGGTTTGGCACTCCACAAGCGTCACCTCTGCCATCTCACTGGGTCCCTGACTTGGCACATGCTGTTTCTTTCCTGCTTCTTCACTGTCCCCGGCTGGTGAGAATACTGCTCTGGTACTCGCCTTAGCTTAGTCACAATGGTCTCTGGTAGCAAGGTGGATAGTCCCTTTGTGGCGACAGCTTCCCCTCTACCTCCGACCACGACTGGTTCCCCAGGTCGGCAGAACCGTTACTTCTGGTTGGACAACAAGCCCGCAGTCCCAACCCTGCACTACTTCTGGATAGGCTCTCAGATAGCCTGGCAGCCATATGGATAGGCCTTGGTTTTCTGGCCTAGCAGCCTGGGGCATAAAGACACACGTCCACCCAGACAGCCGTCCAGGTGTCATAGAACCCCGATCACCTGACTCCACCCAAATAAATAGGCTCTCCCAGCAGGCCAAGGGACCCAAGAAAATTCCTGCCCATTGGCTAAGACACGCCATTCATTCCTAATCTGTCCTTGCAATGCCCTTGTCTTATCTAATGTCAGCAGATACCTGACCATCTAGCGACAGAAGTGCAGCAATTCCAGAATTCGGGCAAAATCAATTGACCTCATACAATTGACCAAGGCAACTATCACTTGGCAAATAAATTTAATAGCAACCCTGCCTAAACATCAGGGTGCTATATAAGCAAGCCATTGCATCATTGGAGGGGTCGATTGTGGAAATAGAATATTAGAGGTGGGAGATTGCCTCAAAGAAGAATCTAGGCTAGGCAGTCTTTAGATTTCTTATAACACATCAAGAAGTGGGTATAGGTCAGAGAAGGGGTGAATGCCAGATTTCCAAACAAGTGGATCATGGGACCATGGATAGGAGAGAGGCCTAAATTGGGGAATAACTTGTCCCAAATGTGGAGGAGATGGTGCATGAGAGCAGGAAGTGGCAAAGTAATCTATGCCTGAGCCCATCCAAGGGAGGGCCAGTAGAACACAAGGGCCTGTTCAGTATAGACCTATTGTTTGTTAGACTGGTTGCACCAGCAGTGAAAGCAGCCTACCAATGTCGTGGCCTCGTTAATTTTGAATACCACTTCACTGCACCTAGTCAGCACGCCCCAATACACATACGTTTAGTACAGCACAACATAAAGATGTAAAGCACCTAGGCCTTGTGGTGTGCTGTATTAAAAGAAAGTGCAGATGCATTTGTTTTTGGCTGCCCGTCCATTCTTTTTTTTTTTTATTGTATTTAAAAATTGCTAGATGAGTACAAAACAAAGCCTTTGGGCATTCCGTGGCTCAAGGTAAACATTATACAATAATTCTTATTGAATAGGCTACTTAATATAGGACACCCCAATGGCTGATAACACAGCACATAGCATAAATGTTCACTTAACCAGATACATGTTTTTTGGAGGAAAACATAGCATCCAAGAAGCCACATAGAAACAAGGGGAGAACATACAAAACTCTAGACAAATCATGTCACTGTTGGGAGTTGGGCCACAATGTTGTAAGGAAAGAATGCCAAATTGTAAGCCACCCTTCTATACATGCCTGCTTTGTGATACTTCACCCTATTTCTTGCCCTCTCGTGATGGCACCAAGTTGAAAAGGACAAGAAGTGAATGGGTGTAGACTCGAAAGATATAGAATAGGCATTTATTTAAAAAAACCAGAGCGGAAAATTCAATAGTTAGTAAAGCTAGACAGGAAACCGAGCCGGCTAGGGAAGTGTTGGTAACTCCTTGGAAAGAAAGCCACAACAAAGTGTCATAGCAGATGACTGGAAAAGTCCTTTCACAAGAGCAAACAAAGACACGGCATATTCCTGCAGAGAAAAGCCAGTTGGATAGACATTAAAGGACCAGTAATGTTAAAATACAAAGAGGTAGATATGAAATATCTACTGATACCATATAGAAAGATATACATGTAAAGTTGGAGATATACAGTGGGTTGTACTGAGTCGCTTGACGTTTCTCCTGGAAAGCTTTATCTGTAACAAAGTTAGCCAACCATTTTGATGGCAAAATGTGACAGATATGGGCAGCTTTTATAGTGCTGACTGTACATATTGTTTAGGAAACCATGTGTGCTACTGTAGGGTGTCTACATATCAGAAGGTAATGAAAATCTGAAGTACAGTTACTGTAAGTGCTTCCATCTTATCTCACTGAAGAAGCAGCCATGGCAAGGGCCAAAATCTGTGTAAAGTAGAGTCAGTCTTTGGCTGCTTCTGTCTGAGATTCCAAGACCCTGTCTTAAAGGACAACTTCACTTTTAGTGAAGTTGTCCTGTCAATGCACTCCCCCTCCACTCGCTGAGTGGCAGCCACCTACCAAAACATATACATGGAGCATGACTCTTAAATTCTTCACTGTGTGGCCATGCCTGATGCTGTACAGCCGTCCAAAAAGAAAGTCCCGACCATGTCCAGCACCTGCTAAGCATGAACACCATTCAGCCTGTTCATTTGTATGGCTGGTATGTGCGCATACAAACCTCACTAATCCTAAGGAGTACTGCTCCAGCCATAAGAATGAATGGGTTAAGTGTCATTCATAAGCAGTAGGAGTTAAAAATGCTATGTGACACTGAGTTGGGTCACATATTAAAGAATTCAGGAGAGGAGCTGAAGTTAAGTATTTTGGCCAGTTGGGAAACTCATAAAGGACAACTTCATTAAAAGTGACGTTATCCTTTAATCTTACACATTACAATTACAATCTGATCTGTACCATCTCTACACAGTCTACAAAAGATTTATAAAAACTATATAATGTGAAGGTCTAACTTGACAATCGATTAGGTGTATACCCAATCATGCTGGCATTTCCACTACACTACATATATGTTGGTGGATCTAATGGGAATTGAACAATCAGATTGGAATTTGTATGGTCGGCTTAATATAGACCCTGTCCTTTGCCACAGATTCAACCAGCAAGCAGGGAAGGGACATGTCACTGGAAAACAGGTAGGTACTTGCATTGCTGTTTTTGAATAGAAGGGTGGAGAAGTTGTAAGTTAAAGTGATTGTAAAGTCAATTTTTTTAAGTTAAAAATCAAAAATGTTATACTTACCTGCCCTGTGTAGTGGTTTTGCACAGAGCAGCCCAATCCTCCTCTTCTCAGGTCTCTCTTCGGTGCTCCTGGCCCCTCCCTCCTGTTAAGTGCAGCAAATAGATTACTATGGGGGGACCTGAGCCGAGCCACAGCTCCCTGTGTCCATTTGGACACGGTTTCCCAACCCGGCCTCACCCCCTATATCTCTAGATTGGCTGACTGACTTTGATTGACAGCAGCGGGAGCCAATGGCACCATCGCTGCTGTCTCAGCCAACGAGGAGGGGAGTCCCTGCAGCCAAGACAATTCTATAACATCGCTGGATCTGGATGGAGTTCAGATAAGTATTAGGGGGCTGAGGGGGGCTGCTGCACACAGAATGCATTAAGATAAAAAACTGTCTGCCTTTACAATCACTTTAACTTCAGATTTGCTTTGATAATATTAGACAGTGAGGAAAAAATATATATTTTATCCCCTGCTGATTTTGTATGTTTGCCCACTGACAAAGAAATGATAAGTCTATAATTTTAATGGTATGTCTATTTTAACAGTGAGAGACAGAATGAGAACAAAAATATCCATAAAAACACATTTCAAAAAAGTTATAAATTGATTTGCATTTTAATGTGTAAAATAAGTATTTGATCTCCATCAATCAGCAAGATTTCTGGCTTTCTGGTGACTTCTGGTGTCTTCTATACAGGTAATGAGCTGAGGTTCACATTGAGGGTGGGTTTAAAATTGTGCGAGTTCAGATGTCTATGTATTCAAATCGACCCAAAGTCACAAGGAGTAGTACAGGAACTACTTTTGGGAATCGGTGTGGCACTGCAAAGACAGCGCCTCACCGATTCGTACGGTGCCATTGTCGGCAATAGCCGGAGATTTGACATGTCAAATCGCATGTTAAAACAGCCCGATGAGCTCAAAGGCAGTGCTCCGAATCTCAGCTTGTTACCTGTATATTACCACAGAAGCAATCAATCAGATTCCAATCTCTCCACCATGGCCAAGACCAAAGAGCTGTCCAAGGATGGCAGGGACAAGATTGTAGACCTATACACGGCTGGAATGGGCTACAACACAATCGTCAAACAGCTTAGTGAGAGGGTGACAACCTGGTGGGACGGGTTGACCTGAGCAGAGTGGCGGAAGGCAGCAGGAGGAGGGAAATCCCCTCCCGCCGCTTGTGATAATGGCCAAGTGGCTGCTTAGCCACACTGATCATCATTACAAGAAATCTGACTGTCCACTCTAAGGAATTGTACCCAGTACAACCACTTGAAGCAATATCGGTAAGTTTGTTACAAATAAAGATTCTTCAAAAAAGTGAGTATCAGTTGCACTGATAATAAGTCGACCCTTAGTCTCCAGACCTTAATCCCATAGAAAATATGTGGAGGGAGATAAAGGTTTGAGTTACCAAACGTCAGCCTTAATGACTTGAGAGAGAGGATCTGCAAAGAGAAGTGGGACAAAATCCCCCCTGAGATGTGTGCAACCTGGTGGACCACTACAAGTGTAGTGCCTGGTTACTTCCAAGTACCGGTGCTAGGTAAATTTAGAGGGGGATCAGAGTGTTAGCTGACTCTGATCCAATTATTGTGTTCAAAGTTGGGTCTCTGTTTCAGTGTGGCTGTGCTGTGGGCTCATTCTGTCGTTTCTGGGGTGCTGTTCCCACCCCAGGGCGATAGGTGCCAGCAGTGGAGTGGATGTTTGGGTGCTCTTCCCCAGTGGCCTATCAGGAGGGGTTTTCCTCACTGTGCATGCTGGGGAAGGGTATTTATGGAACAGACGACATTGGTCTGGGCTCTTCTTCTTCTCCGGAGTGCGGCACCCACCATGTGGTATTACGGCGCCCCGGCGTAATGGCCTTCCAGGCCGGGGGGCGCGTGCCACATGGTGTTCCTGGTTCCAGGACCATGTTGGTCCGGAACATTTGAGCTGTGGCGGGGAGCCCAGTAGTCGACTGGGTTCCCAATCTTGAAAGATCCCAAGCGAGGAAGCTGTTTGGTGGGGAGTCAATCTGAGGAGAGGCAATGAGAAGCTGGCGATCCAATAAGGTCTGTAGTGGAAGGAAAGAAATTTGAATCATCTATTTTCTGCTTTACGTTCCTAAGATAGAGGACAAATAATGTAAGCTTTCAGACCAGATTGTTGTATAATGTCCAATCAACTAACAATCAACCATCAGAAGTATAACAAAACACACTCCAAAATGCTATTCTGAGTTACTTTATTGGATCGTCCATAATAGATATAAAGCCATAGTGTCTCCTGCCAAAGAAACCAACTCCTCCCTAACATGTTTCACCACCACAATGTGGTGTGATCACAAAGTACACATTAGTGGGACATCCTTCCTTTAATCCTGGACAATTCTGGTCAGTCCAAAGTAGTCAGTCGCCCTCTGCATTTCTATGGGTCCATTTATAGTGGAGAGTGGATATCATTATCCACTGTCTGTTATACTTTGCAGTACTTCTGTATAGTGACCTGTAATTTGTGAGCAGTCAAATAAAGCAAACATCAGAAAGGAGTATTCAATGCTTAATGCATGTAGACAGGGCCCAGATTTCACTGCCCTTTGGGGAAGATAACTCACGCAGAGACTAGTTGATGCAGTAGAGTATATTAAAGTGGAGTTCCACCCAAAAGTGGAAGTTCCGCTTTAAGCACTCCTTACCCCCTGACATGCCACAATTGGCATGTGATTTTTTTTGGGGGGGGGGTACCTAGTTTTGACAGGTACCTGCTCCCACTTCCACTCGGCCACATAGCCGGCTCAAGCAGAAGTTCTCCTCTGCCATGCCCACCTCCCTGTAATCTTCTGGGACTCGCGCATGCGCAATGCACACCAGGCTGTTAAGCCACGCTTGCAATGCCGGCACAGGGGAGAGATGAGAGAGAGAGAGCCGGGGCTTTGGGCGGCCGCATCGCTGGCGTGTAGGACAGATGAGTGTGTGCTTATTAAAAGTCAGCAGCTTCATATTTTGTAGCTGCTGACTTTAAATAAACATAAAAACGTCTGAAACTTCGCTTTATCATGATAGCAGAGGAATAGAGGAAGAAAAACACTTTGCAAAACACTCCGAGCCTAAGCACTTGCAATGAACCAGACGTGGGATAACTGTACACACTTTAGACATCCAACAGCATCCAACAAAGGAGTCGGCTGGAAGGCAGACCAGCAATGGGGCACATGGATGAGGAAGGCTAAAGTCTGAGGTACAGAGACAGTTCCTATTCTGTCTCTCCTCCATAGAAAACTGTCACTACTCTAGTTAATCTGTTTATAACCAGTGGGGTCTCTGTCCCTGACCTGTCTATGCAAAATGAGCGCCAATCTAAGGGGGACAGTGCTATTTTTTAGCACTGCCCACACCAAAGATGGCTGCAGAGGTCAATCAGGACAGCAACATCCAATTGGGCAGCTGTGCCCCTGCTGACACTTGCGGAGGCCTCTGAGGACCCTGAGTTCCCCCTTTGTCCTCCACCCTCTTTGGACAATGGCTGCCACCCTTGCAGGGAAGTCAAACCATACGTGCCTACATGCAGTCTTTGACTTTGACAGGTCACTTGATTGAGATTTCTTTCTGGCTGTTTTCTTCCTTCAACTTCCATTCATTTTTATCACACTTCTACAACTTCAGGCTTCCGAAGCTAGCAGAGCACAATGCATGACTAAGGTACCTCAGATGTAATCATAACCCCTTGAACCACTAACTGCTACACAACCCCTACTCTTTTACCTAAAATTACCAAAAAACGATGATGCAAATGTTGGAGTAAATTTGACCGTCTCTGCCCCTTAAAGGGGTGCAATTTTATTTCCCTAAATAGCTTCTTTTACCTTAGTGCAGTCCTCCTTCACTTACCTCATCCTTCGATTTTGCTTCTAAATGTCCTTATTTTGGGACGGGCGGGGTTTCCCCCAACGTTTGTACATTACTGATAACGGTTCTCCCCGGCGATATGTGATGGTTGCCCATGCTCGGACTATGTTAAACATACCCCCTGGTGCTCCCCCCCCCTTAGAACCCTTCCCTTTCCCCCATTTCCACTTGCACTATGTTCCTCCCCTGGCCTCCTACCCTCTCCTCCCTCCCATATTGTTTTTGTCTTTTAATTTGAAAAATAAAAATAAAGATTATATATAAATGTCCTTATTTCATCTGAGAAATCCTCACTTCTTGTTCTTCTGTCTGTAACTCCACACAGTAATGCAAGGCTTTCTCCCTGGTGTGGAGTTTCGTGCTCGTCCCCTCCCTTGGACTACAGGAGAGCCAGGATGCCCACTAACACATAGCTCCTTTCTCTATCTGCAACGTAGAGAGCATCCTGACTCTCCTGTAGTCCAAGGGAAGGGGCGAGCACGACACTCCACACCAGGGAGAAAGCCTTGCATTACTGTGTGGAGTTACAGACAGAGGAACAGGAAGTGAGGATTTCTCAGAAGAAATAAGGACATTTAAAAGCAAAATGGAAGGATGAGGTAAGTGAAGGAGGACTACACTAAGGTAAAGGAAGCAATTTAGGGAAAAAAAATGTACCCTTACAACCCCTTTAAAACAGGAAACCAAAATAATAATACAATAGCCAGAAAACTAAGGTTGCTGATCCTTGGAGGCACCAAGTATCAATTTATCCACTTCCTATCTGCGTAAATACTTGCACGGGCTCGGGGAGAAACCACATTCAGCAAATACCACAATTTTAAATACTCGTTAATCCACCATAACTGGTATTTCACTGGGGACTCGGTAACTTAGATGGGTCTCTAATATGATAAGCACAGTAGGTTGTTTGAAAATGCCTCAAAGACCCCCAAACCGCAATAGCATGAAAAAACAGAAACGGAAATATCTCACTTCCCTCCAAAGACACCCCATGCAGCCCCTCGCAAACGGCTGGTGGCACCAATCGAATAAGAGGCCATAAAACTGCAGAAATTTTTTACTTTTTCTCACCCAGATTCCCCTGTGTCCCATGTCATGCCAGCCCTACGCTTATTTGAATTTTTTTTTTTTGCTTCGGGCTGCACTTATTTTTATGGCAGTCAGTCAGCAATGGGCTTATTTATCAGAGGATGATAATACAATAGAATTCGAAGACAACGAAAAATAATGATCTTGTTTATTTCTGGATACACAATCATTAGTGTTTTATAACAGCTCTAATAGCTTATTGTGATCCGGCTATGGAATGACATGAAGATGGGTTCCTACTGTTCAGGCACAGCTCCTGGAAATCATTAGCACTGGCTGAATGTACATAATAAACATTTAAAGTAATCATGACAAAAATAGATGTGTATATATGCCACAAATGCCAGAGGTGTAGATAAATGGCTCCCACATGCCTGACCTTTATATGAGCTTGTGATATATAAGCCTTAGTTACACCAATGGAAAATTCTTCAAGCCGGAGCTCGAAACCAATAGCAAGACAAAACACAACGCACAAAGTCACGCCAAGTGTTAACCTCTGATCCTGTAATGTGTTCTTCTATAGTTTGTTGCTGAAGTGGGAATAGAGTAGATAACAGGGTTACATTAGCACAGCTGGATAGCGTGACATGTATTGCGCTATGTCAGACTAGGGATCCCTAATTTAATAAAGGATTAGCAAGACATGTTAATAAATAGCTAACATAGTTCCGAGATGCAGCTAATTCTCCCCTTCTATATCACCAAATGCAGGAAGAAGTGCAGTTAGGATCAGACTTGGTGAAAATGTATTGACATGGCTTAGAAGAGGAGACAGCCTGGCATGGGCATGTTTAAGTAGCTCAATTGCACTAATAAAATCTCATGAGATCAATCTCTATGTTTGGATCACATTACTTTTGTAGTGCCATCCACTATCACACAGTGCCATAATTTAATCGTGTAGCAGAAACAATTATTCACCTCTCTTCTCCTCCATAGACTTGAAATGCAGCAGATTAATCGTTTGACAATCCCTCATTAAAGAGATTCTTTGGTGATTTTCTTCATTCAGTCACTGAGATAAAAAATTGGTCGTGGTGCAGCTACACAGGCAACTTGAATCTTTTGCTACTGAGAGCTTTAACCAGTTGTGAGTGGTCACATTGTTAGGAGAACATTGATTTGAATGTGCTACAAACAGGGGGCCAGATTCACAAAAGAGATACGACGGCGTATCTCCTGATACGCCGTCGTATCTCTGTTTCTATCTATGCGACTGATTCATAGAATCAGTTACGCATAGATATCCCTAAGATCCGACAGGTGTAATTGTTTTACACTGTCGGATCTTAGGATGCAGTACCGCGGCCGCCGCTGGGGGGAGTTTGCGTCGTAAACCAGCGTCGGGTATGCAAATTAGGAGTTACGGCGGATCCACAACGGTTTTTCGCGTTCGCTACGTCGCCGCTAGTATAGTTTCCCGTCGCAAAGTTAGTCGTCGTTTTTGGTGCCCTAACTTTAGTCAGCAAGCGTATTGCTGTCTAAAGTATGGCCGTCGTTCCCGCGTCGAAATTCAAAATTTAACGTCGTTTGCGTAAGCCGTCCGGGAATACGAAAGTACGCTACGCGCGTCGCCGTTCGAAAAAATGACGTCACTTCGCGCAAAGTACGGCGGGAGTTTGGAAACGGAGCATGCGCAGTAGGTCCGGCGCGGGCGCGCGCCTAATTTAAATGTTAGCCGCCCATTCGATTTGGCCCGCCTTGCGCCGGACGCATTTACGATACACCGCCGCAAGTTTCCAGGTAAGTGCTTTGTGGATCGAGCACTAAACCTGAAAACTTACGGCAGTGCAACTTAAATGGCTTAAGTTTCCAAAGGCGCATCTGGCCCAGGGTGACTATGAGCAAAGGATTTGAATTAAAAACAAATTATGCAGCTTCGCCCTTCCTACAGGAACGACTTTTGTTTTGGAGTTTATTTAACCTTTTGGGGTTTTATTTCATGTTGACGAGACTTTTTTTTTTAAGCTTGGGGTTCTCAAAGCACAGCTCTCTGATCATCTGCTGTATTTTGTCCACAAGATGCCACTTTATCATTTAAAAGGGTAATAAAAATAAGTGCAAAAACAGTGTGTACCTGAACCATTCAAATTATATTGCTTACATTCATCATACCCCCCTATCTTAATAGTAAATTTAAAACAGTTAGACCTATTATCCCCGATTACAACTCTGGAGGTTTTTAATTATTTTGGTAAAGCCAGAATCTGTGTGCTGTATCTAGAAAATATGGGCCTAGCCTTGCTCATTAAAATTGTCCTGCTGCTGATTAATTTTATACTGTTGTGTGATCTGTGGTCTCTTAAAAAGATTGTAAAGTCTTTTTTTTTCTAATAAAATAACAAACATGTTATACTTACCTGCTCTGTACAGTGGTTTTGTACAAGGCAGCCCAGATCCTCCTCTTCTCGGGTCCCTGGCTGGAGCTCCTGGTCCCTCCCTCTTGTTGAGTGCCCCCACAGCAAGCAGCTTGCTATGAGGACACCCAAGCCAAACTGCAGCTCTGTGTATCCATTCAGACATGGAGTTGTGGTTCGGTCCCGCCCCCTCTCTCTCCTGATTTTCTAATTGCATTTGTTTGACAGCAGCGAGAGCCAATGGTGCTGCTGCTGTGTCTCAACCAATCAGGATGGCCAAGGCACTCGTGAACATCACTGGATAGAGATAGGGATCAGGTAAGCCTGGGGGGGGGGGTGGCTGAGGGGGGCTGCTGCACACAGAAGCCTTTTTATCTTATGCATTAAAGTATTTTTTACCCTAAAAAAAAAGGATCCTGTTCCCTTAAAGCATGAATTGCACAGTGCTTGCGTAATTTGCCCCCCCGGTGCCACCTGAAATACCTTATCCTGCCTGGCTATGATCCCCTCCCCCCTCTGTAAATTGACCAAGGCTTATCATGGCTGCTGAGCCCTGACACCATGGGCAGTTAACGTGCCTCCTTTATCCACAGCTCTCCTCTCTGCTCAGTGTTTCCTCCTCCCCCTCTCCTCCCTGCATGTCAGCTCCGTTCACTCCACGATCCTCCCCACCTGCTGCTATCATACCTATAGTATAAGCATGCCATCCCCCCTCTTAATTAACATCATATGTCCCTGTGCTGTATAAAACAAATCCAGATTATACCTTGTATCAGAGCATCTCCCAGCGCTCACATGACTCCTCGGCTCTCTCCCCTCTCTCTTCCCCAACTGACGTCAGTGGGAGTGCTAGGCCCCACCTGCTATAGCTGTCAGCCGGGGAGAGTTGAAAACAGCACAGGCACAGGGACAAATAATGTTATTTAATAGAGGGAATGGCATGCTTATACTATAATGGCTTAACAACCACTTTAGGATAAAACATACATGGTTACTACGCACACTAGCTAGAGATGTAGGCAGGAATAATCAATGTTCTGAGCTTCGGAGAAACCTACAGAGCACAGAAATTATTAACAAAGCTCAGGCTGGCTACAGAAAACATACTAAATTTTGCTAGGGACATTCCAGCTTAAAAGGATAGTTTACCTTTACAGAAATAATGAAAACACAAACTAATACTGTTCAGCCATGGGCGGCAGGAGCCGGAGCAGCAGGCTAAGGCTCTCAGTGGCCCGCTGAGAGGCTGAGCCAGGTGCCGGTTCAGGCTCCTGGGTGGATCCCAACCATATGGTCATGATCTTTCCCAGCTTCAGCACTCTATCAGCTGAAAACGGATGACAGGGGTGCAGAACAATCTGCACTCCTGTGATCCACTGGAGAAGTACACGACCTTCAGTTGTACTTCTCCTCTAAGCATTACAACTGGCTATTGTCCCTATCCCCAAACTTTGATTGGACAGTGAAGGAGACGCAGCACACCAATGAGCTCACCTCTGTAGCACTTTGCAATCATTTTGCTTCTTATTAACGCATGCGCAGTCAGCTGGCTCCTTGTGCTGCTTCTGCCTCTGCCTGTGTGAGATCTTCTGTGAAGAGAATCAGGTACTTACACTTCTTACATTTAAAGACATTTTTTAATGGTGTATTAATAAATATGGTGCTGCAGCCTTTTTATCTACCTTAAGGTGACCAGATTTTTAAAATGAAAACCGGGGACATATTTTTTTTTTACTAGTAATGGCGGCAATAAGCGACTCAATCCCCGTCGCCACTACTGCACCACCTCACAGACTGTCAAGTCTTACTCTCTGGTCCCCAGGTACTACTCGGTGGGGAGCGGAGGAAGATTACAAAGGAAAGCCAAGGAGATAAGCAGGCAGGCGGTTGGCCGGAACTTGAGACAAGGCAGAAGAACATGCGAGCGGAGCTGAATGGGCATGCACCCGAAACTAATGAAAAATTCCCTCCGCTTCGACCAGCACACGATCATCAGAAAGGGGCACAGATAATGGAAAAAATACACCCCCCCTAAGCTAGCGGCGGAGCAGGGGGGTGTAATTCAGATTTTTTTATTTTTTTTTTGCACTGACTGCCTTTGAAATTGTCTCAGCCCCTGTTCAAATCCAATCTGGGGACAAAACCGGGGACAGACTTGGTCCGGGGACAGTGTCCTCAATCCGGGGACTCTCCCCTGAAACTGGGGATGTCTGGTCACCCTAATCTACCTGGAGCTCAGTTTTGACAAGAGATATAACAGTAATTAAAAATCAACTTCAAGACCCCTAGTAATGAATGTATGGAGCATCCCTCCAGAATGAAGGTAAGGGGTACTATGACTTGTGTGCAGGCTTCCCTTACCGGGATACAAATGGAAATAACAATCAGCTCCTCTTTTATTAAACACAAAACCAGTGGGGAAAATGTGTTAGTCATGATTATATATGTTTATATTTCCCATCATTTTCATGTTTTCACACTTCATAAGTCATTTTATGGGCATACATATCCCCAGTTGACATATCATTGTAATTTTTGACCGCAGAGTTGAAGTCTGGTGAAATGATGATCTCATTAAAACCCTCAAATTACTCACACCAGATCGTTTTAATTGGAGTCTGCAAAAAAATGCTTGTAACATGAAATGTAAAATATAACACCTGCCCAGTAACAAGACGGCTGTTATTTTCCAACAAACCTTTCCATCAGCTGAGACTTGAAATTCCACTTCCAAATTGTAACTGAAAAAAAGTGTATAAAAAAATTAATTTCTTCAGTGAACATCTGATTTTCATGTTGAGAAAACACTTGTTCAACCTATAATCCTTTCTCCACCTTCCCAAATGTGTCTCAGCAGTTTCCTACTTTGCTGCCAAGAAACTTTAGGAGCTTGTTTCATGCTACAGTATAGCTGTTATATTACCTATGAAAGCAGTGGCGGTTCGTCCATAGAGGGCGCTGGAGCACCGCCCCCTCTGGCTCTCACCGCCCCTGAGTCTAATAACATAGATTCATGCGCTGCACAAATCTTTGTTATTATCGCCGCTACCGCTGTTCTATTCAGATGGTCGGCGCTCATGTCCGGCCATCTGAATAACGGCAGCTGGTTGGCTGTACGGAAGTGCCTATCAGAGCCAACGGCTCTGATAGGCTTTTCCGAGTACAGCCCTCAGGTCCCGGAAGCTTATACAAGGAACGCACTAGGGATGCGCTCCTTGTATAAGACTGACAGGCGTCTCAGCCAATCTGGTTCACCGGTTCTGGTAACCTGATTGGCTGAAGCGTCATCGAGGGCGGGAGAAGACATCGAGGGACGGTGGAAGCAGGATTGCTGACCCCAAAAAGGTAAGTGCTGAGGTGAAATGGGGAGGGGGCATTTTACAGGGCACACAGTGGCAGCATTTAAAAGGGCACAGTGGCGAGTACAATTGATGGGCACAGTGGCGAGTACAATTGATTGGCACAGTGGTGACAACATCAAACAATTTAGAAAACATCTCTACATTCATGCTGCAAATAGCAAACAATCAGTGATGGAAAACTGGCACCTTTTTGAAAAAAATATATCCTGCAGAGAGTCAGAAGGTCTCAGTATTAGGCAATGCATAGTGTATAATTACATTGAAGGCTTTGATGTCACCATCGTAACTGAGAAACTGGCATTTCCGAGAAGAAGTTCAGCAATGGCAGCCAACACATTTCACCCACACTTCTTTAAATCGAAGGCTCCAACATTTCAGATTTTTTTTTCCACTGCTGATGATTAAATAAAGGCAGAGAGCATGTATAAAGTTAAAGAAGTGTCGAACAATTGATGGGCACAGTGGTGACAACAATTGATGGGCACAGTGGTGACAACAATTGATGGGCACAGTGGTAACGTTTGATGGCATGGCACAGTGGTGACAACAATTGATGGGCACAGTGGTAACGTTTGATGGCATGGCACAGTGGCTGCGTTTGGCATGGCACAGTGGTGACAACAATTGATGGGCACAGTGGTGACAATTGATGGGCACAGTGGTGATAATTGATAGAACAGTGGCTGCGTGTAATGGCATGGCACAGTGGTGACAGTTGATTGGCACAGTGGCTGCGTTTGATGGCATGGCACAGTGGCGACAATTGATGGCATGGCACAGTCACTGCAATTGATGGGCACAGTAGCTGTGGACGCTTCCCAGTGCGCATGCTCAGAATCACGTCGGAACGAACACCTAAGATACGTCGAATCACTGAACGTAACCTACGCCCAGCCCTATTCAGGTAGTACTACCTAAACGACGTAAAATACGACGGCTGTTCCGTCATCCATATCTTTGCATGGGATGCGCCTCCTATATGTGGAATAACTTTACGCCGGACGTACGCCTTACGTAAACGGCGAATATTATGCGCCGGGCGCAACTACGTTCGTGAATCGCCGTATCTCCCTCATTTGCATATTTGGAATGAGGCGGCCAGCGAAAATATGCGTCCAAGATACGCCGGTGTAGGAAAGTTACGTCGGTCGGAGGAAGCCTATTTTCAGGTGTATTTAGTTCTATGGGCACGGCGTATAGATACGACGGCGCACATTTACACTTACGCGGCGTATCTGTAGATACGTCGGCGTAAGTGTTACGTGAATCCAGGCCAGAGTATTTAAAAAGGTACTTGCAACCCTTCTTGCTCTCTTAAGAACTCTTGGTATTCAGGCCACAGGGTATCTAGATGACCTTCTTCTGAAGGCTTTTTTCCCCTTCCATCTATCTGCAAACATTCACAGGATTATTCATGGCATGGAACAAACATGCGCCCTCTGTCAAACTGCCTATGCTCCTATCCAGCCAAGCAATGAACTCCCTAACTTGTTTCTACCATAGCACTGGAAAGTGAAAACAATAGATACCAGTTTCATAGATATGGGAGGATTGTTCCAATATCTCACAGTTCAGGAAACATGGTGACCCAAGAAAGCCCAACTCCCCATTAACATATTTAAGCTCAGAGTGATGAAGATGGCTTTGCACCACTGGACCACCACTTCTTTAGGGTCACCTGACCAGAGGCAATCCGACGGCTGTGGGCTACATCAATCACCAAGGAGTCATAAAGCTAGAAGGAAGCAATCCTGATCATCTCATCGCTTGAGAAACATTGTCCAGTGATCTCTGCTGTCACTTGGAAGGCGTTTTACCTCAGTCCTCTCTCCCTGGAACAAGGAGAATGGGTCCTTCACCCTGACATGTTCAACCTGATATATCAGATATGTAGGATTCCGGCCATGGATATCCTGATTCCTCACCTCCAGGATCACAAAGTTACTTCTGTTTGTTACCAAGACCAAAGACCCACTTGCACTGGAACTGAATGCTCTGATAATTTCGTGGACTAATTTACGAATATGCCTTTCCTCATGTGTGAATTCTGCCTGGACTGTTCTGAAAAACAGCAAGGAAAGAGACCAGTGATGTACCAAAATCTAGTATACAGGCATACTCAGACTTCCAGGAGACAATGCTGGCTGTCTGGACTGGGTCAGAGCCATCAGAGTCTATCTTTAAAGCTACAGCTTCTATCCGGAAGACAGACTATATTCATCCTTTCATCAGGACCTCGTAAGGGACAACCATGCCTCAAAATACAACATTTCTAGGCGGATAACTTCACTTACCTGAAGTGCTTACCATGGGCGTCTGCTGAAATTGTTTCAGGGGGGGCGCTTCCGCAGCGGCAATACGCATTTAACCCTTTCTTCAAACGCTAGCAGGGGTTAAAAGCACCCTGCTATCGGCCAAATAGCGCAGCTAAAATGATGGTAAAGCGGCACTTTACCGATAACGCAGCCAGCTGGCAGTGTGAAATAGCTCTTGAGATAATTCAGCTTCACTCCATGCCCATATGAATATAGCCTAGAGAATGTACAGCAGACCCCCCTTCAGCACAGATGGACCCCCCTTTGGCACAGACCCCCCCTTCAGCACAGACCCCTCCATTCAGCACAAATGGACCCCCCTTCAGCACAGCCTCCCCATTAAGCACAGACCCCCCCTTCAGCACAGATGGACCTCCATTCAGCACAAACCCCCCCTTCAGCACAGACGGATCCCCCCAATCCCATTCAGTACCTCAGATCAGCCATCAGCATGGCATGGGCACAGCAGGTTCCCCTGTGTACACATAAACACTGGAGGGGGAGGGGGAGGTGGCTTCACTCTGCTCGCTGTGTCTGTGTGACATCCGGCCCGGGACTGCTCAGACAGCCCACAGCCGCGAGACTCTTCAACACCTTCTCGATTTTCCAGGGGGGTCAATTGCCCCCCCTTGCCCTATTAAGCGGACGCCCATGGTGCTTACACCTTAAAGGATAAAGCATTTTCTGCACTAATATGTGTTCACTCCACCAGTTTGGTAGGACTTTCCTGGGCATTCTAATATCAAGCCTCTGTTCTTCAACTTTGTAAGGCCATACTTCTGTTCATACTTTCAAATTTAGAATACCGCTATATTTTGTGCATTTAGGGATACCGGCAGCGTTCTCGTGACCCGGTCCGAAGCTCCGTGACCCCCCGCGGACCCGATCGCCACCGGTGTCCCACGATCGGTCACCGCAGCTGAAGAACGGGGAGAGGTGTGTGTAAACACACCTTCCCTGTTCTTTGTTGTGGCAGTGTCATTGATCGTCTGTTCCCTAATATGCTGACAGGTACGTCTTGCTGTCATCCGGTGACCTATGCTAAAACCTACTGGGAGGATTCGCTACATTTATCCATCTAGCTCACCTAAAGTAATTGGCCTGTGGAAGAGGCCCTAGAGCCAGGTCTGTGAGAGAGACCTGTTCCTCCCAGCAAATCCTAAGTGACACTTCGGCTGCCAGGCTTGTGAGAGGGGTCTGTTCGGGGGCACTTTACCCACTCCAACTAGAGTGGTGACGAATAACATTTGGTACTCTATTGAGCAGGTACTGCTCAATTAATATCTGGGCCTGACACTGCAAGGTTCTCTTTTTTTTTCTTCATCAACCTGCTCTTCCCACTTAATGTTGATGTTGGCCGTGTTTGGCCTGGAATAAAGCATTGGAAAACCCTTTATTCACTGTCTGGACCTTCGCTCACTGCTTTTTTCTCCAACCGCACCCATACGCCACATTAAGGTAACTCAATATGCCGATCCCAATAACAAATCAGCGGCTCCTTCGGGGGTAGCGCTACACTAATTTTTGGGAGAGTGACACTGCATCCTACAAAACCTAAGGGCTTCTTCACGCCGGCTGTCCGATCAGGTCCACCTGTCAGTTTTTCAGGTGTACCTGATCGGACCCTGCAGTCTCCTCTATGGAGTGGCGGATGTCAGCAGACACATGTCCACTGACACCTGCTGCCATCTGATCCAAATCTGTCCGCCAAAAACAGATGGATGGTGGTCATATTGTCCATCCACCTGGTGAATCGGATCGGATGGAAATGGACAGGTGGTCTATTTCCACCTGATTTCCCCAGAGAGGACAGCGGGACTGTGTCCGTGTCCGATCTGCACAGCAGAACGGATATGGAACAATCCCCCACTGAGTAAGGTGATTTTATTAAGCGGAGGCGCCCATGTGAAAGGGGCCTCAGGCCTTACCTTTTTATTTAGGATTAAATGACCTGAAGTTTGTGAAGTCCAATGCCTAACCTACGGGCAGAAGACTATCACCTTATGGCCAGATAATATAACACTGAAGCCTCATACACACGTACGTGGT
Organism: Rana temporaria; assembly: GCF_905171775.1. Lineage (NCBI taxonomy): Eukaryota > Metazoa > Chordata > Amphibia > Anura > Ranidae > Rana > Rana temporaria. Next base: position 613,665,831 of record NC_053489.1, read on the forward strand.
TCCCGGCTGACCCGAGGGGAAACCGAGAACCTGCTTGGTCACTTTTTCCCCCTACACATGACCAGGTTTCCCGACAGGAAAGCTGCCATGAGAGCTTTGGTCGGGAAACCCGGCCGTGTGTATGCTCCACCTCAGTCTTTTCCCATAGGAAAATTACCGGCTTAAAACCCGGCAGGAAAAAAGAGAGCTGGTTCCCTTTTTTTTCCCGGCAGTTGTCCTGTCGGGAAAACTGCAATGGAGCATACACACGGCCGGGATTCTCAGTCAAAAGCTCTCATGCCAGTTTTCTCCATGGGAAAACCCGTACCTATGTACGAGGTTTGAAACTTGCTGTTCAGCATAGAATTTCTCTCATCATACTGAGTGCTGTTGTTCATAGCGTTGGGTTCTGCTGTTCAAGACGTGCATCATTTCTCATTGTTGCAATAATAGCTAATGTTAATGGCTTGTCTGTGTAGATCCTCTCCTGCACCATTTCAAATCTTTTTTACTAGTAGTTTAACACCAAGGTCCACTAGAAAACTCCACTGCAGGGATGCCCCGTCCTCTTCCTGTCTCTGAACTTCCAGCACTTCCATGATTAATAGCTTCTGGTCATCAGGCAAACCAGCAGTACAGACAGGCCCGGATTTACTCCCTTTGCCGCCCCAAGGCCGGGTCCTTCAATGCCACCCCGCCTGCGCAGTACGGGGGGGGAACATTATCCGGCAGGGGACTTTTTCGGCAGGACACTGAGAAGGGGGGGGGTGTTGGTGCCAAAAATGACATTGAGCATTGGGGGTTGCTGCTGCCGAAAATGACAAAATGACATTGAGAACCGGGAGGGGGGTTGCTGCTGCCAAGAACTATCTCACCTCCTCTTCCCTCTGTTTTTTCTCCTCTCACCATCTGCATGACAGGGGGGAACTCCCAATATGAAAGTGAAAGTGTCCTCTCCTCTCAGCCGCAGTGCCACCCCTGCACCCACTGCCGCCCCGAGGCCTGGCCTTGTTGGCCTTGTCTGGAATCCGGCCCTGAGTACAGATAGACATTGCCCTCTCCAGTGTTCTCATCCATTGAAAACATTTATTTTACTGACTTCACTGCTTGTAATGTGGTCTGTGAATATAGAAAAAAAATCCTGTGACTGATCAGACTCTTCCCCATTCACCCAGAAAACAGCTTCTCCCACTATCTGTACTAAGCACATAGCACTTGCAGACAGGCAGGTACAAGGCTCCTCCTATCCCAGACACATGCTGCGCACTCTGAAGTCTGTTTTTAACCCTTACACCACAAATAAAAGTGACAAAGGCTGGGGAGAAACTCTCCCAAAAACAAAACACAGATTCTTCCCCACAATGCACATGACATGTTAAGGACCGATCCTCAGTTAGTTGCCACCCCTTGCATAACCTCCCCCACATCCCACTTTTACAATAAATGACTGACACGGTGTGGAGTAAAATTGGCCTTACGGCCTATTTATTTGTGTAGCGCCCCTTTACTTTTAGTATGGGCGTTACGCTAAAAATTAGTGGGGAATGGGAGGATTAGTTTACTCCTATTCATAATTTGTGGAAATTTGGGTTGTTGCCAATTTCAGAATCTGTCCTGTGGGTCAGTCTGCGCTCCGGGGGTGCGTTATCACCCCCGGGCGGCAGGTGGCGCTAGAGGGGTTCTGACAGACCCACCTTCCCCAGCAACCAATCAGAGGAGTTCTGCACTTGTTGGGCATGCTGGGGGGGGATATATCTGGGGCAACCGCCATTGTTCTCTGTTCTGTGCGGGGCCCCAGTTCCAGGTGCGGTATCCACCTTCAGGGTTACGCGCATCCATGGGCCCCGCCACCGTGGCCTGCTCCACTGAGGTTACGCACCATGCAGAGCCTCACCTTAATATTGAGAGGGGCCCCAGCGACTTGCTGGGTCCCAACCTTCTGCTATAAGGATCCTAAGCTGGGAGCTGTGCGATGGGGGATCGGCTCGAGGAGAACCTAGAACTAGAGGTTGTCCAGGAGGCCTAGACGAACCATCGGGGATCCGGTCACCGCGCCGCATGACAGGTATGCTTAAGCTGTTAGTTGGTGACACAAAAATCTGCATTGACTGGGAGGATTCACTCATCCTGATCTCACATACCTCAAATTGATAAAGCCTGTACCCGAGGCTCTGAGTCAGGCCAGTGCTACAGGCCTGTTCCTCCCAGTGAACTTTAAGTGGCGCTCCGGCTGCCAGGTATGTGGTGGACGCCTGTCCGGGGGCACTTTACCCACCCTGATTGTGGTGGCGACGAATTGGGTTACATTATTGCTGAGAGCAGGCTTGCTCTTTTTCATATCCAAGGCCTGATACTAAAGTTTCTCTACGCTCATCAACTTTTCTCTATTGTGTGTCATGTTGATGTTGGCCATGTTAGGCCTTGGAATAAAGCATTGAAAACTCAATTGACGTCTGGACACTTGCTCTTTATTCACACTCACAGCTATCACCCCTAGACCAAGTCAAGAAGGTAACTTAAATAGGCCGATCCCAAACTAAACATCGGCTCCTTCGGGGGTGAGCGCTACATTTAACAAATTCTATAATCAACAAAATAACCGTTTTTAAATAACTTTATACAAAACTTTACAAGAACCTGATGGTCTAAGAGACCACAACTCCAATTGGACACTGGGACAAAAAACTATTTTAACTTCGGCCTCAGTCGCAAGTCACCTGTCCGCAGTGACCTACATGTTAACTCCTTCCTGGTCAACCCTCATTGACCGAAAGGTACCCGTAACCCCCATACCACCTATGTGTACCGTTTTCCTAAAACTTCCTGCTTCACAAGAGCACATCCAGATACTTATATTGTCTCCCAGACTGCACCAGTGGCAATAAACCTTCTATTGTTCGGTCAGTGGGACATAAATCTTCATGTTCCAACACTATAACATTTTCTTGCACCATTTTCAGGTTCACACCACGCAGCAGGTAGAATCCAGCAAAAACACTTGGCTTAGGGAAGATGAAGTGAGTACCAAACTATAAATTCAGTTTAAGCTGATTATAGCCAAGCAGTTAATTTTAAAAAGTCAGGCCACGTACACACGACCGAGGAACTCGTCGTAAATGAAACATCGTTTTCCTCGACGAGTTCCTTGTTAGGCTTGTCGAGAAACTTGACAAGCTTTCTTTGCGTATACACGGTCAAGACCAAATCTCCTCGTTCTCAAATGCGGTGACGTACAACACATACAATGGCAGGGGAAGTTCGATTCCACTGGCACAACCCTTGGGGCTGCTATTGCTAATCTCATGTTACTGCGTGTTGAGTAAAAGTTTGGTAAGAGACGATTTGCACTTTTCAGACTGTTACAGCGTGACAAATGTGTTATCTCCATTACAAATGCTACTTTTACCGAAGGTGCGCTCCCGTCTCATACTTTATGCTGAGCATGCGCTGGGTTTCTTAGCATACACACAAACGTGTTTCTCGTCGAAAACCAGCCCGACGAGGAACACAAGGAACACGACAAGGAAATTGAGACTCCTGTTGAGGAAAAAGAGAACTTGTTCTCTTTTTTTCTCGTCGAGTTCCTCGACAGTTTCCTCGATGAAAAACATACACACGACCGTTTTCCTCGGCAAAAAAGCTCTGCCAACAAGTTTCTTGATGGATTCTGTCGAGGAAAACGGTCGTGTGTACGAGGCCATACTCTTGCTTTGGTCAAGGTGAATACAAAAACAATGAGGCTCACTTCAATTGCACAGAGATGACCTCACCAGTGTACTGCTGCTCTTTTATTGTACAATAAGCAGGCTGCATTTGTAACAGATAAAATAGGTCACCAACCCAGCTATGCAGTGTTGCATGGTTGTGCTAATCACAAGAGTGCTGTAACAAGGTTATAGTATTTGGCAGGTAAAATAGATCATATATATTCTTTGCAATTGTATATTAGCTTTCCAGAAATCTTCGTTAGGCTGTTCCAGTATGACCTATAGGCTTGCAGGAATACATTTCCCATTATACATCTAGTTTTAGAAGAAGGAAATAGAATGGTACATTAAGAGCAGTTAACTTTACAAGTTACCATCTTGAGAACACATTTTTTTTAAGTTGTGGACCTATAAAACAGCATTCCAGATGCATAATTTAACAAGCAGAGAAGAACAGATAACTGCATAGAGTGCAGCCAAGTGAACGATGGAGGAAGCAGTGATTCCCAGAAAGGGATTAGGACAGAAAGATGACCCTGTTATATCATAGCACAATATCATGGAAATTAGATTTTAGTGTTCAGCTAGAAATAATGACATAAAACGAGGGTGATGAACTATATAAAAATGTGGCAAACATAATATCTAAAAAAAAAAAAGCATTGATTCTAACCTCAAAACGCTAGGTTTATGCATACAAAACCTAATTTTAAGCCCTGATCCTTAAATTGTATTCAATTTTTTTGCATTCTCCAAACATCTGTTTTAGTAGTATCTGGCTTTAAAGGATCCTCCCTGCCATTTCTTACAGCGTATCACTAGCTGTGCCAGTGCTGGAACAAAGTCATCTAGCCAAGGCTCAGTTAATGCCAGGACAATGGCTTCTTGAAACCAATGTGAAGATAACTCCAGGACAAGGTCTTCTAGTACTCAAGGCAAACATATATCTGGGACAAGGTCCTCTAGTAAGGTTAAGGTTCTGGAACAATGTCCTCCAGCAGTGACAAAAATGCCATGACAATGCCCTCTGGCACCCAAGGTGACAATAGTTCTGAGACAAGGCCCTCTAGCACACAAGGTGAAGATAGTTTCAGCACAAGGACCTCTAGTAACCGGGATGAAAAAGTATCAGGACAAGGTCATCAAGTGGTCAAGGCTTAGTTATAGGCAGGGCCGCTGATAGAAATCATGGGGCCCCGTACAGCCCACCTGACGGGGCCCCCTTCAGCTCCACCTCTGGTCCCGCCCCTGGTCCCTCCTTTAGCTCCACCCCTGGCCCCGCCTTGAAACTGTCTCTGCAACACGTTACGGGATTGGCGGCATTGGTAGGCACCTGGAGCAGAGAACCGTGGGGGGGGGGGGCTGCCTTCTGAAATTGAAATTGAGAAGCGTGGGGGGGGGGGCTGCCGCGAATTGAGAAGCGGAGGGGGGCCCTTTACAAATTATTAATAAAAATGAAAAATGAAAAAATAAAAATATATTAAATAAATAAACAAACATTTATAAAAAAAAAAGGGGGGGTTGCCATTCAGGGCCCTGGGGAGCTCTGGGCCCTTTAATAAAAAAAAAAGGGGGGGTTTGCCACATGGAGGCCTCATGAGCCCTTTAATATATATATATATTTTTTTTTTATATATATATATATATATATATATATATATATGGAATAAAAAGAAAAAAAAATGAAATAAAATAATATGAAAAAAAAAAAGAATTAATAAAAAAAGGGGGATTGCCATCCGGGGCCCTGGGGACCTCTGGTTCCTTTAATAATAATAATAATAATTATATATATATATATATATATATATATATATATATATATATAAATAAAAAAATATATAAAAATGTATTTATTTTTTTATAAAAAAAAGGGGTGTTTTCATTCCAGGCCCTGGGGATCTCCGGGCCCCTGGGGACCCCTGTACCCCTAAGGAAAAAAAAATGTCCCTTTAATAAAAAATAAAAATATATATATATTAGAAAAAATATATTTTTTTTATAAAAAATAAATAAATAAAGGGGGGTTGCCATCCGGGGCCCTGGGGGCCTTCGGACCCCTTCGGACCCCCGGACCTCTAAAAAAAAATAAAAAAAAATGGCCCTTTAATAAAAATTAAAATAAAAATATATTAAAAAAATATATATATTTTTTATAAAAAATAAATAAAAAAAGGGGGAGTTGTCATCTGGGACCCTGTGGGCCTCCGGACCCCTAAAAAAAAAAAATAAAATTTATTTTGCTCCCATTCGCAATTTGCTAAATTGGGACTTCTGTCGTTCCAGAAATGTCCACTGGGTTAGTCTGTGCTCCAGGGATGCGGTGCCATCCCTGGCCGGCAGTTGGCACCAGAGGGGTTCTGGCAGAGCAAGTTTTCCCCAGCAGCCAATCAGAGGAGTTTTCCCTCGCAGGGCATGCTGGGGGAGGGTATATCTGTGACAGATGTCATGTGCTCTAAAATCTTCGCGGGGTCCCGGTTCCAGGTGCGGCATCCACCTTTAGGGTGTGCGCATCCATGGACCCCGCCAGCGCGGCCCACCTGGCCAAATTTGCAGGCTACACAGAACCTCATCTAGAGGTGAAAAGGGACTCCAGTGACTTACTGGGTCCCCAGTTCTATTGAGAGGATCCCAGGCTGGGTGCCGTTCGATTGGGGGGTCGGCTTGAGGAGAACCCGGAGGCAGGTTGTCCAACAGGGCTTGAACGAACCAATCGGGGATCTGGTGACTGGAATGCTGACTGGTATGCTTTGCTGTCATCCGGTGACCTATGCTAAAACTTACTGGGAGGATTCGCTCCAATCATCCATCTAGCTCGCTTAAAGTAATTGGCCTGTGGCAGAGGCCCTAGAGCCAGGCCTGTGAGAGAGACCTGTTCCTCCCAGCAAATCTAAAGTGACACCTTGGCTGCCAGGCATATGATAGGAGTCTGTCCGGGGGCACTTCACCCACTCTGGCTAGAGTGGCGACGAACCACAATCTGATACTACTGAGAGCAGGACTGCTCGGTTCATATCCAGGCCTGACACTGCAAGGTTTCTCTCTTTTCCTTCATCAGCCTTTTCGTTCCCATTTGATGTTGATGTTGGCCATGTTGGCCAGGAAATAAAGCATTGGAAAACCTTTATTCACTGTCTGGACCTTCGCTCACTGCTCTGTTTCTCCAACTGCACCCCTAGACTGCTTCAAGGTAACTTAAAACGCCGATCCCAACAACAAATCAGCGGCTCCTCCGGGGGTAGCGCTACACTTGTCACTGCTAAATTTGCTAAACAATGTAGCCTGTTTGTAAATGTAGGGAAACATTTTAAAGGCTATAAAATCATTTAATAAATGATTAATTATACTTAATACTAATATTACATGCATTAACATGGAACTATAATTATAAAATAATTTGCTAGCAGTTTGCTAGCTTGTTTTAACCACTTTAAGACCACCCACCGCACATATACAGGGCAGGGCAGCTCTATTGCACAAAACAATGTACCTGTACGTCTTTTCATGCAAAAGATACTGTGGGCACACGTGCGCCCCCGATACACCCAGCCAGAGCGTGCGTGTGGGTCCAGTGGACTCGATGTCCACTGGCCACCCACGATCACTGTGGATCCTCATTCTGACAGGGGACAACATGGAGATCTGCTGTTCCTAGTGATCAGGAACAGCAATCTCTGTGTTGTCCCAGCGAGCCCAGCCCCCACACAGTTAGAACACACCCAGGGAACCCAGTTAAAAAAATTTGCAAAAATATGTAGCAGAATACATATTGGCTTAAACTGATGAATACATTCATTTTTTTATATATTTTTCTTTTGGATATGTATTATAGCAGGAAGTAAAAGATATTGGCCCGGATTCACAACGGAGTTACGACGGCGTATCTCCGCATACGCCGTCGTAACTCTGAGTTGCAGGGTCGTATCTATGCGATTGATTCATAGAATCAGGTACGCATAGATTTCCCTAAGATCCGACGGGCGTAAGTGTCTACGACGGTGTAAGACACTTACGCCGGTCGGATCTTAGGGAAATCTAGGCTGCATATTTACGATGGCCGTTAGGTGGCGCTTCCGTATATTTCCGCGAGGAATATGCAAATTAGGTAGTTACGCCGATTCAGAAATGTACGTCCGCTCGGCGCAATTTTTTACGTAGTTTACGTTAGGCTTTTTCCGGCGTAAAGTTACCCCTGGGTCTATGAGGCGTACACAATGTTAAGTATGGACGTCGTTCCCGCGTTGAATTTTGAAAATTTTACGTTGTTTGCGTAAGTCGTTCGCGAATAGGGCTGTACCTAAGTTACGTTCACGTCGAAAGCATTGACGATTCGCAGCGGAATTTCGAGCATGCACACTGGGATTTTTTCAGCATGCGCCGTTCGTAAAAAACGTCAAATACGCGGTGTCACATTAAATTTAATTAAAACATGCCCACATCATCCCCATTTTAATTACGCCGGCTTACGCCGGACCACATACGTTACGCCGCCGTAACTTAGGGCGTAAGTTCTTTCTGAATACGGAACTTGCGCCCTAATTTACGGCGGCGTAACGTATCTGAGATACGTTACGCCCGCAGAAAGATACGCTGATCTTTCTGAATCTGGGCCATTGTTTTGTTTTTTTCAAGCACAAAAAATAAAAACTGCAGAGGTGATCAAATACCACCAAAAAGAGGACTTTGATTTTGTTTGGGTACAACGACGCACAACCGCGCAATTGTCAGTTAAAACTACACGGTGCCGTATCGCAAAAAATGGCCTGATCCTTAAGGGGCTGAAGTGGTTAAGACAAATACAAACAGTCACAACGAGAAGAAAGAGAAGAAAAATCTCAGACTTAAAGCGGATGTCCAAAAAAATATTAAAAGCCAGCAGCTACAAATACTGCAGCTGCTGACTTTTAATATTAGGACACTTGTCCTGGAGTCCAGCGCCGTCCGCAGCAGAGGATGAGCGATCGCTCGTCACTCTGCTGCCCCCCCCGCCATCCTCGGTGAGGGAACCAGGAAGTGAAGCGCTCCGGCTTCACTGCCTGGTTCCCTACGGCGCATGCGCGAGTCGCGCTACGCCTGGCGATTGGCTCCCGCTGTGTACTGGGAGCCGAGTGTTCCCGTAACACAACGGTGGGGACGGGAGGTGGCGTAATGCCGCAGTCTGCCCGAGACTGTGTGGCCGGAAGTGGGTGCAAATACCTGTCTTTAGACAGGTATCTGCACCCCCCTCCCCCTGAAAGGTGTCAAATGTGACACCGGAGGGGTGGAGGGTTCCGATTAGCAGGAGTTCTACCTTAGGGTGGAGCTCCGCTTTAAGAAAAGCTGGTGAACCTGCACAATAGAAGGTGGGGGTGCATTGAAGCCTGTTGCACTATCCGTGTCTGAGGCCACGTACACACATCGTTTTCCCCGTCTAGTTCATTGTTCGGCTGTCAAAAAACTCGTCGAGCCAAATTTTCCCATTGCCCGACGAGGAAAGAGAGAACATGCTCTCTTTTTGGCTCGGCAAGTTTCCCGACGGGTTTCTCGGCGAAAAGTGTACACACGACCGGCAGAATAAGTCTCCCATCGAGTTTCTTGCTGGATTCTGCCGAGAAAAACGGTCGTGTGTATGCGGCCTCACAGTTTAACATGTCTATGTCCAAGTGTTTTTGGCCCTGCTAAAGACTTCACTAAAGACTCTTGGGAAAATGTTATGCTGCACAGACAGGATAGTTTTACATATTACAGATAAAACAGTATGTTTATAGTCTTATGATTCATCGCAGACCACCGGCATACAGAATAAAACAAATGTCTACAACACCAAACATTTTCATCTGAAAAGATAAACTTTTAAAAGCCATCCATTACAATCTAAAAGTCAAGAAGGAAAGAAATAAAACATTGTAAGACTCCTTATTCATCTTTTTTTAGCCAATTAGACCAAAGTAAATATACAGACAGAACATCCTACAAAGGGCCCTGGATTAGGATGATTACGTCTGGATATTTGTTGTATGCCCTACAGATGGTGGTAATTTCTATGACGTCAAAGACACAACAAAAGCATCAAATATAGGGCATGATAATTAAAAAAAGTTATAGACTACAGACCCATGGGCATATATGACATTAATCTGATCAGCAGTCTGTGTTACTGTGTTTGTTAAACATAACCATTTTTTTTTTTAAACCTTTCTTAGAATAGCTAGGCACTGTTAAGTTTTCCATTTATCTTGTTGTCCGTGTCATTGCCTTGTAGGCAGTAAGTTTATTTAGTTTAACCTCATGACTTTGCTTAAGGGTAAATAATGGAGAGCCAGTTTATTGCATGCTACAAACTGTAATAATCCTAAGGTTAACCAGACCTGGGCTAAGAAGGGCCTAACATACGAATAATGCATTGTGTTAAAAGTGTTAAGTGATAAATCCCTAATATCCCAGAGGAGCCTCTCAGAACCCAGGCTGTGCACAAGGCCATGACTTATATTAAAGTCAAAGACCCTGCCCCCGACAGTGAGGCCCCGTACACACGTCCGAGAAACTCGACGAGCAAAACACATTGAGTAATATGGTTGTCACCTTCTAACCTTTTAAGAAAGCAAGGAAACTAGATGCACCTGTTTTCATCTGCTGAGGGCATAATCAAATTGATACACTTAGGGCCAGATTCACAGAGGAAATACGCCGAAAATCTACTGATACTCCGGCGTATTTTCAAATTTTCCGCGTCGCATCTTTATTTGTAATTCACAAAAAAGATACGACGGCTTTTGGCTAAGATCCGACAGGCTTACGGCTTCGTACGCCTTCGGATCTTAGGATGCAATACTTCGGCCGCCGCTGGGTGGAGTTTGCGTTGTTTTCCAGCGTTGGGTATGCAAATTAGCTTTTACGGCAATCCACGAAGGTACGTGCGTTCGTTACGTCGTCGCTAGTCGGTTTTTCCCGTCGCAAAGTTAGGCCTGCTTTTTCATGGCTTAACTTTAGACGAGCCATGTTAAAGTATGGCCGTCGTTCCCGCGTCGAATTTCAATTTTTTTTTTTTTCGTAAGACGTCCGGGAATTAGCTTTTACGGCAATCCACGAAGGTACGCGCGTTCGTTACGTCGTCGCTAGTCGGTTTTTCCCGTTGCAAAGTTAGGCCTGCTTTTTCATGGCTTAACTTTAGACAAGCCATGTTAAAGTATGGCCGTCGTTCCCGCGTCGAATTTCAATTTTTTTTTTTTTTCGTAAGACGTCCGGGAATACGAAAGTACGTTACGCACGTCGCCATTCAAAACATTACGTCGGGCGACGTCATTTCGCGCAATGCACGTCGGGAAATTTTCACACGGAGCATGCGCAGTACCTTCGGCGCGGGAACGCGCCTTAATTTAAATGGTACACGCCCCATTTGAATTAGGCGGGCTTGCGCCGGACGGCTTTACGTTACACCGCCGTAAGTTTACACGCAAGTGCTTGGTGAATCAGGCACTTGCGCTGAAAACTTGCGGCGGTGTAACGTAAAGACGATACGTTACGCCGCCGCAGTTCTTTATGAATCTGGCCCTTAGCATTTAGCTATGGTGTGGTCTGCGCTTTGTTAAATGCTTTATTCTCTTCTACTTTATACCCATGACCAGTGATCAGAGCAGTTAGATAGACGGGTGCCGCTCATCCCTAATCTAAAAAGTTATACTATCACCTTTCAGTAGACCAGAAGTAAGCTTCCATTATTCTGTTATACATTACTCCATACTTCTCCCAAAGGAAAAAGGGGAAGTGAGGCACAAGAAGACCACAAATCAAACAGAGGTATCTATTTACCTTATCCTTATTTACAGTGCTTAAACGTTATAGTGTTATCCCCATTCTTCATGACATTGAAATGGTAGTATATTTTTTTCAAACATTTAATTTTCTTAGAGCCTTTTTTATTTTTTGCTCATTGCTTTTCTTTTGTGTTATATTTTGAAAAAATTAGATGGACAGATATTGCTATAGCCTGGACTTCCTCTTGGTGTGGTTCAGTAGCTGTCATGCTTGCAACCATTTGAAAGGAGTCCTGTTTGTGATGTTTGAATACACCTAAAAAGGACTTGTGTGAATGACATTTATGTTCTGGACTCCTGCAACTTCTTAACTGGCTTTGCTTGCTAACCTGGGTCCTGCTACATTTCACAATTTGTTTTATTTATTTTACACAAGATTGGTTCTATCAGGGGAGTAACATATCATTATATGGGTTTGGCTTGGATTAAACGGCTGAACAGAACTTGGAAATCTGGTAAAGATATCACACCACTGAGATCCCAGGAAATATAAGAACCCATCAAGTCAAATCTCTTGTTTTAGGTAAAATGGAAATGAGAACAATACTTATTAGCCACCATGGTTTTGGGAGGTCCAATTTTCCACTGAGCAAGGGTAAGTAGAAATGAGAACATTAAAATGGAATGTTTAAAAAAAAATCTGATTGAGGCTTCAGAAAATCATGAGAACAATAATGAGCCTGCAAAAGCCTTGAAAGGCCTGATGTGAACTACTGGCTATATACAAAAAATAGCTTGTTGGTAGTTTTTCTGGACAGAAATGTCACAATTACAGCACTGGATTTTATTTTATGGAGGTATTTAGATTTTAGCTGATTTTACTTTTTTGGGAGAAATTAGCCTTGTTCTATGCCATACGAGTGACTCACAGTGCAACCTTCAACTGTTACTGGACCCGTTTCTGGCAAGTGTTTCTATGTTTTCCTTCTCAACGCTGCCTTAATGCACAGCCCAGACATGTTCCAGCTCTTAGCTAACAAATGCCAAATTAGAGTCAGTCTAACCAACGACACCTACGCTGGAAAGCCTGCAACATCGCACTGTACCTAGGACTCTGAAAGGCACAATGGCAGCAGTACAGGAGGGTGGTGGACTGAGTCAAGACAAGTAACTTAATTAAATAGTTACATAGTTATATAGTTAGTCTGGTTGAAAAAGACACAAGTCAAGTCACAATTCAAGCCAGTTTAATCCACATACACAGAGAAACAAAAATAAAATGATGACTAATATTAAAAAGCTAGTTATCCTATAAAAAAAGATGCTACTTTTTAATTTCAATAGTTTTTATTAGGGTTTAACACATAATACAGACAAAGTGCAAGTATTCAGATTCTCCACATCGCAGTGTGGGGGAGATATCCAGCTTTACAGTGCGATTACACGACATACGTACATACTAACAGGTCTAAGGATTATCCACAACAAGAAAAAACATGTAAGAGTATGTATGCCATCGGTATATAGTCACCACCCCATCAGGGAAAAAAAAATGCACTTTACTAACGGATGTCCTGTATTTTTAACCAATAATAACCAAGCAGTACCAATAAAGCTCATTGGTCAAACGAAGAGAGAAGCTAAAAGAGAGGAAGGGATGTGAGAATAGAGAGAAGAAAAGAGAAAGGAAAAGAAGAAAAGGAAGAAGAGAAAGGAGGAGCCACGTCTAGACCGAAGTGAGGAGTATGCAGTTCAGATATAGACCATTAATGAGTACCAGTTGGAATGGAGGGGACACCTAATTAGTTAATTGTTGTACCAATTATTCCAAAGTTCCCAGCATTTACCTACGCCAGATCTGCCTCCCATACCAGAGTCAAACATTTGTTCATAAGTACCATGTGTATGGATTATTTGCACAGTTTCGGCCAGGCCCGGAGATGACAAGTCTCTCCAGTGTCTAACCAGTGCTAGTCTAGCCGCCATTAATATATGGGACAGCAAGGATCTTAGATGGTGTGGCACCGAATCCATCTCCAGGGAAAGCAATGCCATCCCCGGCCCTGGGTTCAGAGCAAGACCTGTCACCTGTCGTACCAACTTGAATACAGAATTCCAGTATTGTGAAACTCCAGGACATGCCCAAAGCAGATGATACAGTGTGCCAGTGTTCCCGCACATCCTCCAACAAAGGGAGGATCCGCCAGGGGAAAACTTGGAAATACGATAGGGTGTGAGATACCATCGCAGCAGAAGTTTTTGATACAACTCCCACAGGTTGGCACTCCTAGTGGATGAATATGTGACCCTGAGGGCCAATTGCCACTGGCCCTCCAAGTACACTGTATTAAAATCTTTCTCCCATGCTCTCATATTGAGATTCTTTTGAAACCCGCATTTATTTTGCAAAAGGGAGTAGAATAAGGAGATGCCTTTCACTTTTGGTGACTTGGACATGTAGTACTGGGAGATCTGCCACGGGAGAGAGATAGAGGTCTCCTGAAATGTTTTCAGGAGGTGGCCTATTTGTAGATATTTGTAGTGATCTGTGGAAGGTATCGCTAATTCTAATTGGAGGGTTCTAAAGGTCTTGATAGCAGGCCCAACATATAGATCCCCGATATTCAACCCCCCTTCCCGGTCCCATGTGGAGAGGGACAAGTTGGGAATGAGCAGTGACAATGCCGATATGGGGATCTGCAACGGTACCAATCTCTGCTCAGGGAATGAATGCAGCACTAGTGATCTCCAGGTAGCTATTGAACTATGAATTGTCGGACTCATCATGGGAGATGGGCGGGGGAGGGAGGTACTGGACATTAAGTAATTATGTAAGTTTCCCCCTGGGACCTGATGACTCTCTAGCATGGACCAAAGACTAGGTGGCGTGGATGGAAACCAACCCCTCAGCTGGGCGAGAATGGATGCAGAATGATAATCTCTAATATGCGTATGTCCTATCCCCCCTGCTGATCTATGCTTGATTATCTTGCTAAATGCGCAGCGGGCCCTCTTGCCTCCCCATAGGAACTTATTGATCAGGGATTGCAAGGAAGAAAAGAAAGAGGCTGGAGCTGGTATAGGTACTGTTCTAAAGATGTAAATGATTTGTGGGAGGATTTGCATCTTGAAGGCCGCTAGGCGGCCAGACCAAGAAAGTTCAAATCTTGCCAGGTTGTTTAACTTAGAGGGAAGTGATTGCAAGAGGGGGTAGTAATTTTCTTTAGCCAATTCAGAAGATTTAGGAGTGAGAGTGATACCTAAGTACGAGACCCCCTTTTCTCTCCAAACATATGGGAATCTCGAGCTCAAGGATCGTTGAAGCTCTGGAGGAATAGCTATTCCCAGGATGTAGGACTTGGTGTCATTGACCTTGTAGTAGGACACTGATGAGAACAGTTGTAGTGCTTCCTGAACTGATACCAAAGAGTTTTCTACATCTGTAAGCATCAGGATGATATCATCCGCGAAGAGGCTTATAGTATGCACTGAGTCCCTGCTTCTAATACCTTTAATCTGGGGATGCGATCGAATGTACGAGGCCAGAGGCTCCATAAGGAGGTTAAATATAAGCGGGGATAATGGACACCCCTGTCGGGTCCCATTAGTGATACTGAACGAAGAGGATAGCATACCGGACATATATACTTGTGCTGAGGGGTTGGTATAAAGCGCCATTATTGCAGAATGGATTTCGCCCATAAAACCAAATTTGGTAAGAACCCTTGTCAAGTATTCCCAATGGATCCTATCAAACGCCTTCTCTGCATCCAAAGCGAGGAGCAGAGAAGGCGTTTTGGTCACATTTACTGCATGAATGATATTTATCAGACGTCTTGTTGCATCTGCCGTCTGCCTCCCCTTCGTGAATCCCGATTGATCCATATGGATCAAGGATGGCAATAGATCCACCAACCTGTTTGCGATGAGTCTGGCATAGAGCTTCAGATCGCTGTTCAACAAGGAAATCGGTCTGAAATTCTGTGGTGTGGTTGGGTCCTTCCCTGGTTTTGGAAGCGCCACGATAAGAGCACGGAGCATCTCAGCCGGGAAGGAGGAGGAGGAGACAGCTGTATTGTATACCTTGGATAAGTAGGGAGCTAATTCAAATTTAAAGGATTTAAAATATTCCCCAGTGAACCCATCAGGTCCCGGAGACTTGTTGATAGGAAGGGAGTCAATGGCTGTAATAATTTCTTGGATTCCAAAAGGTGAGTTAAGATCTGCTAACTGGGACGGTGTAACTCGGGGGAGATTAACCTGATCTAAGAAGTGTGTTATCATGGAGTCGGTTGGTTGAGTCGTAGTTTGGTCATCTCGCAAGTTATAAAGGGAGTTGTAATAGCAACTAAACGCATCTGCTATGGCCTGTGGATGATACAACTTTTCCCCCGTGAAAGGATGTAAAATGTAAGGCACTTTGGTCTTGTATCTAATCCCTCTAAGGCGGTTGGCTAATAGTTTCCCGGCTTTATTGCCACTAACATAATACTGCATCTTAAGGCGCTTGGTTGCAAGGTCAAAGTTATTCAATAAAACTAGTCGCAAGTCATACCTGAGCTGCGATAGTTGAGTGGATAATATCGGGGAAGTGTCTTTCTTATTTTGAACCTCTAGGGAGTGAATTTTGGTTAGCAAGTCTTGTATATGCTGTCTCCTCCTTCTCCGCACCCCTGCCCCCATTTTAATCAATACTCCCCTCATATATGCCTTATGGGCATTCCAAAGAGTCATAGGGTTGGCAACAGAGTCAGCATTGTTAGTAAAAAAGGTAGACAGTTCTTCCTGCAGCAAGGCCCTAGAGTCCCCATCCTGGATCAGCCTCGAGTTGGACCGCCAGACGAAACATGAATTCACGCCTGGCGAGTCAGCAACCGACAGCGTCACCGAAGCATGGTCAGACCACGTAATGTCATTAATTTTAGATGCAGAAAGTTTGGGTAATAGCCACTTGTCTGTAAGAAATAAGTCCAGCCTGGTGTAGACTTGATGGCTGGGTGAAAAATAAGAAAAGTCCCTCTCAGACCCGTTAAGGCATCTCCAGACGTCGTAGAGTTCTTGTGTATGTAAAAGTGGCTGCAACGAGAGGCGATGTCTGTTTGAGCAGGACGATGAGTCCACTAGCGGGTCAGGAGGGAGGTTGAAATCTCCACAGAGGAGAAGATAGCCCTTTTGCACCTGCTTGACCTTTCTGAGGACTTGGTGCAAAAATCGGATCTGGTGGTTGTTGGGCGCATACACATTTACTATGGTGTACGTAGTGGAGGCAATGTCGCATACTAGTATATGGTATCGGCCTAGAGGGTCGGCCGTTTCACTGTGTTTGGTGAATGAAACCGTGTCCCTAATCGCAGTAAGCACCCCTCCTTTCTTGGCTGGTGCACTTGCCGTGAATACGTGAGGAAACTTAGGGTGATTGCAGGTGGGCATTTTCTGCTTGTGGAAATGAGTCTCTTGGGCACAAAGTACATCACCTTTATGAAGGATGACCTCATTCCATAGGGATTTCCTCTTCACCGGATGGTTCAAGCCCTTGGCATTAATTGTCAGAAATGTGACTGGCATGGCGGGTCAGAAGAGAAAGTCATTGCTAAGCATAGAATGGGTGCATCACTTACAGTTGTCGAGATTTGCATAAGATGGAGGGACTCCTTCCTTATCCGGTAGGATCTTGGTGCGCTTTGTGACTTTTCGAGGTCTAGAAGAGATGTGGTGTCGTCGGCTGTGGTAGATAGGCTCCAAACAAAAACAGAAGAGAAAGAGAAAAAAACGTGAACCAAAACAAACATCATAGTTAAACGGGTGAGGTAGGTCATGACTAGCCGAGTGTAGCGTGTACAAACGCTAGATCAGATCAGGGGAAAAAGTCTAGCTTGGTGAACAAGCTCCTCAACAGGGGTTTACAGCTGTAGATAAAGTGATGCATGTGTTTATCTCAGCGGGCACTTCAGCGGTGCGAGCGGGCGTTTTTTGCGTCGACTAGGTGCCATTCATCCCTGACACGTGATGGATCCTCTCTGTTCGGGCCCCGTG
The DNA here is from genome assembly GCF_905171775.1 of Rana temporaria. Classification (NCBI taxonomy): domain Eukaryota; kingdom Metazoa; phylum Chordata; class Amphibia; order Anura; family Ranidae; genus Rana; species Rana temporaria. The sequence continues at coordinate 613,683,283 of NC_053489.1, forward strand.
TGTCTCCCTCAGGGATAATGAGCCAGGATTTGAGCAGGTCGAGCCCTCTGGGGAGGGAGTCAACAACAAAGTCTTTGCCTTTATTAGTGATAATAAGTTTAGTGGGGAACCCCCATTTATAGGCAATATTGTGGTTACGTAGGGCCTTGCAGATGGTGTTCAAATTGCGTCTCTTCTGCAGTGTGTACTGGGACAAGTCGGCAAAGAACTGCAGATCTTTGCATTGATCAGGGACCAGATCCTTGTTACGGGCTGCTCTCATCAAACGGTCCTTTATGTGGTAGAAGTGGAGGCGTAGTATAACGTCCCGGGGCACATTGTCAGGCAAATGGGAAGGTTTGGGCAATCGGTGTATCCTGTCTATAGTAACATCCATCTTGGAAACATCAGGCAAGATAGAGGTGATTATAAGGGTAACATGGTCTTGTAGGTCTGACTGCTGAACCGTCTCAGGGACCCCCCTTATTTTAAGGTTGTTCCTCCTTGCGCGGTCCTCAATGTCTGCGATTTTGGCCCTCACTGCTTCCATCTCCTCATCTCTAGCATCATGTGCGTCTACCAGGTTGTTAATGGTGTCTGCATATTCCCCCATTTTGGTCTCCACATGGTCCACCCTGGCTGATACATTTTGCAGGTCTTTGCCAAATTTACGCATGCAGGACATCATATCGCCATGAAGCGAGGTCCTGAGCGAGACTAACATGTCCTTAAGTGTCGTATCCAGCACTGGCTGGTTAGTAGTAGGGAAGCGGTCTATGGATTCATGGAGTTCCCTAGTGTCATCCCCAGAGTCCAGGCCCACACTAACCTCCGGAGCAGGATCCGTGCCATCCAGCTTAGGCCGCGACTTTTCCGGACTCCCCGAGGCAGAGGAGGACACAGGAGATTGTTTTCTGGCTGAAGGTGAGTTCCTTTTAGCTGCTTTGGCGTTGGATTGAGCCGCCTGTGGAGTGCTGGCTGCGGATGGTCCGAGAGGCCCGGCGCCATCTTGCCTCTGCTCCCATGCAAAGTACTCCGTCAGTTTTTGGGGCCTCTGGAGGCCTTTTCGTTTGTTCGGCATCCCGTGGGAGGTCAGCGGGACCTGGACACCCGGTCAGTGAGTTTTAATCGCCGCTGAGTTGGCTGTAGTTAGGCGCTGTATCCCCGTTGTTGCTGGAGCTCTCCTCTCATGCGGCCATTCCGGTCCTCGCCAAGCTCCGCCCCCGCTACTTTTTACTATTTTACTGTATATGCAAACATCCGAAGGGTCAGATTAGTGAATTTTCAAAACTGGTATTTTGGGCAGTTATAGGCAGACACTGGCCTGTAGAAACATCTAGGGCCAGATTCTCGTTCAGCGGCGTTTCTTTGCGGCAGTGTAACGTATCCGATTTACATTACGCCTCCGCAACATAGACGGGCAAGTGCTATATTCTCAAAGCACTTGCTCCGTAAGTTGCGGCGGCATAGCGTAAATCGGCCGGCGTAAGCCCGCCTAATTCAAATTGTGAAGAGGTGGGCGTGTGTTATGCAAAATAACCATGACCCGACGTGATTGACGTTTTTCACTTACGGCGCATGCGCCGTCCGTGGAATCTCCCAGTGTGCTTTGCGGCAAAGTACGCCGCAAGGACGTATTGGTTTCGACGTGTACGTAAATGACGTCCAGCCCCATTCACGGACGACTTACGCAAACAACGTAAAAATTTCAAATCTCAAATTTCGTCGCGGGAACGACGGCCATACTTACGCTGGGCAACTTTACGCTGGGAAAATCCTAACGTAAACGGCGTATCTGTACTGCATCGGCCGGGCATACGTTCGTGAATTCGCGTATCTAGCTAATTTGCATACTCGACGCGGAATTCGACGGAAGCGCCACCTAGCGGCCAGCGTAAATATGCAGTTACGATACGACGGTGTAACACAGTTACGCCAGTCGGATCTACGGGAAATCTATGCGTAACTGATTCTAAGAATCAGGCGCATAGATACGATGGCGCAACTCAGAGATACGACGGCGTATCTGGAGATACGCCGTCGTATCTCGTTTGAGAATCTGGCCCCTACTGTCTTCTTTTGGGGACATCAGCATCATGATCTCCCCACTTGAGTTCCCATTCTTAAGTGTACAAAAAAATTAAGAGCACAACCAAGAGCATGAAGTCTTAATGGAGTAGAGCACACATTTTTAAGGGAACATCTAGCACTTTCTTTTTTCACAAGAAAAACATCTAGCACTTTCTACCTCTGGACGAGTGCGTCTTAGGCCCCGTACACACGACCGAGTTTCTCGGCAGAATTCAGCCAGAAACTTGGTCGGAGCTGGATTCTCCCGAGAAACTCGGTCGTGTGTACACTTTTCAGCGAGGAAGCTGACGAGTTCCTCGTCGGGCCGAATAGAGAACATGTTCTCTATTTCCTCGTTGTTCAATGAGGAAAGTCGGCCCGCCGAGATCCTCGGCGGCTTCAACACTGAACTTGACGAGGAACTCGATGTGTTTGGCACGTCGAGTTCCTCGGACGTGTGTACGGGGCCTTACATGTTGCACAACCTGTTTGGCCCAATTTAGGATAGGAATGTGACCAACAAACCTAGAAGGTTGGGGGACACATGGTAGGTTTTTAAAATGTATCCAACTATCCTCTTTTTGTACCCATGTGAACACATTGCCTTACTGACTCCATCAACACAAGAAGCAGAAGTTTAAACATCTTAATCTTGCCGGCATACCCCTTGTTTGAAGGAAGCCAACAGCTCACAGCATGCTCCTCGATTCTAAAACCACCAACCAGAGGAAAGCCTTCTCTTGCTGGAAGAAAGATTTTGAATCTTGCTAAACTAACTGTTACAGAGAGTTGACCAACCTCTCTTGTAACACCTTCTTACAGCTATACAATAAATATTCCATGAATTAAATACTATTATAAGATCAGCATGTTTACATATATTTATAGCAATTCATGCTTTGCTGTATTTGTGTACTTTCTTTATCTGGATAATAATGTGCAGAGTGTCTCCTCGGTTCTACGTGAATATCTGTTCTTATAGGACCAGGCATACATATAAATATATTAATATGAGAACAAGCTGTGATGTCCCAACTCAATTTACTTACCGGATTCCAAATAAAACAATGTTCTTCTCCTACTAGGAAATACAATACTTTTTCAGTATTATCAGACACCAACAGGTCATTACTTGCAGAAGAACCATTACATTATTTCCTTGTGGGAAAAAAACTTCATTAAAAAACATTTATTCTTTCTATAATCAATGATGATTGAGTATCAAGTTATTTTAAAAGCAACTTTCCACATTTAGCAAATAAAATGCTCTCTGGGCTTTTACAATGTATTGTTTATTCATATTTTCTATCAACCCGGTTCAGGAAAGTCTAGTCTCAGAACCAAATTGGCCAGAAAATGTGTACAGCTTGTGTCTCCTAAATTGCCACTTGACATTTAGGCAGCACTGGGTTACTTGATCTAATATTGCAGCAATACCAGTTTACAATGGGTTATATGAACTACCATTACAACAGTGTTGTAATATTAGGATGATGGAATTTGATAGAGTTGGAACTCTGTGTACTATTGTCCTGTTTCTGTGTAAATCATTTAATAAAAGAGTTAAACACTATTTTCTACATCTCCTCTTGCCTTGGCTGATCATGATCCAAACACTTGAGAGCAGCCTTTCTCAACCTTTCTAACATGGAGGAAACCTTGACATAACGTTCCAGGCTCTGAGAACCCCTGTGAATATTAAAGGAACACTAAAGTATTTTTTTTATTTTTTTTTTGTAAAATAACAAACATGTTATACTTACCTCCACTGTGCAGCTTGTTTTGCACAGAGTGTCCCCGAACCCTGTCTTCTGGGATCCCTCGCCGGCTGTCTCGGCTCCTCCTCGAAAGAGCTTTCCACCTTCATGCGAGCAAGCTTTTGCTCCCGTGATACAGCGGCGGCCATAGCCGCCGACTGTATCACTAGGCCCCACCCCTGCGCCGCGTCATTGGATGTGATTGACAGCAGAGCCAGCCAATGGCTGCGCTGCTATCAATCTGTCCAGCCTAGCCAATCAACGGCCAGGCTGGGAACCGAAGAGGATCACGGGGACGCGTGCGGGACTTTCGAGGTAAGTAAAACAGGTGTTCGGGGGGGGGGGGGCGGTACCGTCGGATGTTTTTCACCTTAATGCATAAGATGCATTAAGCTTAAAAAACATTTACCTTTACAACCCCTTTAACTCTATCAACAGCTCAATGTACATTAGTGTGATGGTCAATGGGAAGAATTGCTCCCTACATTTATGGTCATTGGGAATAATCCCCCCTTACAAATAGCTAAAAATATCATTGGTGCCAATAGTTACTTATATGAGAGAAATTTGCTTATTGCTCAAGGAACCCTTGTTCTTACAACTTGTGAAGGAACCCTAGAGTTCCACAGAACCCTGGTTGAGAAAAGTTGCCCTGGACTTTTTACTAGGTTTGCACTGAGATGCTACAAAAAACATAATTTAAAAACCTTTATATTTCATACCAGCTGTCTACCAAAGCCCCTAGTAGGACCTTGTCTGGAGGAAAAGTTCCTTATTTGTAAGTTTCTCTTTACTTTAAAGTAGGGATGCACTGATACCAGTTTTTGAGGACTGAGTACTAGTACCAATACTTTTTCTCAAGTACTCGCCGATACCTATTTTTAGTGTCATGTGACAGTTTTTTTAGTGCTCGTTCACACCATACAAGCATGAAAACATTATGGGAAATCCGCACAGATTTCACATTCAGAGACATCAGTTTCACATTAGTTTTAAGGTGAGTTTTAGTGAGTTTTTACAGCCTGTTCACATTCACTATATTACAAAAAGTGTTGAGAAGCCTGCCTTTACACGCACATGAACTTAAAAGCCACCCTAGACTTAGTCTGTAGGGTTTAATCGAGTTGACCCACCCTTTGCAGCTATAACAACTTCAACTCTTCTGGGAAGGCTGTCTACAAGGTTTAGGAGTGTGTCTATGTGAATGTTTGAGGTCAGACACTGATGTGGACTAGAAGGCCTGACTCGCAGTCTCTGCTCTAATTCATCCCAAAGGAGTTTTATTGGGTTGAGGTTAGGAGTCTGTGCAGGCCAGTCAAGTTCCTCCACCCCAAACTCGCTCATCCATGTCTTTATGGACCTTGCTGTGTGCACTGGTCCAAATCATTTAGTGGAGAGGGGAATATGGTGTGGGGTTGTTTTTCAGGGGTTGGGCTTGGCCCATTAGGTCCAATGAAGGGAACTCTTAAAGGGGTTGTAAAGGTTCGTTTTTTATTTTCTAAATAGGTTACTTTAAGCTAGTGCATTGTTGGTTTACTTACCTTTTCCTTCAATTTCCCTTCTAAATGCTTTTTTTTTCTTTGTTTTCTTTGTCTGAATTTCTCAGTTCCTGTTTCTCCTCAGTAAGGTGTTCAGTAAGCTGTTCTAAATGACTTTCCTCCGCTCGGATGATGGTGGAAAGCTTACTGAGGAGAAACAGGAAGTGAGAAATTCAAACAAAGATAAAAAAACATTTAAAAGGGAAATCGAAGGAAAAGGTAAGTGAACCAACAATGCACTAGCTTAAAGGAACCTATTTAGAAAATAAAAGATGAACTTTTACAACACCTTTAACTAGTAGCCGACCAGCCACCGTCATTATACGGCGGCAGGTCGGCTCTCCTGGGCGAGAGCCCGTAGCTATACGTCCTATCGTATAGCCGCCACTAGGGGGCGCGTGCGCGCCGCCGGAGGCGCGCGCGCGCGCTTCCCGCTCGCCCCCGACTCCCGTGCGTGTGCCCGGCGGGCGCGATCGCCGCCGGGCACACGCGATCGCTCGGTACAGAGCGGGGAACGGGAGCTGTGTGTGTAAACACACAGCTCTCGTTCCTGTCAGCAGGGGAAATGCTGATTTTCTGTTCATACAATGTATGAACAGAAAATCAGTGTTTCCCCTAGTGAGGCCACCCCCCCCCCCCCCACAGTAAGAACACACCCAGGCATACTTAACCCCTTCCCCGCCCCCTAGTGTTAACCCCTTCACTGCCAGTGGCATTTTTATAGTAATCTAATGCATTTTTATAGCACTGATCGCTATAAAAATGCCAATGGTCCCAAAAATGTGTCAAAAATGTCCGAAGTGTCCGCCATAATGTCGCAATACCGAAAAAAAAATCGCTGATCGCCGCCATTACTAGTAAAAAAAATATTAATAAAAATGCCATAAAAATACCCCCTATTTTGTAAACGCTATAACTTTTGCGCAAACCAATCAATAAACGCTTATTGCGATTTTTTTTACGAAAAATATGTAGAAGAATACGTATCGGCCTAAACTGAGGAAAAAAAATGTTTTTTTATATATTTTTGGGGGATATTTATTACAGCAAAAAGTAAAAAATATTCATTTTTTTCAAAATTGTCGCTCTATTTTTGTTTATAGCGCAAAAAATAAAAAACGCAGAGGTGATCAAATACCACCAAAAGAAAGCTCTATTTGTGGGAAAAAAAGGACGCCAATTTTGTTTGGGAGCCACGTCGCACGACCGCGCAATTGTCTGTTAAAGCGACGCAGTCCCGAATCGCAAAAAGTACTCTGGTCTTTAGGCAGCAATATGTTCCGGGGGGTAAGTGGTTAAGGCATAGCATACCAAGACATTTTGGACAATTTCATGCTCCCAACTTTGTGGTAACAGTTTGGGGATGGTCCCTTCCTGTTACAACATGACTGCGCATGTGCACAAAGCAAAATCCATAAAGACATGGATGAGCGAGTTTGAGGTGGAGGAACCTGACTAGTCTGCACAAAGTCTTGACCTCAACCCGATAGAACACCTTCGGGATGAATTAGAGTGGAGACTGTGAGCCAGGCCTTCTCGTACACATCAGTGCCTGACCTCATTAATGCGCTTCTGGAAGAATGTTTAAACATTCCCATAGACACACTCCTAAACCTTGTGGACAGCCTTAACAGAAAAGTTGAAGCTGTTATAGCTGCAAAGGGTGGACAACTCAATATTGAACCCTACGGACTAAGACTGGGATACCATTAAAGTACATGTGCATGTAAAGGCAGGCATCCCAATACTTTCGGTAATATAGTGTGCGGGCCGGCCGTAGTGCAATTTGAAAAAGAGTCCTGTGCGATTTCAGTCCGGCTCAGTCTGAAGGTTTTAGTATCGGAGCATTTGCATGGGTACAAATACTCATGCAAATGTTCAGTATCGGCACCGATACCGGTATCGGTATCAGTGCAACACTACTTTAAAGTAATCTATCCTTTTGATCTAATGTACAGATCTTATAAATATACAGTGTAGCGCTACCCCCTTTAGGAGCCGCTGGTTGATTTGGGATCAGCGTATTAAGTTACCTCTTATCGTAGTCTAGGGGTGATAGTAGTGAGTAGAGCAGTAAACGAATGTCCAATCAGCGAAATAGGTTTTCTGAATGCTTTATTTCTCGGCCCAACACGACCGACATCAACATGAGGTAGGACAGGAAAGGTTGATTAGGTAAGAAAACCTTGCAGTATCAGGCTTGGATAGAAGAAAAAACAATCCTGCTCTCAGTAGTAGTAGATACAGTCAGTCGCCACTCCAGCCAGAGTGGGTGAAGTGCCCCCGGACAGACCCCTGCCACAGGCCTGGCAGCCGAAGTGTCACTTTAGGAATGCTGGGAGGAGCAGGCCTCTGCCACAGACCTGGCTCTGATGGGGCCTCTGACACAGGCCTAGAACTTGGATGAGCTAAATAGTTGAGCTTGTCCTTCCCAGTAAATTTGCGCTAGGGTCACCGGTTGACAGTGGAAGTGTACCTGTCAATTTCCCGGTCACCAGATCCCCGATGGTTCGTTCAAGCCCTTTTGGACAACCTGCCTCCGGGTTCTCCTCAAGCCGACCCCCCACCGAACGGCACACAGCCTGGGATCTCCTCAGTAAAAGGGGGGACCCAGTCAGTCACTGGGGCCCCTCTGTGGCATCAGTTGCTCCAGGCCAGGAGGGCCCAGAGTCCGGAACTCTGCGTTGCGCGCGACCCCAGGCCAAGTCGACCATAGTGGTGGGGCCCGAGATGTGCGCACACCCTAAAGGTGGGTGCCGCACCTGGAACCAGGAACCCGCGAAGAACCAAGAACAACGGCCTCCGCCACAGAAATACTCCTCCCCAGCATGCCCCGCGAGGGAAAACTCCTCTAATTGGCTTCTGAGGAAAAGCAGCTCCGCCTGGACCTCTCTGGTGCCACCTGCCGCCCAGGGATGGTACCGCATCCCTAGAACGCAGTCTGGCACACAGAACAATCCAGATTTGGCGACAGGCAAATTTGACATAATTCAGAATGAAATTATCTCTCTCATTCCCCCACTAACTTTAGCGTAGTGCCTTTACTGAAAGTAAGGGGGCGCTACAACAGTATATACTATAACAAGTATTAAAAACATGCAGCAATTTATTGAAAAAAAAAAAAGTAGTACTAAACAAAGCATCAATGGAATAAACCAATCATTTTATGAAAGCTTACTTTTGGGGGCATGGTACAGGTATGCATTTTTCTCACAAACTTTGTGTTAAAGGGTGTACCTCTTAGAGAGTAAGAAGGCATGTACTGTAGTGCTCATAAGGCAATATTTTGTTCCTAAAAAAGGTGACAACTCTAGCTGTATAGTAGACCTGTCATCAAAATCTCCCTCCTTAACCAGAAGATCAGAAACCCAATAAACAATTCACTATATAGAAAATCATGAAGCAAAAAAAAGCCACTTAGCCACAAGGCTGCCTGCCTTTTGCTTATACAAATAAAACTGAGCTTATGGTGCAAGTATACAGCACACAAATCCCAAAGAACAAATGAGATTCATAAGAGAGAAAAATGGGAGGCGGCCAGACAGAAGGAGATGGAGAAAATGTCTTCCTCCAGGAAAATTACATAAAATATCTTTATTCTCTCCAGCGTGGAAGACTGCTTCATTACTTGCTTATATTCTTTTTCTGTCCATATTTCTTAAAAATGTGAAATGCAGATGTTATATTATGACAGTCTGCCTCTACTTAGAAATATGTGACATTTTCTAACCAGTTCTTACATCACTTGTTCACATCCATCACCATTCTCAACCATTCTGCAGAATATATTTGTAACATTCTTTTTTTTTTTCTTTTAAATATATTTTCACATTATGGAATTCTTGGAACAATAAGAAGATTGTGTTAGGCAAGAGAAGACCAAGTAAATGAAAAACATATAAGGTGACATTTTTTAAAGGAGCAAATCAATTCACTGCAGATTTATGAGGTGATTTAATTTAATTATTAAGTATTTACCAAATTTACTAGAAATGTAAGATAAAACAAAAAAGAAAATATTTAATTCAGAATAGAATTTATGCCCGCGTTTTTATTTTTGGAATGAGCTAAAAATTATTATTTTTTGTTTATCTATGATGGGTAGAGTTGAGCGGACACCTGGATGTTCGGGTTCGAACCCGAACCCGAACCCGAACTTTAAAAAAAAAGTTTGGGTTCAGGAACCCGAACCTGAACCCGAACTCCGAACCCCATTGAAGTCAATGGGACACGGACTTTTAGTAAAAAAAAAAATGCGCGGAGGTCCCCCCAAATTCAATAACCAGACCCTTTAGGTCTGGTATGGATATTAAGGGGAACCCCGCCGTCAATTTAAAAAAAATGACATAGGGTTCCCCCTAAATATCCATAACCAGACCCTTCAGGTCTGGTGTGGATTTTAAGGGGAACTCCACCCCAATTTTAAAAAAAAATGGCGTGGAGTTCCCCCTAAAATCCACACCAGACCCCTTATCCGAGCACGTTGACCTGGCCGGCCGCAGAAAAGAGGGGGGGACAGAGTGCGCCCCCCCCTCTCCTGAACCGCACCAGGCCACATGCCCTCAACATTGGGAGGGTGCTTTGGGGTGCCCCCCAAAGCACCTTGTCCCCATGTTAATGGGGACAAGGGTCTCATCCCCACAACCCTTGCCCGGTGGTTGTGGGGGGTATGTGGGCAGGGGGCTTATCAGAATCTGGAAGACCCCTTTAACAAAGGGGACCCCCAGATCCTGCCCCCCCCTGTGTGAAATGGTAATGGGGTACACTGTACCCCTACCATTTCACGAAGGAAGTGTAAATAGTAGTTTTCAGAAAAAAAAACACACACACACCGTAGAACAAATTACTTTATTAATTAAACCAAATAAAAATCCAGCGGTGAAAATAGACGATCGATGCTGCTCGCTGCTCCATCGTTGTCTCTATCCAGCGTCGGGTGATCTCTCCAGCGACGGGTGATGTCTCCAGCGATTGGTCCAGCGATGAGAACATCCATCCATTCAGAGCACAGCTCAGCGAATGACACGTCGATGCTTTGACGTTTCTTTTATAGGGGAGGCGGGCCACGCGTCACGTGACCCCGTCCCCCTCTGACGCACACTCTGCTACGTCACTGGGACAGCCCTTGCGTCAGAGCGGGACAGCGGGGTTCCCCTTAATATCCATACCAGACCTAAAGGGTCTGGTTATTGAATTTGGGGGGACCTCCGCGCATTTTTTTTTTCCGGAACTCCGAACCCAGACCCGAACTTTCAGCAATTATTCAGGTTCGGGAAAAACCCAAAGTCCGTATCGAACCCGAACTTTACAGTTCGGGTTCGCTCAACTCTAATGATGGGCAGTCTCACTGGTTAAGAGTGAGGCCTGGGAGTGAAAGTACCGGCTCAAGTTCTAGCACAAGTTCTGCAAGGATCAACCAGAGGATCTGTGCTGGCCAGGATGGGGCAGCCTCAAGCACAACTACAAAAGAAGGCTGAAATTTTCATAACAGGGCTTTTTAAGAATAAGGGCTACAAATACACTCTGCAAAGCATGTGAGTGTACATACAAATGTCCTTCTATTCCTCCAGGGTGGGAATGGGAGGAACCTCATTAATCTATGCAGTGCCATGCACTGGCCTTTTTAAAGAATGATGATGGTCCTAATGTACTGATGCAGAGAAAAGTCCACCTTTAAGCTGCATAGCTAGAACAGATCAAGCAAAGATCACAGATATTTTAGGTGCCACGCAAAACAGTTCTTTTCTCTACATCCCTAATCCCTAACTCAGGCTTGTGTGATGCCTGGCATACCTGCAAAGGTAGAGTCTATGCTGGTGTCTTAAGGTAGACTGCAAGTCCTAGCAGCTTCATATATGTTGGCAGGCTCCTCTATCTCTGGTGGCTGCAGATGACAAGATGTGTGTACTGGTGGACTCGGAGGCCTTTCGAAAATTTGTGGCCATTGGAACACCACAATGGAAGGTCCCAGGAAGGAAATATTTCTCACAGAAGGGCATCCCAGAGCTATATGGCCATGTTCAGCGGCAAGTGAATGCATCTCTGGCACACAGTGTCGGTGCCAAGATACATCTGACCACAGACACGTGGTCTAGCAAACACGGGCAGGGAAGGTACATAACTTTTACTGCCCACTGGGTGAACCTTATGATGGCCGTCTAGCATGTAACCCGTGGCACCCATGTAGATTTGGTTTTACCACCACGGATTGCATGCAGGCCTGCCTCTTCTTCTTCTTCTTCTCCTCCTCCTCCTCCTACTCCATCCCCCCCCTCACAGGGCCGATCCTAGGCAGGGTGCACAGGGTGCATTGCACCCAGGCGCCTGCAGAGGTGGGGGCGCCGAACATCTAACAGACTCTCTAACGGAAGCCCTCTCTGTGTCCATCATAGAGGCCCCCCTTCAGGTCCCAATAATGTACTCTGCTTCTCTTCCTGTATTTTGTTTATTGTTAACAGATCATGTAAGGATCCCAGGTTAATGAAGACTTCGTGGGGGAGCATCTCTGTGGTTGAGTCATTGCCATAGAAACATTTGTAAAGGGGAGGAGTTGGTAAAATGACGACGCCCATGTGGAGGCGCCAGAAATATTTCTGCACCCAGGCGCCTGTGGAAAGAATCACTTATGGACTGTGTTTTTTTTGTTTCTTTCTGTTATATTGTGCTTTTGAGGTTCCACTCAAGAGACACCTAATTGCATAGTGAGGTGTTTGCACTATCACTGGTCACATATATATTTTTTATCAGATATTTGTTTTTGCTGCATGCATTTTAGTTTTTGTGTGATCAATTATTGTACACAATCAGTGTATATATATATATATGATTTTTTATGTTCACTAGAGTGTTAAATACTAATTTAATTCTTTTCCCACTTATACCATTGGGATCCTCACACTGAGGGTGTCCCATACTAGGTATACATTTTTTTTTACTAGCGCCCTCTTCTTCACCTATTGACCCTAGGATCGGCCCTGCTCCCTCTCCTCCTCGGCTGACTCCTCCTTTTCCGATGCTACCGTCTCTTCCGCTGCGCCGCCCAAGATCCCAAAAACCTATTCGACATGCCAGGTGAGGCGTTGCCATGCTGTGATGCGTCTGTTGTGCCTGGAAGACAAGCGCCACACTGGTCCTGCACTCCTTTCAGCTTTGCATTCACAGGCAGATCAGTGGCTAACACAGCTCAATTTGACAGTTGGTGAAGTGGTGTGCGACAATGGTGCCAATCTGCTGAACGCGCTGAAGCAGGGCAAAATTACACACGTGCCATGCATGGCACACGTCCTGAACTTGGTCGTACAGCGATTCGTTGCCAAATACCTTGGGGTCTAGGACATCTTGCGGCAGGCCAGGAAAATCTCGGGCCATTTCAGAAGATCTTACACGGCCATGGCTCACCTTGCTGACATTCAGCGGCGACACAACCTGCTCGTCAGACGTCTTATTTGTGACTGCCCGACAAGATGGAACTCAACCTTGTATATGCTTGATAGGCTGCTCCAGCAGAAACGTGCAGTTAACGACTTCCTGTACGAACTTTGCGGCAGGACAGGTTCTGGGGAGCTTGTTTTTTTTTCACTGCGCCAGTGGCTGCTCATGCGCGACTCATGCAGACTTCTGCGGCTATTTAATGAGATCACCAAACTGTTCAGTCGCAGCCAGGGCGCCATTAGTGACATTGTACCTTAGGGCTTCTTTCTGGAGCGTGCATTGCCGTCGAGGAGCAGGAGCAGGAAGATGAGGAAGTCGCAATGCTGGATGAATTCCCAGGGGGGCTACTCCACCTGAGACAAGTCAACAACGGGAGTCTGAAGAGGAGTCAGAGAAGGATGGTGCCGGGGCGGATGAGGAGGAGCAAGAAGAGCATGCTTTAAACCTTACTGGGATCCCTGATGTTGTCCGTGGATGGGGGGAGGAGAACGAGGACGACATTATCCTGGATGATGAGCAGGAGCCAGGCCACTACACCGCTTCCAGTTTAGTGCAAATGAGGGTCTTCATGCTCCAGTGTTTTAAGAGAGATCCCCATATAAAAAGCATAAAGGGCAAGGACCAGTACTGGGTGGCAACGTACTTAGACCCCCGGTACTTCTGTATCCGGTGAATAGCTTAATGTACCTCCAGCCACAGAATACAAAGTTGTTTGCTGTCAGGTGAACGCCTGTCGGCTAATTTTTGGGGCCTGTAATGGCTGACACTTACTTCTGTATCCGTTTCTTCGCTTAATACTTTTGGTAGGTCAGTGTCCATGTTGTGGGACTATTTGTGCACAGCTAGTAAGTATTTTGTGGCTGCAAATATGACCTGCAGGTTTTTAATGTTCGCCTGCCATTAAAGTCAATTTTGCGGTTCTCGAACATTTGAGAAAGATGTCCATCAGATGTTCGTCCATCACTACTGGTCACCTCTATATACATGCTCCTGTGTAGAACTACAACCTTACGTGCAGCTGCTCCCGAGGAGGACAAATAGCCAAAGTTCTGTGATCGTCTGTGTGTGTATATAGCACTAAAACAGCTGGAGGGCAGTATGAGGAGGAAGCTCAGAGGAGAAAAATTATAAAAACAACAGAAAGAGCACATACGTTCTGTTATTAGCAGTTCAATTGGCAAACAAATGGACTTTAAAGAGGAACTCCAATCTCCCCCCAAAAATTAAAAGTCAGTATTTGTAGCTGCTGACTTTTAACCTCTTAACGCTGGCGCCTCAGGGCCCTATAATCAGTTTATGACGGGGGGTTGAAGAGCATGTGACAAATATGCGGCCCCTCTGTGAAAAGGAGTTAATATAAAGGCAGGGATCCAGCATTGTCCTCATCTGAGCCGATTCTTCAATTGACTTCGGGTCTAGTCACAGGCATCTTAAAGTGACATTAAAGGTAAAAAATTAAATAACAAACATTTCATACTTACCCGCTCTGTGCAAAACCACAAACCTGGCTCCTCCTCTTTAGCCAGTGCCCCCAATAGCAAGCTGCTTGCTCTTGGGACACTGGTGTGTGCTTGTTCCCGAGCCCTGCTCTGTGTGTCCATAAGACACAAAGAGCAGTGGCTCGGCCCCGCCCCCCGCACTCTCCTCATTGGCTGTCTTTGCTGTCCAAGCAAATGAGGAATGAGAGACACGAGAGAAGCTCAGCTCTTGTGTACACTGCTGGATCGAGAGGGAGCTCAGGGGAGTATTAGGGGGGCTGGGGGCCGCTGAATACAGAAGGTTTTTAATCTTCATGCATAGAATGCATTAAGGTAAAAAAAACTTGAGCCTTTAAAACCACTTTAACTATGGGAAACCAGCAATGAGGCCTTGCGGCTTCACAGTTGGTTTCCCACTGTGCATGCATGAGCCACACTGCATGTTCTAAACAGTCCTGCAGTCTTCTGGGACCTGTGATGTGTCCCAGAAGGCTACAGGGAAAGGAGGGAGTCGAACGTCTGCTCGCGGTGCTGCAGCAATACAACCGGAAGTGGGAGTAGATACCTGTGAAAACCAGGTACCCGCTCCGATAAATGGAACTTTCCCTTATGAATGAAGTTCCTTAATAATAGACTAAAATCAGCTTCATTTCTGGTGAGCAGCATAAATATAGTGGATCCCTGTGTTCACAGACAGTTTAGTGGTTGCTCTCAGTTTCTCTGACAGAGCTTGAAATTGTTACTTGCTGGGAGATTGGTTGGGAAAGCCGATGTATGTTTCACGTTAGAGCTGTCAGGACACGTTAAGCTGGTGGATAGTGAAACACTCCAGTGAATTACAGAACATGGCAAGTACAACTTTCCTAAATGATTTATGGTCTACTTTCCTTTATGACTTTCTGCGTGATTGGAGGCATCTTTGCTGATGCTTGCTGTATAACACTGCAAATATTTCCAAAGGGACTGCACGCTAGATATGACAGCTTGTGCACAGAGATTTAATGTAATCAAATTCTCAGGTGTAATTAAATAGCCGGGAAAAGTCTGAAGAGGCTGAGGCTTAAAGTGGACCTGTCCTCTGATCTTTTTCTTCTTGTAACATGTCATGTAGCACTACCCCCGGAGGAGCTGCTGGTTTAGATTTGGGCCTGCACTCTGCCTGTCAACCCCCCTTAATTTGGCTCGATCCACCCTTGGCACAGATGGACAATAATGTAATTTTGGACCCCCAATGGTTATACGGATCCACAATGATACCACACAACAATGAATGCAGTCAAATATTGTTACCTTGGTGTTTTTCACCTGCCACACAGCTGCTACAGACACAAGCAGGGTTGCCACCTCATCCCTTTAAAACAGAACACATATGAATTACACAGGTTCTGTGGCTGATTAACCTCCTGGGACCCGCGCTATAGTCAAATGACGGCTACAGCGCGGATCCCAAAATCCAACAGGATGTCAATTGACGTCCGCCCCTTTGGGCGGGGAAACTCTGTGTTGGCCGTGTCCCTTGGACACAGCCAATTACAGATCGCAGCGAACGGCCAATCAGAGTGGCCGTTTGCGATGCGATCTGTGCGGCCAATGAGAGATCATCTCTCATTGCCGTTTTACACAGAGACAGCGGTGCTGTCTCTGGAGAGGAGACCAATCTGTGTCCCTTGTACATAGAGACATAGATCGGTCACCCCCCTCCACCTACAGTTAGAACACTATATAGGACACACATTTAACCCCTTCCTCACCCCCTAGTGTTAACCCCTTCAATGGCAGTCACATTTATACTGTAATTAGTGCATATTTATAGCACTGATCGCAGTATAAATGTGAATGGCGCCAAAAATGTGTCAAAAGTGTCCGATGTGTCCGCGATAACGTTGCAGTCCCAATAAAAATCGCAGATCGCCGCCATTTCTAGTAAAAAAAAAAAAATAATAAAAAATAATAATTCTGTTTCCTATTTTGTAGGCGCTATAACTTTTGCGCAAACCAGTCGCTTATTGCGATTTTTTTTTTTTTTACCAAAAATATGTAGAAGAATACGTATCGGTCTAAACTGAGAAAAAAAATGTGTTTTTTTTTTTAAATTGGGATATTTATTATAGCAACAAGTAAAAAATATTGTATTTTTTTCAAAATTGTCGCTCTATTTTGCGCAAAAAATAAAAACCGCACAGGCGATCAAATACCACCAAAAGAAAGCTCTATTTGTGGGGAAAAAAGGACGTCAATTTTGTTTGGGAGCCACGTCGCACGACCGCGCAATTGTTAGTTAAAGCGACGCAGTGCCGGAAGCTGAAATTTCACCTGGGCAGGAGGGGGGTATATGTGCCTAGTAAGCAAGTGGTTAAGGTGGTAATTGAACTCAAGTGGTGCCTTATCTAAATTAAATTAGCCTCAGAACCTGTGGAATTCATATGTGTTCTGTTTTAAAGGGATGAGGTGGCAACCCTAGACACAAGATATGGCTCAACCAGTGTTAAGATGTTTACTTGGCAAAGAAATAGAACAATGGTTAGGCAAAGAACATTAATTGCATACAGCTCTCTGCAATTGTCTCTGGAATACAGCTGGTTCAGAATATCCCTGAAATAAGACCCAAATGACCCGATATTAGTGAGAGTATGGTGGAGGAATCTCTCAACGCAATGACGTCAGCACTGGGACACCTCTCCACCAGGTCTCGCATAAAACAGCAAAAATCACAATGCGATACAAACAGTTAAATATAAAATAAACATATAAACTACTAACTGTATGGCTCCCCCTAATGGACAGTTCAACTGGTGTGTGTCCTGTAGTAACGACTAGCTTCGTTGGTGCACTTATATATTTGTATTCCAAAATAAGGGTGGAAGGAAAAAAACAAACACTTGATGCCCACACTGGAACAGTAAAGCTGTGCGCCAATTTCCCCAAGACGTTGTATCGCTCTCAGGAGGCAGTGTGTCCCCGCTTGCGGTGTTGCAGATGGATGCCAGCAAGCACAAGTGAAATCTATGTTGATGGGCAAGTGCCTGCTCACCAAACCAAGGCCTCGCTTTGCTGGTTTTCCTCAGTCCGAAACCTTCCTTCAGTGATCAGTCTTTCTGTAGCATGGGGCCTCTGGTCCTCCGCACGGCCGCTCTCTGGATACCAGTGAAGAGGTGACTCCGATGTGAGGTGAGTTCAGGCGGTCTCTCTTCGGTCCTGTCAGCGAAGATGTCTGCAAGGATCCCTCTCAGGCTAGGAGATCCGTCCTCTCCAGGGTAGGCCCAGGCTTCTCAGGCCTAGGCGCACTTACAGCAGGCCTCAATGCAGGCCTCCTGTTGGCTGGAAGATGGCGTTGTGGTGTCCCAGTACAGGTATTTGTTGTAGTCCCTGTCAGATTGAGGCCCTCGGCTTGTGGGATCTCCCCTGCAGGGACTCAGATAGTTATGATGTGATTTATATACTGTTATGGTTGATAATATGTTTATTAGGTGTGTATAGCTTTAAGAGGTTTAGTCAACCATCTCATGTTAAGTCAGTGTATTAGAGTCAGGAGGATTAAATGCTAGATAAGACCTTATTGTGTTATGTTATCCTACAAGGCAGTCTCTATGATCCACAGCTCTCAACCAATGAGCTTCAGCCTCATCAGGCCCTTATAAGGGATTGTACTTCCTGTTTAAGCCAGTCTAATGCTTCCCTCAGTTCCTGGCAGAGCAGAGCAACACACAGTCAGAGAAGCAGTGCAGGCCTGAAGCCTCCAGGATAAAATACAGCAAAGAGTGGAGTATCCCTAAACATTACAGAACCAGTACTTCAGCTCATTTATCGGATCAATCCGTTATTCCGGCGAAAAGCCTCAAGTCTACAGACACTCCAGTAAGTGTATCTATTTTTCAGCCTAGTTAAGCATAGGCCCTGAGTTACTATCCGGCTTTTGCAGCCGAGTATATACAGTATATGATCAACTAAGCTCAAGCATTATCAGCTGTGTGATCCAGAGACTGCCTGCAGAACCTTTGTGACACTCTGTTTAAAGCTGTGAAGATTTTGACACCTGCCTTCATGCCAGTAAAGCCTTTGTTGTTTTAACCCCCTGTTGTGGACTATATTATTACCATCCTAACTAGCGGGGATACGGAGGCCCCCGGAGCTGTAGTTTCCCGGGGTATACCAAGACTACAGTGGCGTCACGTGACAGAGAGGGTTAATACCATCTGGCCCTCACTAAGGGTTAATACCACCTGACCCTGGGCTCCTAGCCCCAAGAACCAAGTAGCTAACCATCAAGCGCATGTGTGTGGCCGTGGGACTCACCCTCCCCGGTCACCACATCGTTTTCTGGCATCATGAACAGGATACGGGTGTACGCCTTAACCATTCAGCCACTAAAGCAAGTCCTCCCCCCCCCAGAATCTGAACTGTGTCATTGAAAGTAATTTACTCAGCGAGGCGCATATACAAGTGGTGGGGGAGGTGAAGGAAAGACTGTTAGCTGCCATTGTTAAGTGGAGAAAGTCTGTACCTGAAGGGGTTAAATTGTTTCCAGCATTTCCCGCGCGCGGGAGCGGTCGCAGCTCCGCCCAGTCAAGCCCCAGCGGTGACGCCTCTTCAGTGTGCAAGCCGGAACTAGAGAATCCACTCTGTGTTGCACGGAGGAAACAATTTCTGACCGGACCAAAAAAAAAAAAAAAAGAAGTTGCCGGGCGCAGCCATAGCAACGTGTCTGGCAATAAAAGACAGCGCACTCAAAGACAGCGCACTCAAAGACGTCGCACTCAAAGACAACGCACTCAACGACATCGCACTCAACGACATCGCACTCAAAGACAGCGCTCTCAAAGTTTCTTAAAGTGACAGCGCTCTCAAAGTTTCTTAAAGTGACAGCGCACTCAAAGTTTCTTAAAGTGACAGCGCACTCAAAGACAGCGTTCTCACAGTTTCTTAAAGTGACAGCGCACTCAAACAAGGCTACAACATGTCAGCCCCAAGATCACCAGATGCAGGTGATGTACCAGATCCTCTTGCGGCTCCTGCACAAGCTACCCCTCCGGGATCACCTCCAGTACGACGTCATGACAGTGGGGCCCCCCCCTTCTACCTGGGGAAGCCTGTGTTGCCTAACTACAGAGGGGATCCCTTTTCCCTCAAGGATTTCCAGGAGAGCTTCCAAAGCATTTTCTCTCTCTACTCTCTCCCCCCTAACCAACAGGTGCTGTTGCTCATGGGACAGTTGCAGGGACCTGCACGTGAGGAAGTCCGTACCTGGCCCACTTCTGAGAAGACTACAGTAGATCAGATCTTCGAGGGATTACATCAGGTATTTGAGTCCCACTCACCCTCAGAGGTCCGCCTCAGGCTGTACGAGAGGCGACAAAAGCCGGGGGAAACACTAAGGGCATATGCAGTAGCCTTGCAGAATGCCCTGGAGGCAGTCCAGAAACTGGACAATATCACCCCTGACCAGGGTAACAAACTATTGATGGATAGATTCATAGAAGGGGTCCAAAATAAATGGGACAAGGCGCAATTAAAGATGTTAGCTGTACAGAACCCCAATATGTATTTTTCTGCCTTTAAGCGCCTAGCCCTTCAAGTTATAGAGCAGGGGGCAAGCCCCGAGGAGCATCCTGACCCTAAAACGGAACCCATGGGTGCGGCGGCGTGCCCTGCACCACTGTTACCACCAGCCCCCGCACCCGTGGCTGTCCCCCCGGCCTCCACTACAATTACTGAGATTCAAGAGGTTAGACAAGATATTGCCCAGCTTACCCAAGTGGTAAAGGAGTTGGCTAATCACACCACTCGGGTACTTAGAGAGCCTCCAGAGACTAAGAGACCTACTCCTGCCCCTCCTCCCCGTTATAGCGGGCCTCGCTCGGGACCATCTAGTAGGCCTTACTGTGATTTCTGTGACAAACCCGGTCATTGGAAGATGCAATGCTGGGCTTTAAACGGGCGTCCCCTGAGGTCGAGGACCGGCCCTCAGGAAAACGAATCACAGGTCCAGCAGAAGAGCCAATATACTCAGGACAGTCCTTATACATTGCATCCTGCCCCTATGTAAATGTTACCATAGATGGTGTCCAACTGCAGGCCCTGATTGATACAGGCTCGCAGGTGTCTACCATCTCTAAGGGCCTATTCTATAGGTACTGGAATGTCGATTCATTGTGTGAACCAGATGATATGGATTTTAGTGTCCTGGCAGGGGACGGGAAACCAATTCCCAGACATGGGTACTGGGAGCCCACTATTCAGCTGAGAGGTCACACACTTAGAGGTCAAGGTATAATTGTCACTAATGTCACGGTACCAGGGGCCACAGAGTTTATATTGGGGATGAATATAATGAGACATTGCTTCAGTGATATTTTGGATGCCTTGCATGCCTCTCTCCCCCACATGTCTTCCTCAGGTCAGAGGACTGCGCAACACCATCTCAAAATTCTAAAAGCAGAACAGAAGTTTGCGAACCGGAGAGGAGAAATCGGTAAAGTTCGGATCCAAGACATGAGGCCCGTGACCCTGCAGCCGAACACAGAGACAATTTTGTGGTGTCGGGCGCGCCCTGGTGTAAGGAATCAGGACTATCAGGCCTTACTGGAGCCCATACAATCTGAAGATTTTCCTTTGGTCCGAGCTGCAAGGAGCCTAGTGACGGTGGTGAATGGACGGGTCCCAGTCCGCCTAGTTAATTTGTCCGGCGTAGCCACCACCCTACCAAAGTACACTCCAGTGGCCCAACTTGTTTTCTTGGACTCCAGTGACATACTCTCTTCACGGAAGGCGGCCCAACAGCTGAGTGCCCAAACCGTGTCAGGGGCTACCGAAAATTCTCCAGAACCTTGGTGGCGCCAACTGCAAATAGGAGGATCTCTCACCCCACCAGAACAAGTCGAAGGGGTCATCGAGGTGGTGAAGGAGTGCCAGAGTGCCTTCAGCAAACACCCAACCGATTTTGGAAAAACCTCCATGATTAAGCATCGAATCCTGACCGGCGATAAACCCCCCATCAAGGAAAGGCATCGGCCTGTGGCACCAGGCATGTACCAAACCGTCAAGAAACTGTTAACCGACATGAAGGAGGCAGATGTAATACAAGAGAGCCAGAGTCCCTGGGCAGCACCCATGGTGTTAGTTAAGAAGAAGGATGGGACCATCCGTTTCTGTGTTGATTACAGGAAGTTGAACGACATCACCCATAAAGACGCATACCCTCTCCCCCGGATTGAGGAGTCACTCACCGCGTTGGGTTCTGCGGCCTACTTCTCTACATTGGATCTGACCAGCGGATACTGGCAGGTGCCCATGGCCGTCGAAGACAGGGAGAAAACAGCCTTTGTCACCCCCATGGGTCTTTTCGAATTTAAAAGTATGCCCTTTGGGCTGTGCAATGCCCCAGCTACCTTTCAACGGCTGATGGAGAGATGTCTGGGACACCTTAACTTCCAGAGTGTCCTACTCTACCTGGATGACGTGATTGTGTATTCCAAATCCTATCAGGAACATTTGACTCACCTGTCCGACGTCTTCCAAGTACTGATCCAGCATGGTCTGAAAGTCAAACCCTCCAAGTGCCACCTACTCAAGCCACAAGTACATTACCTGGGCCACGTCGTCAGTGCCGAAGGGGTCCAACCTGATCCAGCTAAAGTTGAAGTTGTCAAGAATTGGCCTATCCCACACACCGTTAAGGATATTCGGAGCTTCTTAGGATTTTCAGGATATTACCGCCGCTTTATTCCTCATTTTGCACAAATTGCCGAGCCATTGACCTCTCTCCTGCGAGGCACGGCGAAGGGGAACTATAATGGCAAGCTGCCTGTGGAATGGGCCAAAGAGCAAGAGGTGGCCTTCCAGGCTCTAAAACATCTATTGACAGAGCCTCCCATCCTGGCCTATCCGGATTATACTCAGCCTTTCCGACTGTATACAGATGCCAGCTTTGAAGGACTCGGGGCAGTGTTGTCCCAGATGCAGGGAAAACAAGAGAGGGTGATAGCTTACGCCAGCCGGAATCTGCGAGGGGCTGAGAAGAATGATTCTAACTACAGTTCCTTCAAGTTAGAGCTCCTGGCCCTCGTGTGGGCAGTCACCGAAAAATTTAAGGACTATTTGTCAGCCACCTCATTCACGGTCTACACCGATAACAACCCCCTGGCTCACCTGAACACCGCTAAACTAGGTGCCCTTGAGCAAAGATGGGCCTCCAGACTGGCCAACTATGACTTCTCTATCAAGTACCGAAGTGGCAAGTCTAATATTAATGCGGATGTGCTATCACGCATGGCTCCTGGCGAAGATCCCCCAGTGGAGGACAAGTGGGAAGATGTGGAGATGCCTCCCTTCTATCAAAGATTTGTGAATCAGGATGTGGTCGTCACCCGCGAGGGGAGTGAATCTGGGTCTAAAGCAATCCAGGAAGACCTGTATACCTGGAGGACCCTACAGGAAGAAAGTCAGACTATGGGAGATCTGCAGGAGTATTTATTGACCAGGAGGGTACCTCCCCGGTTGCGACGGGGCCAGAACGACTACGAATTGAAGCGATTGTGGCGTCAGAGGAAAAGACTATTTGTGCACAAAGGAATGGTGTACAGGAACTTCTTGGACCCAGTGTCGGGTGAAAGGCTACACCAAATTCTGATCCCTCGGAGAGATGCCGCCATGGTATTGAATGCCTACCACGACCAGTCAGGACACTTTGGGGTCCATAAAACAGAAGCCACCATCCGACGCCGGTTCTACTGGATTGGAATGAGGAGCGACGTTGAAAAGTGGTGCAGTGAGTGTGCAGTCTGCAATATCACCAAGAATGGTCGCAAGAATGCGCGGGCACCTCTCCATTCCATTCAGAGCGAGAGGCCCAACCAATTGGTCGCCTTGGATCATGTCAAGCTGTCACCTACCCGGTCCGGGTATTCATATGCTCTCACCATGGTGGATCACTATTCCAAGTGGGTAGTGGTTGTGCCAGTCAAAGACTTAACAGCCAAAACAACAGCCCAGATGTTCTACACCCATTGGGTACAGATACTTGGATGTCCTGAAACTGCCTTGTCCGACCGAGGTCCGGCCTTTGAGGCCCAACTGTTTCAAGAATTGTGCCAGTTCCATGCTTGTAAGAAACTCAGGACCACTGCCTATCATCCGCAAGGGAATGGACTCTGCGAGAGGATCAACCAGGTGTTTATCCACATGCTGAGAGCGGCTTCTGTATCCCGACCTGAAGAGTGGCCTCAACTAATGCCCGAATTGTTGGAAATCTACAACAATACCATCCACTGTTCCACTGGTTATACTCCATTTTACCTCATGATGGGCCGACACGGTCAACTGCCTAAAGACAGGGTCTTTGGACTTCAAGCACCTTTCAACCACTCCCCCCAAGCCTCTTCGGAGTGGGTCTCGGAACATCAGAAAAGGATTCAGGAAGCGAGAGAGATAGTCAACAAAAAGATGGGCGAGGCACACTATAGGCAGCAACAGGACTACAACCGCCATGCCTCTGCCCAGCCGTTGCAAGTTGGTGATAAAGTCTGGCTGAAGAAGCATCCTAGAACCCATAAGTTGGACTCCCTTTGGGAAACTGAACCATACACAGTGATTTCCATCCCTTACCCGGACTCTGATGTCTACTCAGTTCAAAAAGCCGGATATGAACCACAAGTTGTCCACCGAAACCGGATCAAGCTGTGTCACAAAGGGAACCTGCCTGTGTTGGTGCCTCCTTCTGCACCACCAAGTCTTCCACCTCCAGTTCAGCCAGCACAAGTGCGGCCCACCAAGCCAGTTGAGCCTGAGAGGCCACTCCTGATGTTCGAAGATGATCCTCTCTTCCCTTCTGACCAAAACGTCTTCTTTGGTTATGTGCCAATCAGTTCCATTCCATCAACCTCAGTCTTGGCACCAGAAGCTCCAGAGTTTACTCCGGCCATCCGCTCACCTGCTGCAGTCCCATCAGAACCTTCTAATGTGGGAGAAAGCTCCATAAGTCAAGAGCCATCGCTGGCCCCCATTGCCCAAGATGAAGGTGCAGCTGTCAGTCCAGAAGAAGCAAGTGTTCAAGGAGAAAACAGTGCTCCAGAAAACTCAGAAATGGTGTTGCGTAGATCCGCCAGACCTAATTTCGGATATCCCCCAGCAAGATATAGGGATTAATCCATTAATTATACCTACAATATATGTAGATAGACTACATACACCTCAGTTAGTATACATCTCAAGTATACATCATTACTAACTAATATGTCACTAGTTACCTACTTACCTTATTTAGTGTATAGGAACATACCTGGCCAGTAAGTCTCCTATCCCTCACTTAAGCACTACAAAAAGAAAAAGGGTATCCTCTAAGAAATGTCTAATTGTGTACTTCAGGCATAGAATAAAAATGTCTAGCAAATATTAAAGTGTGTTCTGGGGAGAAGAGCTAATAGCCTAAGGGCCCCAGTAGCCAAGGCATTGGGTAGAAAGCCTCCGGCAGCCCAATCCAAAACCTGTTCAGTCTTAAAAGTGTGATCTAACAATAATATACTGTTCAAAACTGAGTGATAACGTTTAACAGATATGTATTCTGTCTGGGACCCAGATAACCACTTACCCTGCACAAAATAATGATCTCACTTATCTAATAAGCCTGCAAGGGACATTTATGTGTATAATGCCTCAGGACTTATCATATGATCCTGTTCTTATATGTTTATTTTTTCCCAAAGAACCTGGAACGGACATTGGTGTACAAATGCCTCAGGACTTCTAGTGGCCCCAAGGTCACCTCGTTTCCTCAATCCGTCAGTGCCTTAATCGTCGAGGACGACTTCTGTTTAGTGGTGGGGTTTGTGGTGTCCCAGTACAGGTATTTGTTGTAGTCCCTGTCAGATTGAGGCCCTCGGCTTGTGGGATCTCCCCTGCAGGGACTCAGATAGTTATGATGTGATTTATATACTGTTATGGTTGATAATATGTTTATTAGGTGTGTATAGCTT
This sequence comes from Rana temporaria, assembly GCF_905171775.1. Classification (NCBI taxonomy): domain Eukaryota; kingdom Metazoa; phylum Chordata; class Amphibia; order Anura; family Ranidae; genus Rana; species Rana temporaria. Next base: position 613,708,503 of record NC_053489.1, read on the forward strand.
TAAGAGGTTTAGTCAACCATCTCATGTTAAGTCAGTGTATTAGAGTCAGGAGGATTAAATGCTAGATAAGACCTTATTGTGTTATGTTATCCTACAAGGCAGTCTCTATGATCCACAGCTCTCAACCAATGAGCTTCAGCCTCATCAGGCCCTTATAAGGGATTGTACTTCCTGTTTAAGCCAGTCTAATGCTTCCCTCAGTTCCTGGCAGAGCAGAGCAACACACAGTCAGAGAAGCAGTGCAGGCCTGAAGCCTCCAGGATAAAATACAGCAAAGAGTGGAGTATCCCTAAACATTACAGAACCAGTACTTCAGCTCATTTATCGGATCAATCCGTTATTCCGGCGAAAAGCCTCAAGTCTACAGACACTCCAGTAAGTGTATCTATTTTTCAGCCTAGTTAAGCATAGGCCCTGAGTTACTATCCGGCTTTTGCAGCCGAGTATATACAGTATATGATCAACTAAGCTCAAGCATTATCAGCTGTGTGATCCAGAGACTGCCTGCAGAACCTTTGTGACACTCTGTTTAAAGCTGTGAAGATTTTGACACCTGCCTTCATGCCAGTAAAGCCTTTGTTGTTTTAACCCCCTGTTGTGGACTGTATTATTACCATCCTAACTAGCGGGGATACGGAGGCCCCCGGAGCTGTAGTTTCCCGGGGTATACCAAGACTACAGTGGCGTCACGTGACAGAGAGGGTTAATACCATCTGGCCCTCACTAAGGGTTAATACCACCTGACCCTGGGCTCCTAGCCCCAAGAACCAAGTAGCTAACCATCAAGCGCATGTGTGTGGCCGTGGGACTCACCCTCCCCGGTCACCACAGCGTCCCCAGAGAGAGGGCTGAGTCCGCACTTGCCAAGGAGAGACATGTGCAGCGTCCATCACTGCCAGTGTTGCCAACCTACCAGATTGAAATTTACCTACACAACACCCAAAATGTACTGGCACAGCCAAGTTTTTACTGGCATTTCCAAAAGTTACAAAATGACAGTTTTAAGTGCAAATTTCAGTATTTAGGCTACAAACAAGTACAAAATGTGATATAAGGTAGATATTAATCACTTCAGCCCCAGAAGATTTGGCTGCTCAATGACCAGCCCATTTTTTGCGATACAGCACTACCTCGCTTTAACTGACAATTGCGCGATCAAGCAACGTTGTAACCAAACAAAATTGACGTCCTTTTTTTCTCACAAATAGACCTTTCTTTTGGTGGTATTTGATCACCTCTGCGGTTTTTATTTTTTGCGCTATAAACAAAAGAGCGAAAATTAAAAAAAAAAAACACAATATCTGTTACTATTTGCTATGCATACTGCTGACCCCTACACTCTTTACTTTACCCCTTGCATTCTGTGTATTACATACTACCGACCCTGGCACTCTGCATGTTACACACTCCTGACTTTTGCACTCTTGTGTTACATAACACTGACCCCTGCAATCTGTGCATTATGTATGCCTGTCTCCTGTGCAGTCACTATGTGTTACATACTCCTGACTTCTATGTGCTCCTGACCCTGCATGCTGTATATTACATACTACTGACTCCTGAACAGGATGTATTCCTCACCACTGTCCTCTGTATGGGAGAAGGGAGTTACTGCTCCAGGAAGGGAATGCTAAGCAATCAATGTCTTTTCAGGAGATCAAGGGTGCCGGCAATGCACGTGGCAAATGGTAGAGACTATTGAATGGACAGCCGCACTGTCTGGCGCGAACCCAACACATCACATCACCTAAAGAACACCATCCCCACAGTGAAACATGGTGGTGGCAGTATCATGCTGTGGGCATGTTTTTCAACAGTCAGGACTGGGAAACTGGTCAGAGTTGAGGGAAAGATGGATGCTGCTAAATACAGGGATATTCTTGAGCAAAACCTGTACCAATCTGTGTTTGATTTTGAGGCTAGGACAGAGGTTCACCTTCCAGCAGGACAATGACCCCAAACACACTGCTAAAGCAACACTTGAGTGGTTTAAAGGTGAAACATGAAAATGTGTTGGAATGGTCTAGTCAAAGCCCAGACCTCAATCCAATAGAAAATCTGTGGTCAGACTTAAAGATTGCTGTTCACAAGTGCAAACCATCCAACTTGAAGGTGCTGGAGCAGTTTTGCAAAAAGGAATGAGCAAAAATCCCAGTGGTAAGATGTGGCAAGCTTATAGAGACTTATCTAAAGCGAATTGGAGCTGTGATAGCCACAAAAGGTGGTTCTACAAAGTATTGACTTTAGGGGGTAAATAGTTATGCACATTGACTTTTTCTGTTATTTTGTCCTATTTGTTGTTTGCTTCACAATAAAAAAAAACATATTCAAAGTTGTGTGTTCTGTAAATTAAATGATGCAAATCCTCAAACAATCCAGGTTAATTCCACGTTGTGAGGCAACAAAACACAAAAAATGCCAGACTGTGGTATACCCATGAGTAGGCTTAGGTTCTATTTATCTATGCTTCTTTATGTCCCTCCCACTATTAGTGCAATATGACCACCAACAATATTAAAGCGGGGTTCACCCGTACAAAACACTTTTTCCCCATAGATGGATGCTCGTTTTGTCTAGGGGAATCGGCTAGTTGTTTTAAAATATGAGCTGTACTTACCGTTTACGAGATGCATCTTCTCCGCCGCTTCCGGGTATGGGCTGCGGGACTGGGCGTTCCTATTTTGATTGACAGTCTTCCGAGAGGCTTCCGACGGTCGCATCCATCGCGTCGCGATTTTCCGAAAGAACGCTAACGTCGGTGCGCAGGCGGAGTATAGAGCCACACCGACGTTCGGCTTCTTTCGGCTACTAGTGACGCGATGGATGCGACCGTCGGAAGCCTCTCGGAAGACTGTCAATCAAGAAGGAACGCCCGCTCCCGAAGACCCATACCCGGAAGCGACGGAGAAGATGCATCTCGAAAACGGTAAGTACAGCTCATATTTTAAAACAACTAGCTGATTCCCCTAGACAAAACGAGCATCCATCTAAGGGGAAAAATTGTTTTATGGGTGAACTCCCGCTTTAAGCAGCATGCTTGGTAAGTGAACATTCAGAGTAGTCAATGTCCATTATCATCATCTGGGAGCCACAAGACAGAAAATGAGGGGAATAAAACATTTTAAAGGATAAGTTCATCTTTAGGAGCATGTTACATGTTGTTACACCCATATTTAGGGTGTAAAATGCTCCTATCCTTCCACCACCCACCGCCAGTGCTCCCCTCTCTGTGACAGCGGGCAGGGGATCTTCTCCCAGCACCCGCTGTCACAATTTGAAAACAGTTTCCTGTGAATGAATAGACTACATGTACCGTTAACCAGTGTGGCTGATGGCTTGTAGTTCTCAATGAACTGCAAGGGCGCTGGTGAGTTCATTGATTCTTCCTGCCATTCAGTAACTGTGTGCCCATATGGGAGGTATGGGCAGACAGTGTACTGAGAGTCTGCCGGATCCTGGCATTGCACCCACAATCTGCTGATCGCGGTTACAATACTTTACAGGAAGCAATGTAAAAAAAAGAACAACAATGCAAATTATTTACCTGCAAAAAGATGTGCATTTATTATTTTTTAACAAATAGTGAACGTAGCCTTTACCACAACATTTTATATGGCTTACAAACCTAACATTATATTACAACATTGCTTGTTTACATACCATATAACAAAAGTTGATAAAATTTGGAGAATCCAATAAATTATGTTTGCTGCTCCTAAGAAAGATGAAAAAAGAGTAAAATCGTTTTATGTGCAATTCTGAGAATAGATTCCATTTAATTAGGTGTAATTGTATCCCATCCAGACGTATAAACCTCATACATTTTATGGATTTAGATAAAATCAAATGTTAACATGTAGAGATTACATTCTGTATACATCCTTTCAATTCTTAGAAAAGAAAAATATTGAATTGCCTTAGTGTGCCTCTCTGTAAAAGAGCCTTGCTTATCCCAAGCAGATGCACACTAACTGCTAACTGGTGCCTTCGAGATTTTACAAGTTATGATTCAACTAAAAAAGAATTTTTTTGCAAATGCTCAAAGCTCAGTATGATAGGAGAAGCATGAATCGAGGATTAGACATTTTGTGCCTGGCAACGGCACTTAGCAGTTATATAGTCCAGCTGGATGGAAGGCTTCCGTTGATGTACAGAGAAAACGGTGGTGTAAATCAACACTTTATCTTCAGTTAATGTCTACTGGATTTCAGTCAAAGATGAAAACTTGTCCTAAAAATCGGCATTATTATACTGCAGAGCATCATAAAAATAACTTCATATTCCTCTGCTGGAAACAGATACTGCTTATTAATCATTTTCTATAGCAAAGTGTGGTGTAGTTTGTTTCTCAGGAAACATTCAGATATTGCTAATAGGGGAGGAAGAAAACAGCCATGATGTTTGGTATCAGTAACTACTTTAGGTTCCCTGGAGTTTGTGGTAGGTGTTACAATGACTATCTGCTTTATTTATGCCTGTGAACAAAAAAAGTAACTGTGACATCACAGTACACAAAAAAGCGCACCAAAGGTACAGAAATAGCCAAACCTCAGAATAGGAAGAGCATCTAACCCTAAAATCCCCCGGACGCAGGGGTCCTGACAGGGGCAAGGTACTCCATGGTCTACCTAGGCCAGGGCTAGGTGGACCCCACTCCTTAGGAACCAGCCAAATGTCAGTCCACCAGGTACATGGTGAGGGGGACTCCCCCAAAGAGAGATTCCTTCGGTTGTGGAGACCCAAAGGCCACAGAAACTCCTCTCAACATCAGGGCAGGCCTCAATAACCTGACCCCTCCCTCTTGCATAAAAAGCAACAAAAATAATGACAATCTGCTGATCAAAGAAATCTCATGTGTAACAAATGGCAGAACAGAGCTTAACCACTTGCCGACTGCCTCACGCACTTATACGCCGGCAGAATGGCACGGGCAGGCAAAGAAACGTATATATACGTTGCTTTGGATCTGCTGCCTAGCGGGCGCGCATGTACCACCACCGCGGTCTCTGTGCCTGCGAGACCCACGGACTCTATGTCCGCCGGTGTCCCACGATCGGGTCACGGAACAGCAGAACGGGGGGATGCCTTTGTAAACAAGGCATCTCCCTGTTCTGCCTAGTGACACAACACTGATTGTCTGCTCCCTCTCATCGGGAGCAGCGATCAGTAACGTGTCACAGTAAGCCACGCCCCCTCACCGTTAGAATCACTCCCTAGGACACACTTAACCCCTTCCCCGTCCCCTACTGGTTAACCCCTTCCCTGCCAGTCACATTTATACAGTAATCAGTGCATTTTTATAGCACTGATCGCTGTATAAATGTGAATGCTCCCAAAATAGCGTCAAAAGTGTCCGATGTGTCCGCCATCACAGTCATGATAAAAATCGCAGATCGCCGCCATAACTAGTAACAAAAAAATTTACAATAAAAATGCCATAAATCTATCCCCTATTTTGTAGACGGTATAACTTTTGTGCAATCCAATCAATATACACTTATTGGATTTTTTTTTTACCAAAAATATGTAGAAGAATACGTATCGGCCTAAACTGAAAAAAAAAATAGCTTTTTTTTTAAAAAAAATGGGTATATTTATTATAGCAAAAAGTACAAAATATTGCTTTTTTTTTTTTTCAAAATTGTATCTCTATTTTTGTTTATAGCGCAAAAAAATAAAAACAGCAGAGGTGATCAAATACCACCAAAAGAAAGCTCTATTTGTGGGGGAAAAAAGGACGTCAATTTTGTTTGGGAGGCACGTTGCACGGCCACACAACTGTCAGTTAATCGCAAAAAGTGGCCCGGTCCTTTGACAGCCAAATCCTCGGGGCTGACGTGGTTAAGGAACTTGGCTGAGGTCCAGAAGGAAAATTCCAGTTAGCCTAAATCCAGGTACAATCTATCCATGTCCCATAACACGGAATCTCACCACTAGAGAAAGAAGCTCCCCCTTAGGCCTTGTACACACGACCAGACATGTCCGATGAAAACGGTCCGCGGACCGTTTTCATCGGACATGTCTGCTGGGAGGTTTTGGTCTGATGTGTGTACACACCATCAGACCAAATTCCCCGCAGACAGAAAACGCGGTGACGTGGCGGCGACGATGACGCGGCGACGTGCGTGAACCAGGAAGTTCAATGCTTCCACGCATGCGTCGAATCACTTTGACGCATGCAGGGGATTTTGGTCCGATGGTTAGGTGTACTAACCATCGGACATGTCCGACGGACAGGTTTCCACCGGACAAGTTTCTTAGCATGCTAAGAAACTTTTGTCCGCTGGAAACCTGTCCGCTAGGCCCGGAAAAATGTCCGCTAGGCCCTACACACGGTCGGACATGTCCGCGGAAACTGGTCCGCGGACCAGTTTCAGCGGACATGTTCAGTCGTGTGTACGAGGCCTTAGGGTTAACAATAATCAGTGTATGTATACAATCTGGTGTAGCTCTGCATAGAAACCAATCAGCTTCCAGGATTTTTTTGTCAAAGCTCAATTAAACAAGCTGAAGTTAGAAGCCGACTGAAAACCGCAGTTTATTATAAAGAGTATTAGGGATTTCCTGTTCTTTTATCATAACTGGAAATTCCTATTAGCCAGCCAGATGATGTAATCAAATGCATGTTTGAAATGTCTGGCCCTGTGAGTCCTTTCTGCTGAAGTGTGTGTTGCTGATTGGAAAGTGAACTCATGAATAACAACCTCAGCAAGAGCTTGCTGTCACTCAAAGTTCCTAAAAAGAGTGATTTCATGACATCCACGTGTCAGTTGACATCAACTATTTACTTAGTATGTTATTTAGCTGGAGGTAGAAGAAGCCATTGTGGTTAACCCCTTCACTGCCAGTGTCATTTTCACAGTAATCAGTGCATTTTTATAGCACTGGTCGCTGTAAAAATGACAATGGTCCCAAAAATGTGTCAAAAGTGTCCAATGTGTCCGCCATAATGTCGCAGTCATGATAAAAATTGCTTATCCCTGTTATTACTAGTAAAAAAAAATATTATTAAAAATGCCATAAAACTACCCCCTATTTTGTAGACGCTATAACTTTTGAGAAAACCGATCAATAAACGCTTGTTGCAATTTTTTACCAAAAATATGTAGAACACGTATCGGCCTAAACTGAGAAAAAAAAAGGAAAATTTATATGAAATACTTACTGTAATTTTCCTTTCCTGATGGACTCCATGGCAGCCTACGTGTGGGTTAATCCCGCCTCTCATACCTCATAGGACCCAACTCCCATAAAGCTTTGCTTCTCCCAATAGACTGTGTTCCGTAATATAGCCTACTCCAGCAAAGGGGAGGGAACTCCGGCTGCCATGGAGTCCATCAGGAAAGGAAAATTACGGTAAGTATTTCATATAAATTTTCCTTTTTCCTGACAGACTCCATGGCAGCCTACGTGTGGGAAATAACTAGCCAAACACACCCGGGTGGGCAAATTGCTGGTTAAAGAAAAAGTTTTAATTGACATTGTCAACAGATAAAACATGTAAACCAAAATTAACCGACGATAAGGAAGCCGGTTCCACGCAGTAGTGCGTCATAAATGTATTCAGTGATGACCAAGAGGCCGCTCTGCAGATAACTTCCGGAGAGACGTGTTGGGCAGCCGCCCACGACGTAGCCATGCCCCGAGTAGAATGGGCGGTTACCGCTTCCGGTGGAGCCAAACCCTTCGCTTTATAAGCCCCTTGGATTGCCTGTACAATCCATGCTGCAATAGATCTAGGGGAAGCACGCATTCCCTTGTTCTTTCCGTGAAATGAAATAAATAGATGATCGGATTGCCGAAAAGATGCTGTAGCTTCCAGATATTGTTTTAATACATTCCCAACATCCAAAGGATGAATTTCAGAGTCCTCAGAAGAACGAAAGATGGGAAGGACGATCTCTTGGTTCTCATGGAAGACTGATGTAACTTTAGGTTTGTGACCTAGCATAGGAATCAGGACTACCCGGTCCGGGAAGAACGTAAGAAAAGGTTCCTTACATCCCAATGAGCCAATTTCCGAAACCCTTTTCGCTGAAGTCATGGCCACTAGAAAGACCGTTTTAAGAGAAAGATCTTTGATTGGTTGTTGGTCTGAATTCTGTATGTTTGAGAAAAAATCCAGAACTAGCGGAAGATCCCATTTGGAGAATCTTGGTTTTCTTAGAGGTCTCAGTCGGATAGCTCCTCTGAAAAACTGTCTGACGAGAGTGTGAGTGGCCCAGGATATCCCGGTGAATGCGGAGATAGCCGAGACTTGGACTCTTAGTGAGCTTACAGATAGAGGTAGCTCAAGACCCGTCTGAAGAAAACCCAGAATGTCCTGAATTCTGGGATTATTAGGAGAACCGTCCATCGAAGTGGTATAGTCAGAGAATTTTGACCATATCCTTTGGTAGATTCTGTTAGTACTTGGTCTCCTAGCGTTCAATAGGGTGGAGATGGCTCCGCTTGGACAACCTAACGCTTCCAACCTTCCCCTTTCAAGAACCAGGCCATCAGATGTAGATGGGTTGGACATGGATGAGGAGTTGATCCTTGTAGCAGGAGATCTGATCTGGATGGAAGAGGAACTGGATCCCGGAAGCTCAGCTGAAACAGTAATGGGAACCACGGCCTGTTGGGCCAGTATGGGACTATTGCCACTATCTCGACTTCCTCCCACCTGAGTCTCGAAAGAAACTTGAGGATGACTGGAATTGGAGGGAAGGCATAGGCTCTGCGAAACCTCCACTGATCCGTTAGAGCATCCACCCCGAAGGCCTGGGGACAGCGACATCTGGTGTAGTACTTCTCCAGTTTGAAATTGCATGGGGATGCAAACAGATCCACTTCTGGTGAAAAATCCAGTGACAGGATCCAACTGAAAATCTCGTTGTGGAGAGACCACTCGTTGTTGTCGAGGGATGTCCTCGACAGAAAATCCGCCTGTAGATTCTGAGATCCGGGGAGATATACCGCTGTCAAGTCCTTCAAGTGTGTCTGCGCCCAAGACATAATTGGATTCACCTCCTTCAGTAGAGACAGACTGCGAGTACCACCCTGTCTCTTGATGTACGAGACTGCTGACGTATTGTCCATCCTTAGGAGGACTGAAGACCCCTTTATCAGGTGTAGAAAAGCTTGTAGGGAACAGAAGGCTGCGCGAAGTTCCAGCACATTGGACACGATTTTCTGGGACGGAAAGTCCCACTTCCCTTGGGCTACTTCCTTCAGGCAGAGAGCCCCCCAACCTGTGTTGCTGGCATCTGATGTGATCGTGATCCAAGATACAGGAGCTAGGGAATGGCAATTGAGGAGATTTTTCCTTAGTAGCCACCAGGAAAGACTTTCCCGCATGTGTGACGTTATCCGGATCAATTGGTTTTGTGATCTCGGGTCCCACTGTTGAAGAAACCCCTTCTGGAAGGGCCGCATCTTTCACTGTGCCCATCTCACCATCGGAGTTGTGGAGACCATGGTGCCTATAATGTTGAGGCATTGTGAGGCTTTCAGGAAAGGAGACTCTAGAGCGCAACGGATCCTGTCGCGAACAACTGGGATTTTCTACAGGGGCAAAGAGATGGTACTTAGAGATGTATTGAATTGGGCCCCGAGAAATATCAGTGATTGTGTTGGTACTAGGTGACTCTTCTCCTTGTTCAGTAGCCAGCCAAACTCGGTCAGAATCGATATGACCAGATCCCGGTGCGTCAATATTTGCTCCTTGTTTTGCGATAGCAGTAGTAGGTCGTCTAGGTAGTGGTGTAGACGAACGCCTCTGGTTCTGATCAGGGCTACAACAGCTAGTAAGAGTTTTGAGAATACCCGTGGGGATGTTGTGAGTCCAAACGGGAGACAAACGAATTGGAGGTGAATATTGCCTACTGCGAACCGCAGATACTTCTGAAATTCCATTGCTATGGGCACATGAAAGTAAGCATCTTTCAGATCTATGGCCACAAGCCAGTCGCCTGGTTGAACTGCTTGCCGGATCGTGAGCAGCGATTCCATTTTGAACTTCTCTTTTTTGAAAAAGGTGTTCAGATGTGTCAGGTCTATCACTGGTCTCCAGGAACCTGACTTTTTTTGGACCAGGAAAAGGGGTGAATACATCCCCTGGAACCTCTCGGCCGTTGGGACATGTATAGCGGCACCTTGAGCCACAAGAGAGCTCGTGTAGGACAGGAGGACTTGTCTTTTTTCTTCTGAGCATTGAATTGTTGTGTGAATGACTTGAAGAATAGGGGGTTCTGTAAAAATCCAGGAATGGCCTGTAGATATTGTTTTTACTGTCCAGAAATCTTTTATTGAGGCTGCCCAGACATGCTTGAACTGGAAGAGACGAGCCCCGACTCTTTCCGTCTGGGCCGGCTCTATATCAAAAGGACTTAGGAGCCTCACGTCCACCAGAAGAAGGGCTTTTTGCTGGCTTCTGACCAGAGGGTTGGTTTCTTCTCCAATTCCTCCTAAAATCACGTCCAGGTCTGTACCGACGGGCCTCCCTTGCCCGATCTTGATCTTGCCTGGGAAAGAATTTTTTCTGTCCATACGGACGACGATCCTGGGGAAGGAACCCTGACTTACCCCCTGTGGCTCGGGTGATGGCATCATCTAGTTTGTTCCCAAACAGGGAAGAACCCAAAAAGGGTATCTTGCACCATGCCTGTTTAGAGGCAGGGTCAGCCACCCAAGGGCGTAGCCACAGGGCACGCTTGGCTGTGACAGAGGAAAGCATGACCCGAGACACTAGACGTATAAGGTCAAGGGAAGCCTCCCCTAAGAAGACTGAAGCCATCTTTAGTTCTTGGACTGGGATGCTTCCAGATATGTCTTCAGAGACACAAGATAACACAGTGTCCATTTCACCTGTCCAGGCCTCCATTGCTTTTGACAGGGCTGCCAGCGCTAGGGCTGGTTTACAGGCCATGCCTGCTGTAATATAAATTCGCTTTAAGTCAGTGTCTATTTTCCTCTCCAAACCATCTTTAAAGGAAACGGTGTCTTCCAAAGGGAGAGTAACGTGTTTCACCAGTCTCATCAAGGCCGCATCGACTAGAGGAGCTGACTCTAAATGACTCACCTCTTCACTTTTGAATGGGTATAACTTCGCTATCTTGGATAGTAAAGAATTTTTCTTGTCTGAACCAGACCATTCTTCCATAATTACATCTCCTAGTTCACCAAGGAGGGGAAAGTTTGGGCGGTCTTTCTTAAGCTGGCTAAAGAACTTCCTTTGCTTGGAAGGTGCTTCTACTGGATCCTCCCATTTTAAAGCGTCCTTGACTGCTTTCACCAATGTTGGGACCAGGGAAAAATCAAAACCAGCAGCATAATGGACATTTTCCATTTCACTTTCTGAGGAAACACTTGGAGAGCGGTTGACTCTAGAGGGCCCCGCAACTTCAGGATCATCCTGTACCAGGACTGGGGATGGTTCAACAGGAGGAACAACCGCTTGGGCGGAAGTAGAGATGTTCAAGGATTCTTGGACCACTCTTCTGACCAGGGCTTCAACCTGCTGGTCCTCACCCCCTCTTTCCCTTACAGCACGGGAATAACATGGCTCACAGAGGGATTTTCCTTCTGGGACCTGAGCTCTACATCCCCAACAGGAATTCCTTTCAGAATGACTGGAGTGACGGTGAGAGTGGTGACCAGACGAGGATCTAGAACCTTCTCTATAATGCTTAGATGAAGATCTAGAGCTTCTAGAACTTGAATGATGTTTTTGTGGTTGAACTTCAATAACATCTTCACGTGCTATTATTTGAGGAATAGACCTGGAGGGACTGGAAACAAAAGAGACAAAATACAATTCTTTTTTTTTTTTTTTTTTTTAAACCAAAACCCATAGAAAAACAGGCAGAGGGAATAAAATTCCATCCTACCTGCAGCGTAAGGTTTGGCCACAGGGGGGCGGTGACACATCCATAGCGGTGAGGAAACAGTACTAAAAAAGAAACCAACAGGAACCGTGCATCAGACAAAGGACCCATAATCATAGTGCTTACATAAGGCATAAAAGAGCAGTCTCCTACCTTGATCCACAGCCAAGAGAGATACACCTAGACCGTCAGGGATGTGCCACCATATAGCTGTGTTTGACAGCTATTTAAACTTGCCGCCCTGTCGATGACGTCACCGCGCACCAGCGTGCGCATGCGCGGTGAACCTGCGTCACCTCGTCGGCCTCGCGCGCATGCGCGATCGCGGCTAGCTAGACCAAGGAGCTAACACACAGCCAAGCCTCGTTCTCAGAACGAGGCGTGCGCGTGCGCAGACCACTAGCAAGCGGCGAAGCTGGAACGCACTGCGCTTCAGCGGCCATACCTGGAAGGGAAAAGACAGACTACACACAAAAACTGGCTGCCATGATAGGTAAGAGCATAACTTTATACATTACCACCTTAGGAAACCCATGATCCGGCCTGGATAAGGAAGCCACCGCTGCTTACTCTGCAAGGTCTGGTAATTTAGAGACCCCCTGCTAATAGCCAGGGTATGTGGTCACATAATCGCTTACCTGCCAGTGGCAGGCTAGTAAGCATAAAAAGGGGTACCGCAGACAAAAAAAAAATGTCCATCCAGCTAATAGCTGAGATCTGTAGGACTTCAGAGCCACCAGGCATGGGAATCAGGGACTAAAAAAGGTTTTTCTTTAAACAAACGATTACTTCGGTCCTAGGAGGAGGACAAAAAAGGAACACAGTCTATTGGGAGAAGCAAAGCTTTATGGGAGTTGGGTCCTATGAGGTATGAGAGGCGGGATTAACCCACACGTAGGCTGCCATGGAGTCTGTCAGGAAAACATTTTTTTATATGTCTTTTAGGGATATTTATTATAGCAAAAAGTAAAAAATGTTGCTCTTTTTTCAAAATTGTCGCTCTATTTTTGTTTATAGCGCAAAAAATAAATACCGCCGAGGTGGTCAAATACCACCAAAAGAAAGCTCTATTTGTGGGGGAAAAAGGACATCAATTTTGTTTGGGAACATACACACGATAGAATCCATCCGCTGAAAAATCCCAGCGAATGGGTTTCAGCGGATAGATTCTATGGTGTGTACAATCCAGCGGATCTGTTTCCGCAAATTTTTCTCCCATGCGATGGATTTCCAGCAGATAAATATTTCCAGCAATAAATATTTGAAGACATGTCTTCAAATCTATCCGCTGGAATCCATCCCAACGGATTGATCCGCTGGTCTGTACAGACTCACCGGATCAATCCGTCCAAAGGGATCCCCCGCATGCGTCGTAATGATTCGACGCATGCGTGGAATTCCTTATATGACTGCGTCGCGCACGTCGCCTTGTCATCATTGCGGCGACGGCGCGACACGTCATCGCCAGAGGATTTCGGCGCGGATTTCGATTCGATGGTGAGTACACTCCATCGCATCAAAATCCGCGCAAATCCTCGAGAGGATTTATCCGTGGAAACGGTCCGCTGGACCGTATCCGCGGATAAATCCTCCCGTGTGTACGGGGCCTAAGACTGCTGGGCAAATACGGTGTGACAAAATGTATTGCAACGAAGAGGGGTTCGTTCTCAGGTAAGTGACACATAATGAGCTAGTACAGTATGCTGTGCATACTAGTTCATTATGCCTTTCTCTTGCAATTGTATTACAGCGGGTTTACTACCTCTTTAAGTGGTTAACAAAATTTGCTGTCAACTTGGATATGACACTTAAAGGAGCAGTAAAGGAAAAAAAATGTTTTGCTGAAATAACTGTTTACAGGGTATAGAGACATAATAGTTAACTGATTCCTTTTAAAAATGATTAAAAATAGATAAAAATCAATCATATAATGTGCCTGCAGTTTAGTTTAGTTTTTAAACTAGTTTCATGTTTCTGTGAGACACACAGAACAAAAACAAACAAACACAGGGCAGTGTTTGTTTTTTAAATAAATCTGATTGGTTCTGAGGAGTTTTAGACACACAGGGCTAGATTCAGATAGCTTAGCAGATCTTTAGATCCGCATAACTTATCTGATTTACGATCCGCCGGCGCAAGTTTTTGAGGCAAGTGCTTAATTCAGAAAGCACTTACCTCAAAACTTGCGGCGGTGTATCGTAAATCCCCCGGGGGAATTCAAATTCCGCGGCTAGGGGGCGTCTACAATTTAAATCAGGCGCGTCCCCGCGCCGATCCAACAGCGTGCATTGCTCCAAATGACGTCGCTAGGTTTCGGCGTGAACGTAAATTACGTCTATCCGTATTCGCGAACGACTTACGCAAACAACGTAAAAAATTCAAAATTCGACCCGGGAACGACGGCCATACTTAACATAGGATACGCCGCATATAGCAGGGGTAACTATCCGCCGGAAAAAGCCGAACGCAAACGACGTAAACAAAAAGCGCCGGGCGGGCGTTCGTTTCTGAATCGGCGGAAATCCTCATTTGCATATTCGTTGCGTGTAAAAACCGAAACGCCACCTAGCGGCCGGCCTGGAATTGCAGCCTAAGATCTGACGGTGTAAGTCACTTACACCTGTCGGATCTTAGGGAGATCTATGCGGAACCTGATCTATGAATCAGCCGCATAGATCTGACGGAACTCAGAGATACGACGGCGTATCAGGAGATACACCGTTGTATCTCTATCTGAATCCGGGCCACAGTAATCACACCTTCTTGATCATGGACCACAGTGAGAAGCTCGCATGAGTTTTTTCATAAGGAGCCAGACAAGCAGGAAGTGTGGAGATCAGAGAAGACTTACAGCTACTTCAAAGCAAAAACGAACAATGAGGACATGAACCCAGGACTGCAGTAAGGTAAAGGAAGCTATTTAGCTAAAAAACATGTTTTCCTTTAGTGACCCTTTAATGCCTGTGAAGATCACTGTACAGAAGCCTACAACAGTAATGCAAATCTCAAAAACTGTTTTAGAAAATGTCCAATAACCATACTGGACATAATACCAGACAATACATACTACAATATACAATTATTTTAATATAGTATGCAATTTAAAGAAAAACTCCATCTTTCCACCAAGCTGGTCCAAATTTGTGAGACCACAATGTGTTCCGGGTGCGAGCCAAGGCTTTCTATCTCATACCTGGAACACAGTAAAGTTTACCACAGCGCCGCTCAGATGCCCAGTGCAAGCAATGTATTCTATCAATGAATATAAAGCTTTCACTTACTAAGTCAGAAAGGCGGGCTAATGGTGTCCACCTTGTGTCTTAGGAAAAGGTAAAAGTGAGTACTAAATGGCATCTGCCTGGGTGACCTGGGGCCTAGGATGCCTGTGTTGTGTATTTTTTGGGGTGGTACCGGAAGAAGTCATGGACTAAAGCGAAAGCACTCCCTTCCAATTAGTGTGTTGATTGAGTAATTTGTTGGTCACACATTTGGGTGTCCAACCTCTGGCAATATCAGAAGAGCCCGAAAGTCTCCATCTTGTGACTCCCAGCCCTGAATGAATGCAAGAAGATGGAAGAAGGTCTTGCATTTGGTTTCAGACAGACAAGTATTCATTAGTAATTACCAGGAGCAACAGGATATGCATACAGGCAGGCGCAAAAGTCAAAGCCAGTATAGTCTGACCAACAGAAATAGATGCCGCAATCAGACTTGCAGGACATGTCTTTTTAGACAACTATATAACTTAAGCACAAACCATATAGAAAACTGATTTAAAGAATAATTTCTTATGTTATTTGGTTATAGTGCTTCATAATACCTAAAAATGTCAACCATTATCTTGTATGGTCCAACCAATAAATCTTTTTGTAAATCTTTTTGTACTTTTTGAGTTTGGCCTCTAAAGTCCCATCCTTTGGGGGTATCTTTCGTTGTTTATGCATAGCCGGGATGTGGCCTTCTCATACACCATGGATCTGTGAACTCCTTTTCTTTACATAATACCTAAATAAATCCCACTCTTCCCAGAAAGGAATTGTCATCAGTTTTCTCCAACATGTTCTGGAACACTGTATGCTAACCTGTACATAGGGGGTGAAATAAAACACAGCTCTATTTTTGCTTACGATCGTAGCTGCTTGATCCTATCATTCTCCCACCCATATGAATTCTTTCCAGTTCCAGGATTTCACCAAGTATAACCTCAGTAAATTATGGACTGTAAGACAGTCCTTTGTCACTTACAGTAAACCAACTGAGTCTCACAGCTTGCGTGCAGTTTATGGCCTCCCATAAACCTTGTTTAGCTACTGCCACATCGTGTTCCCCCCCCCCCCCCTGTATGAGGGTCTGGGACACATACTGCACAAATATGTTCCTAGCTCTATATTGTTTCCCAACAGTAGTAAGCAGGGATGGTAGAGTGATACATTTCATACAACATAATTCATGATTCTTGGCTGTCATGGATCCTGTGATACCAATATTCATAATTCCCGTCTTTGTCCACTAGTTGGAGAAGTGAATGAAAATAGTCCGGCTTTGAGTAGCTTTTGTTAGCATTCAAAATAAATTGTATGGGAGGGAGAAAATCCGGTTTAGCAGAATAGGTCATTCTGTATTCCCCCCAAAAAAACAAAAAAAACATTAAAATGCATCTCCAGGCAAAATTCTAAATGTACTTATATATAAGTCATTATATAACATAACGACCTGCTATTACTAATAGTCCTAGTTCCCAAGTATTTACATGTGGTTCCTGCCAGTGCTGCTGTTATCCCTTTATTTTCTGTCAAAGGCCAACAAACCTAATCTACAGTGTCCTCATCCCTCTGTTCTGTGTTTCCTGTAGCAGGGTGACCCTGTGCCGCTGTGTAAAATGGTGGTTTAACAGTTTTTAAGAAGCCACCACACAAATTTCACAGTTGTGTGCTGGCTTCACATGAGAGCTAGAGATAGAGCTCAGAGCCCCAACCTCCCCAGAGAGTCAGTGTCTGAAGGGAGCTGTGAGAGGTACTGGTGTGCACCATGGTGTCTAGGTCGGGAAAAGCCAAGGCCTGAGGCCCCGTACACACGACCGGTTTTCTCGGCAGAATTCAGCAAGAAACTCGATGGGAGACGTATTCTGCCGAGAAAACCGGTCGTGTGTACACTTTTCGCCGAGGAAACCGACGAGGATCTCGTCGGGCCAAAAAGAGAACATGTTCTCTATTTCCTCGTTGGGCAATGGGAAAATTTGGTTCGCCGAGATCCTCGGAGGCTTCACAAGGAACTCGACGAGCAAAACGATGTGTTTTGCCCGTCGAGTTTCTCGGACGTGTGTACGGGGCCTGAGAGAGAGTCCATAAGGGACAGAGCAGCTAGAATGCAGTAGAGAGAGTCCATGGGGCGCAGAGCAGAACACTTCCTGATGACATCAGATTGACAAAACGTGCATAGAGGCGGAATGCCTGGCTTCCGGTCCCCAACTCTTGGTCAGTGAGACGTACACCGGCTCCAGGACACAAGCAGAGTGACGGTGTTCTTATTATGGTAAACAGGCGGGATATATCAGTGCCGATACAAATGGGCACTTTTTAATGTCAGCATTATTCTTCTATTTGTTCTTACCATGTATAAATAAACAAGTCTACACTAGATACTATTACCATCTTTTAGTTTACATGGTGGGGTGGAGGAGACATTAGTGGACATATCTGCTATCTGTGCCTAAGTAGGAGGATTTCTCCGAAGCAAGATCGTTTACCCACATTTAAGTGGCCAGCATGGTGAAAGGAGAGAATGGAGATTTAAAGGAACAAAGCGCTAACTGACCTTTTTGTAAAAGAGGTCATAATTGTCTGGTGAGTGATCTATTCACATGAGCACATTGGGTGTAAAGTTAACAGTACGGTGGAAGTGATATTATTGGAGCACATAGAAGAATTCGATTTTTAGGGACCCTTAAATTATGCACACTGAATTTAATAACTTTAACTATTAATCATATAAGATATATTTTGTTATTATACTGGTTATTGTGTTTGTGCATATTTGTGTAATATTGTTTGAACAAGGGGTTTAGGAACAGTTGGGGTACTACTATCAATCAATAGCACCCCCTTTACATAAATTATTTACTGTTTAGAGTGTAGATTTACACTATAGGGTGGCAGTAAACTGTAAAGAGAAAGTCCATGCAAGACAGAGCAGCTAGGAAGCTGTAGAGAGAGTCCCTGAGGGATGGAGCAGCTAGAAAGCTGTAAGGAGGATGCAGAGCTGGGGTGCAGCATCTGTGCATAAACACTCAGACGTGTTTAATGGTCAGGAGGATCATGGTGTGTGTGCTGGCTTCATATGAGAGCTAGAGATAGAGCTCAGAGCCTTACCCCCCCTAGGGGGTCAGTGTGTCAAGGGAGATGTGAGAGGTGCTGGTGTGCAACATAGTGTCCAGGCCCA
This sequence comes from Rana temporaria, assembly GCF_905171775.1. Taxonomy (NCBI): domain Eukaryota; kingdom Metazoa; phylum Chordata; class Amphibia; order Anura; family Ranidae; genus Rana; species Rana temporaria. Next base: position 613,726,808 of record NC_053489.1, read on the forward strand.
AGACTAGACAAGTGCACTCCCTAAAAATGTGTTCATTTTCGTTTCATCCGCTTTTGTTTTTTTTATTTTGTTTTTCGGGTCATTCGTTGCAGTATTCGTAAATTTGAAAATTCGTAAATTCGAAAATCCCAAATGATAAATAACAAACTAATAATAACTAACTGTTAAATTATAGGTATTGGATTTTCCTTTCAAATTTGGCTGTTTATGAAAGTAACGAAAACAAATTTATTCGAAGTTACAAATCTATATATATAAAACTCAACGTGTGTGTGTGTGTGTGTGTGTGTGTGTATGTATGTATGTATGTTCCAGCATCACGTCCAAACGGCTAAAGATATTAACATGAAACTTGGCACACATGTTACTTATATGTCAGCAACAAACATAGGATAGGTGGTTTAACCCTTACCCACCCCCATTTGCCATGGTCGGGGTTTTCCTTTAAAGTCCCATTCAACTCTATGGGAAATACATGTTACTTCATAACTTCCAAACGGCTGTAGATATTTTGATAACACTTGGTCACATGTTACTTATATGTCCACTTAAACTATAGGATTGTTAATTTATCCCTTAACTACCCCCATTTGTGAGGGTCAGGGTTTTTCTTTAAAGTCCCATGCAAATCAATGGGAAATGTATGTTCCCACATAACTTCTGTACGCCTGGAGATATTTCAATAATACCTGGTACACATATTACTTATATGCCAAATAAAAATATATGACAGTTAAATTAACCCTTACCTACACCCTTATATAAAAGATGGGTATATTTATATTACTACGATTTTCCTCCCCAAAAGGTTAAGATAGGAAGACCGGGCAACGCCGGGTATTCAGCTAGTTATCTATAAAAATGAATGTTGCATCCAAATGAATGGAACATAACAAATTAATAATAATAAATACAAATAATAATAAAAAGTTTTTATTATTATTATTAATTAGTTAAGTTCCATTTGTTTAGATGTGGCATTCGTTATTTTGGATCATTTGTAACTTTGGATAAATTGGTATTCGTTATGATCACTAACAGCCAAATTTGAAAGGAAATTCCATTACCTATAATTTAATATAAATACAACAAACAAAAGTCACTGCCCCTACCTATGACTGGTCTATACAATAAGGAGCGCTGGAAAGGGCGCATATACATACAAAAACATGGAATATCCAGGCTCAAACTTACCGACCAATCAGCAACCAACCAAATTCACCTGTCTAACAGTGTGCGTTAAAAACAGAGGTTTAGTTACATGCATTTGCAAATGCATGTGTAAGCTGCAGGCCCCATCAAGGTTTTCTGTATACTGCAGTCCTACTGCTGATGGGTCGGTAAGTTTAAGCCTGGATATTCCATGTTTTTGTACCTATAATTTAATAGTTAGTAATAGTTATTATTATTATTAGTTAGTTATTATTTCGGATTTTCAAATTTTCCGATTTTCGTTCTTATTTTTGGATTTTCGTTTTTTGAATGTTCAGATTTTCAGTCTTATTTTCGGATTCTAGAATTTTGGGATTTTTGAATTTTCAAATTACAAATTTACAAATTTTCTAATTTATGAATTTACGACTTTTCTGTAGAATTAGTTAAACGGGTTTTCGTTAATTCAAATATTTCCAAATAACCAATTTGTCAAATCTCATCGAAAAAATAATTCGGAAAGAAACAAATTGCACATGTCTACCCAAGACTTAGAGAGAGTCAGCGAGGGACAGAGCAGCTGGGAAGCTATAAAGAGAGAGTCCATGAGGGACGGAAGCTAGGACGCTGTAAGGAAGACGCAGAGCTGGGGTAAAGCGTCTGTGAATAAACACTCGGACATGTTTCATGGTCAGGAGCACCAAAAAGGTACTGACGGCCAGAAGGATCCTGAAGAGGTACTTGGAGCAATAAAGCTGCCACAATAGAGCCACTGTACCATCCAACCTTTTGTTATTTTTATTTTAAAAAATGACGTGCTGAAGTCTCGCTGATGCGTTTCAACAGCCAATGAGTGCTGTTTTCCTGATGTACTGATGGCCATTTCATGAGGCCCGAAAATGGCAGGACATTACAAATATCCCCCAAATTACCACTTTTTCAGTCCAAGGTATTTAGTCAGAGGCATGGCAAGTCTTATGAAGTTGTAATTTTTTGTCACAATTTTTGGAAACAGAAGACATTATAAATTTTTTTCAATTTTTTTTTATTAATTTTTTAACATACTGTCACTAGTGCAGTACAGCATTATTATATACAGTAACTGGTGTGGTGGTGTTCAGTGACACACACGACTGGTGCGACTGCTGAGAGTATGTGAAAAAAAAAAGAGGTAATAATTTTATTTCAATGTTGAGATTCAATACAGAGTTACTACTGTATAAAGTGATCATGATTTTATTAGATTTTTTTATACGTCATGATTGCTAATACCAATGAATTTCATTGGTATAAGTAACCATTATTACTAAATTAAACTGATTAATTCAGTGTCTTGTGTTGTGATTACTGTACCTGTTGCCCAGAATGTGTTTCCAACATGACAGCATCGCGCTGATTCTCGGCGACAGGGTGCCGACATCTCGCACTCGCTGGAATAGACAAAGCACATTCCAGCGAGCGCTTTATAGAAGCGACGGGGATCCGACTTGGATTCCCGCCAATTCTAGCTGCGGCGTTTGGTATGAATCCTGAGAGGGAACTCCACGCCAAATTTTAAATAAAAAACCGGCATGGGTCCCCCCCCCCCAGGGGCATACCAGGCCCTTAGGTCTGGTATGGGTTTCAAGGAGACCCCCCACCTTACGCTGAAAAACCAGCGTGGGGGTCCCCCCACAATCCATACCAGACCCATATCCAAAGCATGCTGCCCGGCCGGTCAGGAAAGGAGTGGGGACGAGCGAGTGCCCCCCCCTCCTGAGCCGTACCAGGCTGCATGCCCTCAACATGGGGGGGTTGGGTGCTCTGGGGCAGGGGGGCGCACTGCGGCCCCCCCACCCCAGAGCACCCTGTCCCCATGTTGATAAGGACAGGGCCTCTTCCCGACAACCCTGGCCGTTGGTTTCGGGGGCTGCGGGCGGGGGGCTTATTGGAATCTGGGAGCCCCCTTTAATAAGGGTCTTCTCCGCTCTCCAGGGGTCTTCTTCCGCTCTCCGGGGGTCTTCTCCGCTCTCCGGGGGTCTTCTCCCATATTCTCCGGTCTCCGCTGTCATCTCGACACTCCCCGGTTCTTCTCCCGCTCGCTCTCCGGTGCCTTCTCCTTCAGGGTTGGCTGCCGCTATCTTCGTGTGTTAGCTCAATTACTAGCGGCGGCGCAAGCCCGCTCTTCTGTGATGTCTTCTTCTCTTCTTCCGATGTTGACACGACGCTTCTTCCCGCTGTTATGCCGGAGGCGCAGTTTGCATCCGATTTACTTACGTGGGTAGGTACCACGTGGGTAGGTACCGGAGCATGATGGGACTGTGACATCATAAGAGAGGCCTATATAAATCGGATGCAAACCGCGCAACCCGGCATAACAGCGGGAAGAAGCGTTGTGTCAACATCGGAAGAAGAGAAGAAGACGTCACAGAAGAGCAGACTTGCGCCGCCGCTAGTATTTGAGCTAACACACAAAGATAGCGGCGGCCAACCCTGAAGGAGAAGGCATCATAGGGCAAGCGGGAGAAGAACCGGGGAGCGTCAAGATGACAGCGTCGAGCAGAGAAGATGGGAGAAGACCCCCGGAGAGCGGAGAAGACCCTCGGAGAGCGGAAGAAGACCCCCGGAGAGCGGAGAAGACCCCCGGAGAGCGGAAGAAGAAGGCCCCCCTGGTAAAAGAGCTAAAGAAGAGAGGGGGCCCCCCCCGAAGCTGACTAATAAATTACTTTAAAAACCCTGTGTTGTGTGTTTATTTACTTCTACAATTTGCCTCCAGGTGAATGGGTAGGGGTATGATGTACCCCATATTCATTCACCTAGGGTGGGGGGCCGGTATCTGGGGGCCCCCTTATTAAAGGGGGCTCCCAGATTCTGATAAGCCCCCCGCCCGCAGACCCCGACAACCAACGGCCAGGGTTGTCGGGAAGAGGCCCTGTCCTTATCAACATGGGGACAGGGTGCTCTGGGGCAGGGGGGTGCAGCGCGCCCCCCTGCCCCAGAGCATCCAACCCCCCCCATGTTGAGGGCATGTGGCCTGGTACGGCTCAGGAGGGGGGGGCACTCGCTCGTCCCCACTCCTTTCCTGACCGGCCGGGCAGCGTGCTTTGGATACGGGTCTGGTATGGATTGTGGGGGGACCCCCATGCCGATTTTTCGGCGTAGGGGGGGTCTCCTTGCAACCCATACCAGACCTAAGGGCCTGGTATGCCCCTGGGAGGGGAACCCATGCCGTTTTTTTATTTAAAATTTGGCGTGGAGTTCCCTCCCAGGATTCATACCAAACGCCGCAGCTAGAATTGGCGGGAATCCAAGTCGGATCCCCATCGCTTCTATGACGGCTTTGTCTTCATCGCGGCAAGCAAGCTCGGCGCTGGCTCCCGCGATGGGGCTCGTAGGTGGTAAATTTAGCCGACAAAGGGAGCGAGATTGACACAATATCGCAGTCACCCACTGTAGCTGTAATTGGTCAAAGCTAATCACATGGTACAGATGGGCTGTGATTTGCCCTCTCTGTACCATGTGATCACTGTGACCAATTACAGCTAGCAACGCAATTGTCGGTGAGAGATTAAGCAGCTGCGCAGGCCCTTCTGAGGGAAAGCCATATGTTGTCCATTTCAAAGGTCCCACCTGGCCTATAGCAGATTCACAGCATTGAAGGTGTTAATAGTCATATTTTTTTCCATTTGCATGCACTTTCATTGGGTGAACTGCTTTGCAATTTTTTTTATAAATAGTTGGCGCCCCTGTAAATTATTTTAGCGTGTTGGAACTATTTACTCCATGCTGCCTCTCTGCTCCGCCAAGTAAATATTTTCGCTTTCATAATTAATAGTAGAGCCTTGCTTGTGTACGTTACCTATAGTTCCTTGCACAGAGATAACCCTCTGAAATTATTCCTCTGTAAATGAGAAAACAGAACGAATGGCACTTAGTTACCCGTATAAGCCGTGTGACGTGCTATCTCCTGCTTCTCCCGGTGAGATAAGGGCATAATTAAATCAGTAAGAAGAGACACTAATAAGCTTCCAGTGTGGATTCCACCGGTGTAGTATTGATTAAAAGCACTGCATAATGAATATGAGAATTTCCTAAATGTGTTTCTGTTATCTGGAACTGTTTGCAATTAGAAAAAAAAAAAACATACCTTATTAAAGATATACTTCAATCAAAGTTGAGGATGTTGTATTTAAACTTACTCAGGGGACTTAGCCGAGCTGCTGAGTGGCTCTAATTCATCGTCTGCACATGGCTACCCAGCTAGATAATTCCCTACGGCTACCAATATTCTTAGACCCCCGGGGCTATGAGTCTATGATAATACAGGCCTGTGCTGGTGCCAGCAGCCTCAGTCTAAGTCCATGACAATCCTTCTGACACCGAGGGGAATGACAGGGAGGTGACACATTCACAAATAACATGACCTGGGTGGCCACTTTGGACAACAACCTACAGGATATATAGTACAGAGTAGAGCAGTAATACAAAGGTGTTGCTTTATAGCTGGTTGTGTTACCAGCATCTGAACAATGACCTTATTTAATGAGCCCTGTCTTGATAGTAGTGAATTAAAATGGACCTTCACCCTCTATATGAACTTTCCTCCTCTCTACCCCTCCTCCCATCCTCTTCACGAATCAGCATTTTAAAGAAAAGTATTTACCTTCTTTTGGGGGGAAAAAATAATTTGCCTAGACGAATGGCATGCATAGTGCTCACTTAGCCACCTGGGATATGCACGGCACATATTCCAGGAGGCCTTTAGTAATTTATTTAGAAGTAGGAAGGGGCGAGCCTAGCATCACGTTACTGCGAGGCCTTGCTGGCTCTTTCAGCAGGGGCTCGCAATGGTGTGCCGCTAGGCCCGCCCCCTCTCTCGATGACATCACCAGTAAGATGGCGCACAGGACCCAGCGGTGTCTGCTGACAGAAGGATTTCAGCAGGACAATGCTGGATCCGGTGGCTGGGTGAGTATCCAAACTATGCCTAGAACAATAGGAGGTAAGCCGGCGCAGAAAAAAAATGGTGGGTACACTGAAGATCCTCTTTAACGTGACAATAAACTATATTCTTATACTCTAAAATAATCCATACACAACCTTACTTCTTGATGGCCCTGCAATCAATTTTTCATTAAATCGTTTATTACCGTACTGTGTTTTTATGTCACCATACAATGTCCTCCATTAGCTCCCAAACCTCTCCTTTTCTTCCACATTTCTATTGGTTTGGAACTATCAGTACACATTAGTTGTGGTCATGGCCACTGCTCAATGCACACTACACATCCCATAGATTATAGTCCCTAGTCCAGGGTTTGACAAATTTTCTTGGAACCTATGAGCCAGCTAAAAAAGTTAGGAGCCAGAAAACGCGCCCCTTCCCGCCGCCCCTTCCCGCAGAAGCGAACGCATTCGTGAGTAGCGCCTGCATATGTAAACGGTATTCAAACCACACATGTGAGGTATTGCCGCAATCGATAGAGCGAGAGCAATAATTCTAGCCCTAGACCTCCCCTGTAACTCAAAACATGCCACCTGTAGAATTTTTTAAACGTCGCCTATGGAGATTTAAAAGGGTAAAAGTTTGTCGCCATTCCACGAGCGGACGCAATTTTTGAAGCGTGACATGTTGGGTTTTAATTTATTTGGCGGAACATTATCTTTCACAATAAAAAAAAAATTGTGCTGACTTTACAGGTGTCTTATTTTTTAATTAAAAAAAGTGTATTTTTTCCCCCAAAAAAGTGCGCTTGTAAGGCTGTTGCGCAAATACGGTGTGACAGAAAGTATTGCAATGACCGCCATTTTATTTTCCAATATATATGTTTGGGGGCTCTAATTAGAGGGAAGGAGATAGCAGTGAAAACACAAAAACACATTAGAATTGCTGGATTGCTGTTTTACTTGTAATGCCAACGTCCGCCACAAGATGGTGCACCACAAGATCACAGAAGGAAGCTTAGGCCTGCAGAAGGCCGCAATGCTACAGCCTCAATTACCGGCCGGTGTGGGCCGCCGCGATCGTGCGGCGAGGGAGGTGGGGGCGCACGGAGACACAGGATCCTGTGTCTCCGTGCGCCACCGCCGCGCGATCGCTGCGGGCCTGCGCCGGCCGGTAATTGAGGCTGCGCCATTGCGGCCTTCTACAGGCCTAAGCTTCTCCGGGCGCCAGGTCACTATTTCTTGTCGCAATTGGGATTGGGCGCCCGGATTTTGTCGAGCCCTGCCCTAGTCCATCTTGGGAGTAACCAAGAGAGTGTGGCTACATTCCTACATACAGTACATTGGGACCACGATGAAACAAACGTAGCCTCTAACACCTCTAACAGGAAGTCACAGAATCGAAAAAAAAAAAATTTAGATTTGGAGAAGGCTGAGAGCAATAGAAGAGACTTTTTGAGATAAGAATACATACTTATGAAGTACAACCTCTAAAGAGCTTCTGGTGAACTGTTTGTTTTTCCCAGTTAAAGCGCACACAGCCAGACACACAGTTTTGTCTCCACTCTTCCACTGGCTTGAAAAGAACAGTCTAGGGGTGTCTTTGTCGTTTAATTAGAACATTGGACTTGGATGAGGTGAAGGGAGCATGGATGAGGTGAACTGAACTATTTGAGAACTCTTCTCTTTCTCACTGAGCTGCACAAAAGTCCCACTGGATCTCTACTGCTGACGGTTGGCTATGACTTTTTCACAAAGGACCCAAACCTGCAAACAGTCACTAACTTCCAACATTGGGGTCATTTACTGACACGGCCACAGGATCTTGAGTTGCCTCTCTCCAATATCCACTGGGCATGTGAGAGACACAAACTCACTCCATCATAGGTCAGCTGGACACTTTTGCCCCCAACTTCCTCCTGGTACTCTCCAGTAAACTTCTCCAGACCTAAACACACTCCAGGACTATGCTTTGCAAGTAGGCCCCCCCCAGCTAAAGATTCAGCTGGGACCTCGATGTCTTCTAGATGGAACCTCCAGTACTCCTGCTCCAGGTGCAACGCCCCTGCACATGGTTATCCTCCAGCAGGACTGGACCCAGGAATTCCCTTCCACCTGCCTCAGGCCTCCTACTATTTATGGGTTTTCCAGCAACCTACTGGGCACACCTCTCTGTGGATTAGCTGGGTTTTCCATAAATATTTAGGCGGCTCGCTCTGTTCTTCCTTCCACTATGATTATAGAATCTTCTAGAATACAGTGGGAATTAATCAGAGGAGCAGACTGTGAGACACTGAGCAGGCCAGAACAATCAACCCCTGCTCCACTGAATAAATGTACCTAACAACATGCACTAGATTTTTCTTTTTTTAAAACCAGAGTCTACACACGATCATTTTTCGGGTTGTAAAAAACAACGTTTTTCAGGCTCTAGAAAAAACATGTTTTTTTTTCAACCCGATCATTATAACGGCCTTGCCTACACACGATCGTGAAAAAAAAATGCTCTAGAAAAGCGTGGTGACGTACAACACGTACGACGGCACTATAAAGGGGAAGTTCCATGCAGATGACGCCACCCTTTGGGCTGCTTTAGCTGATTTTGTGTTAGTAAAGGACGATTCGCTCTTTTCTGTCTGTTACAGCGTGATTAATGTGCTTACTCCATTACGAACGGTAGTTTTACCAGAACGAGCGCTCCCGTCTCATAATTTGCTTCTGAGCATGTGCGGGTTTTTCTCGTCGTTAAAGCCCACACACAATCATTTTTTACAATCCGAAAAAAGGACATCAATTGAAACGTTGTTAAGAAATAGAGCATGTTCAAAAAAAAAAATTGTCGTTTTTCAGAACCCGAAAAATGCTCTGAAGCCCACACACGATCGTTTTAAATTACATTTTTAAAAAACTTAGTTTTTTACAACCCGAAAAATGATCATGTGTACGCGGCATTAGTCTAAAAAATGTCATCCTGGTGTAATGGTGGCGACACACGCTTCCATTTTTTTTAAATGATTAAATCCACAAGCAATCAAATAGCCATAACTTCCCTTCCAATCAATTTAGACTCAATCAGATCATGAAATTACCTAGTGGTAACAAAGATGCAGGATGTTATTACATTCTAGGCAGCTACATTACAGCGGTCTAACATCTTCTTGGCAATTACAAAAAGTCCTTTTTACGCTATGTTTTGTACTTTAAAATCATCAATAAAAAATCAATTGAAAGTGAAACAAAGGTGCAACCGATAACTTACAATCGTAAGTTACAATCATATTTTAACTATCACTCAAAATCAGTTTGTGACATGACGATCAAATAGATTATCGACTAAAGATTCATTATTATTACAAGATATTATTTGAAAAAGAAATTGATTATTTATTGAGGTATCTATGGCCTCCATAAGTGTCCTTGAAGACTGATCTCCAGTTCCAGCATTCCTCACTGTATGTTTTACAACTGTGTGTTACTTCCATTTTTTTGGCCTCTGGGTTAATTGAGTACCTAGTGCAGGTGCCATCCTCTGGTTTGTCTTTCGACATTGCTGGTCTAATAAAAAATATAGTGTAGCGCTATTGTGAAACAGTGTAAGAGAGTGTAAAAATGCACTCAAAATTATGGTGGTGAGTAAACAAAAAGGAAATGTACACAATATACGTATACAATAAAGTCCAGTCCGGCCTGTGAACTTTTGGACTAAAATGTGGACAGATGTGAGTCCATATAGCAGACAGATTAATGAAGAGAAGATCTTCCCATTCATGTGACACCAAACAAAAAGATGACAGCAGTCACTCTAAATCTTCATAACAGGTATATACAAGGTACCCTTACCAGATAGGATGGACGCACATGTCTTACAACAGTGAGTCATACAAGCAGGGCTCAAGTCCTGCGGGAACGCGTAGGAACGGAGTCCCTGCACTTTTTTCACAGCAGGAACGCAGTTCCCTTTGCAGGACTAGAGCAGCCCGAGCTGATCCTTCACTAATCGGCAATGCCCAGCTCGAGTCACTGTCAGGGGCAGGCAAACCTTACTTAAAGTTCTTTCTAAATCCCGCAATAACTTTCGGCAGACCTCCGCAATGTCTCCTGGGAACAATGACAAAAGCTCCCAGGAGACATTGCGGCATCGAGGAAGTGACGGAATACCCGCACGCTACCCGATGAATCCATATACAGGAAGCAGCCAGTAACAAAGGATTACTAAGGTACAGTGGATCGGGAAAAAAAAACATGCGGTTTAGTAATTATGCATATGAGCGTATCATTTTTTATTTTTTTTGGTGGGGGAGTGGATCTTGGGTGGGAGTTCCCACACTTTTTTCCCCAGGACTTGACCCCTGCATACAAGCTTATAATCCTGGGCAATCTGAATGGAAGCTGGAGAAATCCTTATAGGCATAGATGATCTGAATCCGTGCTGTGAAGGAAAGATGGTCCAGTAGATCGAGATGTCAGGTTCCCATTACTCTATTGGCGAATACCCCAGAGGCAGCTGGATCAGGGTTGTTATACACCTGGGTGACTCCTCGTAGGCTCCAACAGAAAGAATAAAAGAATAAAAAAGAGATTCTCCAAATGGTGTAGGTCAACCACGTAGGTTTATTAAAAAAAAGTGTCATACATAAATGACAACAAATACAAGTGATCAGAAATGTAATAAAAGTAAAAAAGCAATGTGGGGCACAGAAAATGCTGCTTTAGGTCATTTAACTCACTTTGTTTTTTGTTTGGGTTTAGCGCAGTTTTTTCTCTTTCTCACAGACGTTCGACCCAGTGGCAGTTGGTGCTTCATTTTTGGAGGGGGCAGCAATCACCCCCCCCCCCCCCCGCCAGGTCTGCACTTCTCCAGGTCAAGTGCGGTTCCCCGGTTTATCCTCCAAGCCTGGAGGGTCTGAAAACCCATTTCCTTTCCTGATTGGCTGGGAGGAGAAGCAGGAAGACAATACCAGTTGTTAATTGGCTAATGTCACAAGTGGGTGGGCTCGGGGTGCAGTGCTCTGTGCCCCAAGCCCAACCCTTTTGAAGCTAATTAGAGCTTTAAAAAAAAAAAAAGCTTGTAGAAATCAATGCGTCCAGCGACCCGCATGGAGATTAGGGGTCGGTGCTTGGAGATTAGGGGTGTTTTTTTTCCCCTATTGGAGAAATCTACCCCCTCTTTTAGTCATAATAGACAATGAGAGAACAAAAAGAAAAGGGAAATCCAAAATGTTACAGTAGTCACTGGAACAACAAATGGGGGCGGGGTAAATGTTTAATAGGGATACTCATCCCGATGAGGAAGGTATTTTGGAGAGGTTTCACCTCAATTGCTTGTGGGGAGGTGTAGCGGCAAAAAACACTCAGGCCCCGTACACACGACCGGATCGATCCGCTGGGATTGATCCGCGGATCAGTTCCAGCAGATAGATCCGGTCGTGTGTACGGCCTAGCAGACATTTTCAGGTGGATAAAAATCCAGCCGACGGATTTTCAGCGGATAAAAATTTCTTAGCATGCTAAGAAATCTATCCGCTGGAATCCAGTCCAGCGGACTGATCCGGTCGTCTGTACAGACTCACCGGATCAGTCCATCCGCTCCCATCCCTCGCATGCATCGTAATGATTCGACGCATGCGTGGAAGTATTTACCTTCCAGGGTCACGCACGTCACCGCGTCATCGTCGCGCGACGGCGCGGCACGTCACCGCGGATGTATTCCGCGGGGATTTTGATCTGATGGTGTGTACAGTCATCAGATCAAAATCCGCCAGAGAATTTATCCGCTGGAAACGGTCCGGCGGACCGTTTCCAGCGGAAATCCTCTAGTGTGTACAAGGCCTCAGAGACCAGATGCAATAACAGAACTGTATTGTAGTTAAAGTCCAAACAACACAACTACCTGGTGGGGAGGCGACCGACCAGATGCCCTCACAGAATGTCGCAGAGAACAGGGTAGCACCAGGTCCCGGATGCTCCAACAGTGTCTGTCTCGAGGGATAGAATGTGGCCTGGCCAGTCTGTGCCTAAATGGTAAGGCTTCCTGTAAGGATATCGTGTCCCAGCTCTATCCCTACTCATCAGGTACCTCTCCCTATCGCTGTCACTGTCAGACAGGTGACGTGGCCCTACCCTACCCACAGGCAGAATGTATGCCAAGCCTTGGAGCCAGGAACATAAAAAGACTCTGACCCAAGATGGCTGCTGGAATCACATGAGGAGGAAGCATCCAATCGGATAACTTCCCCAGTGATCCCCAGTGATCCAGGAAATCATAGAGGAACCTTGTTACGCTAGTCTTTTCCTCCAACTACAATGCTACCGCGGTTGAGCGCCACCTGCAGTGGAGAAAATAGACTGTACCTGCGGTTGTATCTTATTGATAGAAAAGAGAAAAAACCCCTACGAGCTTCCCTAGGAATACCGAGAAGGTTCTAATCATTCCATGCTCTATCCAAAAGTAAAAAAAATGGGCAGAGGTTTACTTTAAAGCGGAACACTAAGTACAAGAGGCCTATGTATTCTTATTTGAATGTGTGGTGTGCTTTGTGTACATCTTCCAGTAATCCAGCGTGACTGTGCAGGAGCTTCCTGTAATAAAAACGGGTCACTGCTGCTCTCCCTCCTTGTGTAGGGTGACTGGTATTGTCTCCGTCCAATCCTGTACTTACCTGCAGGCAGCCTATAGCTGCACAAGCTATGTACAACAAAGCAATGATGTCAATGCCTCATTTACAAGGTAATATCTGGGCTTGCAAAGGCATTTGGCATATAGAAAGCAGAGTTATGTGGTTTGTAGCTATTAAGGAATATATTTAAATGGGAAATTGTGTATGGAGTTCAGCTTTAAACTCATTTTTGTTCAGTTTGTAACCAAGGAGATTCAGTCTTTGAAAGGGAAGCTTTACACCAGGGGTGGCCAACCTAGTGGCCCGCGACCTCCTGCTCTGGAATGGTGGGTTGACAAGCCCAGATCGCAGGTTGCCAACCCGCCATACTGCAGCATCAGTGTTGTGAATGGTGGTGGTAGAGGAAGACAGCGGCTGCGGAGCAGAGCCCCATAAGCCGATGCTTTCTCTACAGCTAGTCTGTGGCAAAGTTAAGCTAACCCGCAGAATAGACACAGGTGCATTATGTTGCACCCACGTTGTGGGTAAACCGCAGCACATCAGGGTGAAAGCAGTTTTAGGCCCCTTTCACACGATCAGCCCAACCAAATAGGACCCTTAATTCACCTCTACAGAGCGACAGATGTCCGTTTACGCTCGCCTACCTCCAATCCAAAAAACAAAAGGGAATTCGTCCCCTTCCATCTGGGCGGATCGGAGGACCTATAGGAGTAGCCGTGACCTGTCACCCGCCCGCTCCGCTCAATGTGGCCCGCGACTGGTTACCAAGTTGCTTAAAGCGGTTCTCCACCCTAAAGTGGAGTCCCGCTGATCGGAACCCTCCCCCCCTCTGGTGTCATATTTGACACCTTTCAGGGGGAGGGGGGTGCAGATACCTGTCTAAAGACAGGTATTTGCACCCACTTCCGGCCCGGCATTCACGGGCAAAAGACGGACATTCCGTCACATCCCGTCGCCCACCCTGTTGTGTGCTGGGAACACTCGGCTCCCAGCACACAACGGGAGCCAATCGGCGGGCGCGGCGCGACTCGCGCATGCGCCGTAGGGAACCGGGCAGTGAAGCCGCAGCGCTTCACTTCCTGGTTCCCTCAGCGTGGATGGCGGGGGGAGCAGCAGAGAGACGAGCGATCGCTCGTCCTCTGCTGCGATCGGCGCTGGACTCCAGTACAGGTAAGTGTCCTAATATTAAAAGTCAGCAGCTGCAGTATTTGTAGCTGCTGGCTTTTAATATTTTTTTCCCATGGCACATCCGCTTTAAGTGGCCCTCGCTCTTCAAAAGGTTGGGCACCCCTGCTTTACACCATTGGTTCTGGATGCTAGCATTGTTCAGATGGCTGTCTTCTCTTTGCAAGTCTGTTTTAAACACGTAAATATAAATCCTAGTTTGTCTCTGTGTGAGTGTCTTTCTTGCCCTCGCAATACCCTATTACCTATCTGTGTCCATATTACTTAGATAGGACTATTAACAAGAAAATTAAAGAACGGCAGAACACTGGATCAACATGCAGAAAACGAATGTTGTCATGTAAGTTATATGTATGGTAATGTACTGGACAACATTGCCACCTACTGTAAAGCTATGCACTTTGCAACTTTTCAGGAAAATTTCATTGTGTCTTTTTGATTCAATAAAATTTGATCAAAGAGAACATAAGCTACAATCCACTACCGAAATTCATAAAAAAAAAGGGGGTTCATGATTGACAATTATCATGAATAAATTATTAATATACACTATAATATTCCCTAAATGACACCCTACCAGAATGTTACGCTCTTTATTCATGTTATAGAGTAGTGTTTCTCAACCTTTTTTAAGTCAAGGAACCCTTTAAAAATTATGGACAAAATCAACGACGGCCCGTCCAGGGGCACAGCCCCCCTAATCCATGTACCCGGCCCCTAATTTACATGCAGGACTCATGGATTCCAATTGGAGGTTTTTGTTTTTTTAGAAACACCTGATTAGAGGCTGAGGCTCTGATTAGCTTCAAAAAAGGGTGGGCTCGGGGGGCAGAGCACTGTGTCCCCCACCCAGTTGTGTGACAATAGCGAATGAATTTGCCATTGTCTTCCTGATTCTCCTCCCGGACAATCTTGGCTCAGGAATTGGGTCCTTAGACCCGATTGGCCGAGAGGAGAAGTGATCCCATTGGCCGCTGAGGAGGAGGAGGGAGGAGACACTGAGGAAGCCATCCCGCCGTGAAGCCGAGGAAGGAGGAGAAGCAGAGGCCGCCCTCCCGCCGCCCTGAGAAAGCCCATTACTTAGATGGGTTAAATGTGAAGACCAACCAACCGTGGGGGGGGGGGGGGAGAGATAAACAGGCGCCTTTAAATGTAGACTGCAACACAATTTAATAAAAAGAAAAAGCATGTGTTAGTACAACTCACATGAAAGTAATCCATGTAACATCTGTGGGAATAGGGGCTTCATAAGCCCGCGCTGTATCAGTCTGCCACTAGCAGAGGCTGTTCTGGCTGGCTTGTTGGTTGAAAGAAGGAAGGGCACAAAGGAAGGGCTCAAAGCAAGGGCTGGAACTCAGCGTCGACCCGGATGACGTCACCAAGCCGTGCCGCGTTTCAGAGCATGCGCAGTAGGGAAGGACCCAGAGAGAGTGCGCGCTCCTTTCTCAAGCTGCTGACCAACCGCCGGGGGGGGGGGCGTTGGTGTCAGCAGATGGATTGCCCCCCCAAAACAAATATATACCACCAGCCACCACTGCTCGAGGTGCCCCATTATAAAATGTAAATACTATTCTAATAATTTTACGTAATGCAACAACATCCACACAAGTAAGACACCCAACGTTAGAGGTGGGGCTTTGTGTAACTAAAATGCTGTATTTTATACAATTTTGGAAATTTTTTAGGCATTTTGCCAAGGCACCCCTGAAGAAACCTCAAGGCTCCCTGGTTGAAAAAGGCTGCTCTAGAGATCCAATCTCTTCCTAATACTATACTAGAATGCTAAAGAACAACAACAAAAAAGAACACTGTGTCATCAGAAATATCAATCACTCCAATCAGATCTGTTTTATATAAATGTGATAATTTTATTTAATCAAATAAAACATACTTACTGTAACATAAAAACTGTACACACAGTATGGGTCTTGGTGTGAAAGAGACTCATTCACATGTGTTAATGTGTGTTGCAGTAAGGTAGTCTATCCATTTTAAATGGGTTACCAACACACCACAACACAAATTTAAAATTTTTTTTTTTTTTTTTTTACAGCTTTGTGCATCAAAATGCACACATCCATTTAAGAATTTAGTTTTATTTGTGTATATAGTCTAGGGCTGTTAGGGGTGCGCATCTTCACTTCATGATTCCATTAAGATATCATGTCAACGATTCAATTCGATTCGATTTCGCTATGCATCACGATTACAGCGCAAGTGCGCATGGCTTTCCCCCCAAAATACTAAAGGAGATGATCAGAGACTGCGGACATAGTACAGGAGATGATCAGAGACTGCGGACATAGTACAGGAGATGATCAGAGACTGCGGACATAGTACAGGAGATGATCAGAGACTGCAGACATGCTACAGGAGATGATCAGAGACTGCAGACATGCTACAGGAGATGATCAGAGACTGCGGACATAGTACAGGAGATGATCAGAGACTGCAGACATGCTACAGGAGATGATCAGAGACTGCAGACATGCTACAGGAGATGATCAGAGACTGCGGACATAGTACAGGAGATGATCAGAGACTGCGGACATAGTACAGGAGATGATCAGAGACTGCAGACATAGTACAGGAGATAATCAGAGACTGCGGACATAGTACAGGAGATGATCAGAGACTGCGGACATAGTACAGGGGATGATCAGAGACTGCGGACATGCTACAGGAGATGGTCAAAGACTGCGGACATGCTACAGGAGATGATCAGAGACTGCGGACATGCTACAGGAGATGGTCAGAGACTGCGAACATACTACAGGAGACGGTCAGAGACTGCGGACATGCTACAGGAGATGATCAGAGACTGCGGACATGCTACAGGAGATGATCAGAGACTGCGGACATGCTACAGGAGATGGTCAAAGACTGCGGACATGCTACAGTAGACGATCAGAGACTGCGGACATGCTACAGTAGACGATCAGAGACTGCGGACATGCTACAGGAGATGGTCAGAGACTGCGGACATACTACAGGAGACGGTCAGAGACTGTGGGCATGCTACAGGAGATGATCAGAGACTGCAGACATGCTACAGGAGATGGTCAGAGACTGCGGACATACTACATGAGACGGTCAGACTGCAGACATGCTACAGGAGATGATCAGAGACTGCGGTCATGCTACAGGAGATGATCAGAGACTGCAGACATACTACAGGAGATGGTCTATATTTCTACTCCATACAGCCCAGTCCCTACCTGCAGTGACAATGACTTATCACAGGTGACACACCAGATTCCACTACATGCCCTTACCCCCCTCCCCCCGGATCACAGCACCCCCTTCCTCCTCTGTACTTACATGCTAATCTATCTAATGTCATTGCAGCCTTGTAATTAGATGGACGATCTGCCTGCTCACCATCCCCCGATCTCCATTCCAGCTCTCGTCCATTCTCTCGTGAGGAGGGTATTTTGTATATGCCGCGCTAATGTGACTGACTGCCCGGCCCGCTTCTCTCCACTCAGCTCTCACGTCTCTCCTGGTGTCAGCCCCTCCCGCCTTTCCACTGATCTGATAGTTACAGTCAGTAGGCGGGGCTGACGCCAGGAGAGATGTGAGACTTAAGAGCAGAGAGGAGAGAGGTGGGCCGGGCAGTCACATGAGCGCGCCATATACAAACACTGAGAAACAAGGTAACATCTGAATGGAGTGCACTCCCGGGAGGGGCGGGGCTAATTATTGATTATTACGGTCGCATGCATCGATGCCGCATCGGGGACACCCGAATCGCGATGTACCGAAGCAGCGATTAAATTTGACACCCCTAAGGGCTGTGCAGTAATCCAGTAAGAAACATCCTCAGCCAATTTGCTCTGTGCATGTTAAAAAAAGACCATTCACTGCTGCTCTCTCTCCGTGTGCAGGACGACTGGTCTTGCCTCCGCCCCCTCCTGTACTTTTCTGCAGGCAGCCTGTAGTGGGTGGAGCCTGCAGGATCCCTCCCACAGTACTGCTCCCATGTGTTTCTTAGGCCTCGTACACACGACCGAACATGTCCACTGAAACTGGTCCGCGGACCAGTTTCAGCGGACATGTTCGGTCGTGTGTACGGCCTATCGGACCGTTTTCCAGCAGACATTTGTCCAGCCGACCGTTTTCCAGCGGACAAAAATTTCTTAGCATGCTAAGAAACATGTCCGCTGGAAACCTGTCCGTCGGACGTGTTCGGTCGTCTGTACGACTCACCGGACATGTCCGCTCGGCCGAAAGCCCTCGCATGCGTCGAAGTGATTCGACGCATGCGTGGAAGCATTGACCTTCCAGGGTCGCGCACGTCGCCACGTCATCGTCGCAGCGACGGCGCGGCTACGTCACCGCGTATCCTGTCCGTGCGGATTTCTGTTTGATGGTGTGTACAACCATCAGACAGAAATCTCCGAGCGGACATGTCCGATGAAAACAGTCCGGCGGACCGTTTTCATCGGACTGTCCGCTCGTCTGTACGGGGCCTAAATCCAGCATTTATTTTAACATTTTAGAGTGGTGAGGAAAAAGAACCCGTCACCTGTCACTGAAAGTGATTGGAGATCCAAAATTTTAGATGTCACCAGAACAGAACAAATGTCACCAGAACAGGAATAGAGGGGAATCTTTCAAATAGGACATTTGTTCTGGTGTACTTGCTAGGTCAATATGCTTACTTTGGAGTCATCTTATCTTATACCTGTTGTGACCACAGTGTCTTTAAAAAGTATTCATACCCCTTGAAATTTTCCACATTTTGTCATGTTACAATCAAAAACGTAAATGTGTTTTATTGGGATTTTATTTGATCGACCAACACAAAGTGGCACATAATTGTGAAGTGGAAGGATTTTTTTTTACAAATAACAGTATAAGTGTGGCGTGCATTTGTCTTCAGCCCCCCTGAGTCAATACTTTGTAGAACCTCCTTTCACTGCAATTACAGCTGCAAGTCTTTTTGGGGATGTCTCTACCAGCTTTGCACATCTAGAGAGTGATATTATTGCCCATTCCTCTTTGCAAAATAGCTCAAGCTCTGTCAGATTGGATGGAGAGCGTCTGTGAACAGCAATATTCAAGTCTTGCCACAGATTCTCAATTGGATTTAGGTCTGAACTTTGACTTGGCCATTCTAACACATGAATATGCTTTGATATAAATCATTCCATTTTAGCTCTGGCTGTGTGTTTAGTGTTGTTATCCTGCTGGATGATGAACCTCTGCCCTAGTCTCAAGTCTTTCGCAGACTTGGGACTGGGGCAGAGTTTTCTTCTAAGATTGCCCTGTGAATTTGGTCCTATTTACCCCCTTTTGGATAGTCGGGCACACAGCATTTTCTTCATTCTTCCACTGCTGGCCCTGAATTAGAATACAGGTCCAAAGATCCAACAATTTCACATATGAGGACTTAGTGGTCTTTTTGACTCCCTAAGCTATCCATACACTAATAGATTTCTCTGTTCAGCCATTCATAAACAACATAGATGGAGGAATGTCCCTGCCAGCTATGGTATTCATGCACCCGCCAGCAGGCAGAGCTGTACTCATACAGTGACTGGATCTGATTGGATGCAATCACTGTTCAGCCAACGATTTTCCACCTGGCTACTTCAATTTTTCAATTGAAGTTTGTCAGGTCGGGGGGTGCTAACAGGATTCATTCATACAGTAGCTCAAATTTCGAATGATTAAGCAAGAATCCTTCGATAGTCAAGGTTTGTATGGCCAGATTCACTGTAAGGCCTAGTACACACGAGAGGATTATCTACTGGAAACGGTCCTCCGGACCGTTCCCGCGGATAAATCCTCTGGCGGATTTTGATCTGATGGTTGTACTCGGTTGGTGAAATCCCCATTCTTTAGTTCCCGGGTCTGCACCCCTGCTGTGGCCATCATTAAGAGTCTCCACTCTTTCCATTGGATTATTTATTTTATTTGCTAATAAGGGGAATGTAACAGGAGGTACTGAAATACACAAAATTGAGGGGGAAGTAGCTCAGGACGTGGACAGGAACATAGTAAGGAATTATGGCAAGTAGATCTTACTGTCAACATACAAGAAGCCAAGAGTTGACTCAGATCACCATATTCAATACATAACTAAAAGATTATGGTGGCATGTGGACTGCCCTTTAACCACTTAAGGACCGCCTAACGCCGATATACGTCGGCAGAATGGCACGGCTGGGCACAATCACGTACCTGTACGTGATTGTTAAAAGCCCAGCCGTGGGTCACGGGTGCGCGCCCGCGAACCCGGTCCAAAGCTCCGTACCCGCGGACCCGATCGCCGCCAGAGTCCCGCGAATGGTCACAGGAGCTGAAGAACGGGAAGAGGTGTGTGTAAACACACCTTCCCCGTTCTTCACAGTGGCGCTGTCATTGATCGTCTGTTCCCTGATATAAGGAAAGGCGATCAATGATGTCACACGTCCCGCCCCGCCTCCCACTTAAACCCTTCAGCGCCCCCTAGTGGTTAACTCCCAAACTGCAATTGTCATTTTCATAGTAAACAATGCATTTTTATAGCACTTTTTTCTATAAAATGTGTCAAAATTGTCCGAAGTGTCCGCAATAATGTCCCAGTCACGAAAAAAATCGCTGATTGCCGCCATTAGTAGTAAAAAAATAATAATTACGGTAATAAAAATACAATAAAACTATCCCCTATTTTGGAAACGCTATACATTTTGCGCAAACCAACCGATTAACGCTTATTGCAGTTTTTTTTTTACCAAAAATAGGTAGAAGAATACATATCGGCCTAAACTGAGTAAAAAAAATGTTTTTATATATTTTTGGGGGATATTTATTATAGCAAAAAGTAAAAAATATTGAATTTTTTTCAAAATTGTCGCTCTATTTTTGTCTATAGCGCAAAAAATTGTCTCTAAATTAGATCTGTCCAGATGAGACCTCTGCCACAGACCTAGTGCTTGGAAGTTAGGACAGTAGAACAAATCCTCCCAGTATGTCTTTGGGGTCAAGTAGGCCATAGTGGTGGGGTCCGTGATGTGCACACACCCTAAAGGTGGGTGCCGCACCTGGAACCAAGAACCCGCAAAGAACCCCGAACAACGGCCTCCGCCACAGAAATACTCCTCCCCAGCATGCCCCGCGAGGGAAAACTCCTCCAATTGGCTGCTGGGAAGAAGCGGCTCCGCCTGGACCCCTCTGGCGCCACCAACAGCCCAGAGGTGAGACTGCATCTCTGGGGCACAGACTGACCCACAGGACAATCCAGATTTGGCAACAGCCAAATTTGTCAAATCAAAGAATGAGAGCAACATAACTCTCTCATTCTCCCACTAAATTTAAACATAGCACCTTTCTGAAAGTACACAGGCGCTACATACCTTACTTACATTCAGTCCAGGTAACACATAGCCAGTCCTTGAGCTATAACTGCAATGCAATTCTCTGGACCAGATATAGAACTCCACATAATTACTTCTAGGTTTTATCAAGATATGGATGTAAGGTTTCTTTTGCTCAACAGTAAAAACATCTCAGTATTTGGTTAAATATGTTGAGATGAGAAAAACATGCATCACTCAGACAGAGAAAAAAACTCTGCAATAGACAGATTACACTCCCCGTGCATCTGTTACATCGATAGGGCTGAAGAGTAGCTGTGTTATTTCCCCTCCGACCTAAATGATTACAAGAGACAGCGCAAATATTTAATCTTCTAACATAGGAAAAAACATTTTAATGCAACACAAGGGCAGACTATCTGATGAAGGACAAATGAAGGTGTTACCACCAAAGTTTTCCTATTCTGAATAATGCCGCGTACACACGATCATTTTTCGGCATGAAAAAAACTAAGTTTTTCGGCATGTAGAAAAAACTTTGTTTTTTCCAACTTCACAATTAAAACGGCGCTGCCCACACACGATCGTTTTTAAAAAATGCTCTAGCAAAGTGCGGTGACGTAGAACAAGTACGACGGCACTATAAAGGGGAAGTTCCATGCGGATGACGCCACCCTTGGGGCTGCTTTAGCTGATTTCCTGTTAGTAAAAGACGATTCGCGCTTTTCTGACTGTTACAGCGTGATGAATGTGCTTACTCCATTATGAAGGGTAGTTTTACCAGAACGAGTGCTCCCGTCTCATAACTTGCTTCTGAGCATGCGCGGGTTTTTAATGTCGTTTTAGCCCTCACACGATCATTTTTTACAATCCGAAAACGACATTGTTTAAAACGTCATTAAAAAATGCAGCATGTTCGAAAAAAAATGCCCACACACGATCATTTTAAATGACATTTTTTTAAAACGTTGTTTTTTTCATGCCGAAAAATGATTGTGTGTACGCATCATAAGACAGGTTTGTATAATCAATTATTTTTCTTCTTTTCCTTTATCCTTTTCCTTCCTTTCCTGTCTTCTTCCTACCTTTTCTTTCTTATTGTTCCTTCTGCATCTTCTTTCTTATTATTTTTCTTCTTCCTCTTTTTGTTTCCTCTTTTTCTTTCTCCTATATGCTAAATTCACTTAGAAGCTCTGAAAACTATAGAGCTGTAATGTATAAATATATAAGTCATCTAGAAGCTTGGCATTTTGACCCAACCCCTGCGGCTTCCCATCTCACATAAGTGGCTATTCACTATGACCTGAGGCCCCACTGGGAGAAGCTAAAGCACATTATGGACAAAGAGACAGGTTCATTGTTAGAGCATTCTCCATAACTTCCAAGTTTGCTCTTGCCTCCTCTAAGGCCTCGTACACACGACAGAGTTTCTCGGCAGAATTCACCGAGAAACTCGGTCAAAACCCGGATTCTGCCGAGAAACTCTGTCGTCTGTACAGTTTTGGCTCGATGGAGCCGCCGAGGAACTCGACGAGAAAATAGAGAACATGTTCTCTATTTTCTCGTTGTTCTCCTTGTTCTATGGGAGAAGGCGGCCCGCCGAGCTCCTCGGCGGCTTCATCCCAAAACTCGACGAGGAACTCGACGTGCCAAGCACGTCGAGTTCCTCTGTCGTGTGTACGAGGCCTAAGACACCAACAGAGCTCATCATGGGACAATCCTTTCCTAATAAACTCCTCTCCATCTGTATGATAGCACAGTGCCACCTACTGGGTAGAGGAAAACCTGCACCTGCCTACACATATAGGCCCGGATTCACAGACAGCAGGCGCACATTACGCCGCCGCAGCGCATCCTCCTGTGCGCTACGCCGACACAGCGCAGAGAGGCAAGCATGGAATTCAGGAAGCCAGTGCTCCCCACGCTGCGTCGGCGTGGCGTAGGTTTCGAAGGCGCAGGCCGGCGTAGGTGGAAGTGAGCTTGACCCATGCAAACCCATGCAAATGAGGCGTGACCCCATGCAAATGATGGTCCGAGCGCCAGACAAGTACGTTTAACGAACTACGCATGCGTCGTGCCGTGGACGCATCCCCCTGCGCATGCTCACAACCACGTCGGAACAACTGCCTAAGATACGCCGGATCACTGCCTACGCCATGAACGTATCCTACGCCCAGCCAGACTCGCGTCCAACGTAAACTACGTAAAATACGTCGGCTTGTATTCCTTGGTGCAGACCTTTGCATGTCTGCTGCTGGGTTACACCTCCTTTATGGGGCTTAACTTTACGCCGGACGTACAAATTACGCGCACCAGTCGTAGCTTGCGTCTGGCGCATTTATGTTCCTGAATCGCCGTATTTTCCTCATTTGCATATTTTAATGGCTGACCAATGGGAGCGCCACTATGCGTCCAGCCTAAATGTGCGCCCACGCTACGCCGGCGCACATTAGTTTGTGGGTCCGGCGCACAGATACGACGGCACATATTTGCACTTACGCGGCGTATCTTGAGATACGTCGGCGCAAGTGCTTTGTGAATCCGGGCCATATACTTTCTATCCTAGGCTGACATCTCTGCTCCTGGACACAAGTGTTGTCACCCTGTCTGCTGGCTGGACAGTAAAAGAGCTTTAGAAGGCTGATAATGTCATATTCTGCTCTGCTCCTACTTAATGAACTGCAACAGAGACAATTCAGATAGGGCTGTGCTTTAACCAGGGTTGTATAAATCATAGGACTGGATGGACAGAAATACAAACCCCTTGGCGGTTAAAATTGTTCCATTATTTATATATGTAGTGGCCTTCTCCTGTTGAACAGGCGCTGCTTTAAATTTAGTGGGGGTCTGAGCTGTTATCTGGGCTCAGACTGGTGTGATTAATGGCAAATTTAGCTTCTGTTCCAGCCATGGCTGTGCTGGGAGTTCCCACCATTGTTCGCCTGGGGGTGTTATTACCACTCCAGGCCAGGGGTGGCAGCAGCAAGGTCAAGGTGCATTGGTGTCCCGCTCGGCAGTGAATCAGTGGGAGTGGTCAAACTGCTGTGCATGCTGGGGAGAGGTATGTAAGGGACAGACGCCTGAGGTGCGTGTCCTGAATCCTGACTCCGAGACTACGTTGGTCTGGGGTCGTGGCTTCGCATGGTAGGCCCAGAAGTCAGACTGGGGCCTTCTTTCTGAAGCAGTGATCCTGTGCTGTCCGTCCTGCGGGAGGAAGCCACTTGATGAAGGAAGCCAGGGGAGGACCTATCCTGGAGAGGACCATGCAAGAGGCTGGTATCTTGGAAGTAGGACTGGAAACTTCATCGAATGATGCACCATACACTGAGATGCTTGACAGTGGTCGCCTGTTGGGTCTAAGTTCTACAGAAGTTAAGGTGGAGAGATCCGGGGTGCTGAATCCTTTGGCAGAGGATTCTGGACCAAAAGTGTCTCCTCATAAAGGAAGGTCTGTGGCAGAGACTGTACATTATTCCGTGTGCCGTTCCGGCTGCTAGGCCAGTTAGAGGGACCTATCCGGGTAAGCAATACCCACTCTGGCTAGAGTGACGACGAGAACTGTTTGCTGGAAGCAGGACTGTTTCCTATTTGTGAATATACACCTAAACCTACCTACCCTTCCACCTCTTTTACTTATTTTCTACTGAAGTTCTGCAAATAAATCTTGGAAAAAGAAGTGCCTTGTGTGGACATTGAAATTCATCAGACTCTCCTTTCACCCTGGACAGCGAGATGATAAAGGTAACATGCCACCCAAAAATAGCAGCTCCTTCGTGGGTAGTGCTACATATATATTGCGCTACCCCCCAGTAGCAGTCGCTTAAATATGTTATTGCGTACTCTGCCTCTCTTGTCACACCTGGCAATAGTGTAAGTGCAATGACCAATGAGAAACACACATGTATGATAAAACACAGAAATTGTCTTTACTGCAATATTTCTGTGGAAAAGTAACAGACAGTAGCAGTATATATGTAGCCACACCCCCGAAGGAGCTGCTTTTGTTTGTTCAGTCCGTTACTCTACTTCTCAACCCTAATAACAGCCTCAGCCCCCTCGGGCACACCTGGCAATAGTGTAAGTGCAATGACCAATGAGAAACACACACTTTATGATAAAACACAGAAATTGTCTTTACTGCAATATTTCTGTGGAAGAACCAATCTTGTGGTGAAGGCCCAAACAAAATGTCCTGGAACAGCAGGCTTTCCTGGTGACCCAACTAGTCACCTAACACTGGAAAGTTTCACCCTCGGTGCAGGTGTGCCTCGATATGCACCTGGAAACCCCCTCTCTCAGGCTGGAAGTCCTGACTTGCGGTGGAGGCCTGAATCGCAAGTGGAGATCATCTGAGAGACAGCATCTTTTCTTTAGGTCTGATCTCTTTCACTGCCTCATGGTGACTGAGAATCTCGTTAGGAATCAAATTAAGTCTTTTACTTTCTTGTCAACAGAGAATGCTGGTCTTGGTAGTTTCTGTCACTATACAAGGTTCTGGAGCCAAGCTGTCTGGGAACTTCATATTCCAGAGTTCTTTGCAGCTGCTTCCTGTAGCTTGTTAACGTCTCTCTGATTGGCTTCTGTAACTGTTCCTTTAATTGGCTTTCTTCCTCCTGCCAATAGGGACATAGAGGAGGCTGCAAAGTGAACAGCAGCTCTATGTAAGTCAGCTCATATTACATTTGATTCAGTAAGTGAGACAGGGAGAAGGGAAGGAGGGGTGGAAAAGACCATGCAGACATGACAGGCAGCTCTCTCCCTCTTTCAGGCTGGAAAACCTGTGTACATCGCGGTGGCTTTCTTGGCGGGATTGCAGAAGAAACGAGAGACCCACTACATATTTATTCAAGTAATCAACTGGAGAGCAATAACCAAGATTAAAAATTAAGTATGGATTTGGCTTTTTTCCCCCCCATTACACTTACCTGTCCCACGGCGTCTCTGCACTGAGAACTGAGCCATCGAAAACCGCAGATGGCTCGTTCTCTTGGATTCCCGAGCAGAGAGCTGCTGCCTGTCAATCAGCAGCTCTCCTGCTCTGCTCTGCTCCTCCACGCTCACTGGGGAGCTAGGCTGTGACAGGGCGGGGAGCGGACGTCTCAGCAGCTCGCTGAGAGACTGAGATGACCATCAGTCCAGGCACCTGGTAGATCCAGACTCACGGTCCTGTGGTCAAGGCCCAAACGAACATCCTGGAACAGGCCTGCCCTTCTAGTGACCCAACGGGTCACCTCACACCGGAGCGCTTCACACCGTCGATGAAGTCTGGATATGCACCTGGGACCCCCCTCCCCGACCGGCTGTGGATGCCTGAATCATTGCAGTGGACTGACCTGGGAGAGCGCACCTCTCCCTTAAGTCCAGTTCCTTCTCCTGCCTCGTGTTAACTGAACATCTCCTCAGATCAGCAAGATGGAGTCTCTAGTTTCTTTGCCCCCAGAACAGGCTGGCTCTTGTAGTTCTATGTCCATAGAAAGCTGTGTTGCTTGTTAAAGTCCTTCTGATTGGCTCCTGTAATTAATCCTATATATGTCTCTCTTCCCCCTGCCAATATGGACACAGGGGAGGGTGCAAAGTGAGCAGCTCTATGTGTCTCTGTGTGTGTCTCCAGACAAAAAGAAGATTAGAAGGGGGGAAATTCCACTGCAGCTGCTGACAGGCACTTACTCCCTCAAAGAAGAATCTTGGCCAGCTTGGCGAGGCTGTGGAATATGCAGGGCACCTGCTACATATATAACACTTATATTTATTCATGTGCCTGAAATGCAGCTTTAAACCAATATTAAAAACAAAAGCAAACATTTATTATATTGTAGATTACTAATTCTTAGACGTGATGGCTGCATTAGTTTTCTTTTTTAAGGCTTTTCTGCTCCTATTTTCATCTGGTGATCCAGTCAGCAATGTTGCTTGTTGTATTGTACAAATATCTTGTTCCTTGTAACGGTACACTGCTGTTGCAGTTTTCTTTTGTCAATGTTGCCTTGTTGGGTGTATAGCCCAAATCAATCCTTTTTCAGCCTTGTGTCAGAGAGTGTGGCATTGCCAGAAGGGTCGTTGTCGACCATAGCCATTCATCAGCGGCTCCTTCGAGGTAAAAGCTACAACTAGTGACAACTTACTTTGGAGGAATTTCCTCTCACTTCCTGTTTGGCTATGGGACAGGAGGAGAAGAGAAATATCCCCAATAGGATGCACATGGCAAAAAAAGAAAAAAAAATGGCAAGGGTTATAACCTCACCCTTTCCAAAATGAAAAAAAAAAAAATAAGGTTTTGCCTTTAGTTTTATTTTAACCTCTTGCCGACCATCCCATGTACATTTACTGTGGGGCGGCGGCTCTTCGGCACAGAATCACATACAAGTACATGATTCTGCACTTCCAGGTCTGGGGACACAGTGGGTTTGGCGGACTCGATGTCTGCTGGCACTCTGCGATCATTCAGGAGAGGCGGAGAACGGCAGTCTCCCTATGTAAACAAGGCAGATCGCTGTTCAGTTAGTAGGGAAGGAAGAGATCTGGTGTTTCTGCTAAGCAGGAACACAAATCGATGCCTTCTCACAGCAAAAACGCATCCCCACACAGTAATCACTCCCTAGAGACAAATGTAACCCTTTGATCACCCCCGATGTTAACCCCTTCCCAGCCAGTGACAGTGCCTATTTTTAGCACTGATCACTGTATTGGTGTCACTGGTCCCCAAAAAAATGTCAGTTAGTGTCCAATTTGTCCGCCGTAATGACGCGGTCCCACTATAAGTTGCTGATTGCTGGCATTACTAGTAAAACAAATTATTGTGATTTTATTTTACCAAAAATATGTAGCAGAATACATATTGACCTAAATTGATGAAGAAATTACATTTTTCCATTTGTATTGGATGTGTTTTATAGCAGAAAGTAAAAAATGTATATATTTTTTTCAAAATGATCTGCCTTTTTTGTTTATAATGCAAAAAATAAATGCGATCAAATACCACCAAAAGAAAGCTCTATTTGTGGGGAAAAAAAGGACACAAATTTTATTTGTGTACAGCATCGCACAGCCGCACAATTGTCAGTTAAAATAACGCAGTGCCATATCGCAAAAAATGCCCTAGTAAACCTTCCCGGAGGGCAAGTGGTTAAAGAAAAGTAAAGTGCACCTTTACCACAAATCTGCCTATGCAGATAAGGGGCATCTGTAGAGAGAAACAAACTGCGCAGCTCTGACTAAAGTCGAATAAAGCTCTTGCTATAGGTGTAGGCCATTTACATACCGTATTTATCGGGGTATAGCGCGCTCCCGCGTATAGCACGCACCCCTAAAGTTGCCCCGAATTCCTGTGGAAAAAAGTTGTTTTGTACTTACAGTTTTGGTGTCTTGCGCGGCGGCCTCGTCGGGTCCGGCGTATGTCTGCGGCTTCGGGTGTCCTCTTCGTCGGGTCCGGCGTCCGTCTGCGGCGTCCTCGCGTCCTCCCCGCTCGTTTCCCGCGCCGAGTTTGAATACTGCGCCGACATAAACAGAGCGCAGTACACTTGTGGATTGTCGGCAATGCTCGGCTACTCTCACGCTGACGTCCTGTACATCCAGGACGTCAGCGCGGGAGGAGCCGAGACTGCCCTGACAATACACGAATGTACTGCGCTCGGTATATGTCGGCGCAGTATTCAAACTCGGCGTGGGTATCGGCGTATACCGCGCACCCGCGATTTTGCCCTACAGAGCTACTGCATCAGGGCAGAGAAAGAGTTCAGTTGTGTAAAAAAGTATTTGCCGCCCCCCCCCCCCCCTAATTTTTTTTATTTTTTTGCATATTTCTCACACTTAAAGGGGTTGTAAAGGTACAATTTTTTTTTCCTAAATAGCTTCCTTTACCTTAGTGCAGTCCTCCTTCACTTACCTCATCCTTCCATTTTGCTTATAAATGTCCTTATTTCTTCTGAGAAATCCTCACTTCCTGTTCTTCTGACTGTAACTCCACACAGTAATGCAAGGCTTTCTCCCTGGTGTGGAGTGTCGTGCTGGCCCCCTCCCTTGGAGGGGGCGAGCTACAGTAGTCGCATCTTTACCGCTCCTTCCCATTGAAAGCCATGGGAAACCGCGACTATACTGCCAGCAATGCGCCTCTGCAGAGGTGCCTTGCGGGCGGTATTAACCCTTTTTTGGCCACTAGCAGGGGGGTAAAACCGCACCGCTAGCGGCCAAATACCGCCGCAATACAAATACTGTGCTTTACCATCACCGCACCTCCCTCCCCAGTGTGAAAGGGGCCTACATAAAAGCTGTCTGACAAAGTGAAGCACGCTAACAGATCACAAAAAGCCACACATCATGCCACAATCTAAAAATATTCAAGAACAGATCAGAAACAAAGTAATGCACATGTATCGGTATAGGAAGGGTTTTAAATACATTTTTTAAGGCTTCGGAACTCCAGTGAGCCACGGGGAGAGCCATTATCCACAAATGGAGATAACTTGGAACAGTGGTGAACCTTCCCAGGAGTGGTCGGCCTATAAAAATTACTCCAAGAGCATGTCAACAACTCATCCAGGAAGTCCTAAAAGAACCCAGAATAACGTCTAAAGAACTGCAGGCCTCACTTGCCTCAGGTAAAATCAGTGTTCATGATTCAACAATAAGAAAGAGACTGGACAAAAATGGCATCCATTGGAGAGCCAAAGCCACTGCTGACCAAAAAGAACACAACGGCTCTCACATTTACCAAAAAACATCTCGATTATCCCCAAGACTTTTAGGCCTGAATCACACTAGTGCGTTGCGTTTTGGAGCTCCGTTGTCTTTGCGAATTTCTCTATAAGGTGTTCTGCAGATCAACTGCGTTTTAGCTGCAGATCAGGTGCGAATTTGGAGACCTGGGAGAGGGAGGGGGAGGGGGGAAGTGTATTGAGCTGAATGAGACAAATACTGAAGAGAAATGAACACATCTGCGAATTCAGATGCGTACCCATAGAAGATAATGGGCCTGAATTCGCACCTGAGCCGCACCGCGACGCCTAAAAGACGCACACGGTTTGGAGGCAATGCGCAGTGCGAATGCATCGCACATATGTGAACTAGCCTCATTGAAAACAATGTATTTTGAAATGTCCTGCGAATTGGATGCCGTTTAAGCTGCACTCAATTCCCATAGGTGTGAACCTGGCCTTAGGCAAATATTCTGTGGACTGATGAGACAAAAAAAAATGTTACTTTTTGGAAGGTGTGCGTCCCGTTACATCTGACATAAAACGAATACAGCATTTCATAACAAAAACATTATACCAACAGTCGAACATGGTGGGGGTAGCGTCATGGTCTGGGGCTGCTTTGCAGCTTCAGGACCTGGGCGACCTTCCATAATTGATGGAACCATTAATTAGGAGCTCTACCGGAAAATCCTAAAGGAGAATGTACAGCCATCAGTTTGTGACCTCAAGCACACTTGGATTATGCAGCAGGACAATGATCCGGAACTCAACAGCAAGTCCACCTCCAAATGGTTTAAACAAAGCAAGTTACGTTTTAGAGTGGCCTAGTCAAAGCCCGGTCTTAAATCCAATTTAGATTCTGTATCGTGGCCGTTCATGCTGGAAAACCCTCCAATGTGGCTGAATTAAAACAATTCTGCAAAGAGTGGGCCACAATTGCTCCAAGGAAATGTAAAAAGACTCATTGGCAGTTATCGCAAACACTTGATTGCAGTTGTTGCCGCCAGGGGTGCACAAACGCGTTATTAGGTTAAGGGGGAATTACATTTTCACATAAAGCAAGACAGCTTTTTTGCCTTGACAAATGAAACCATCATTTAAAAACTGCCTTTTGTATTTACTTGTGTTATATTTGTAATAAAATAACATTTGTTTGATTATCTGAGTCATTTAAGTGTGACAAATATGCATTTTTAAAAAAAAAATATATTAAAATAATTAAAAAAAAATCAGAAAGGGGCAAATACTTTTTCACACAACTTTATGTGAGGGGGTTTGAAAGAGATCACTCCTGTGATGGTGGAGGTGAGAAGTGATGACTAGGCCTCACTTAGCAACATCCTGGGAGTATTCCATTCAGGCTTCATAAGGTATGTAAATTGCCTACACCTATAGCAAGGCTGTTATTCATCTTTATTCAGAGCTGCACAATTTGTTTCAATCTACAAACATCCCTTACCTGCATATGCAGATTTTTGTAACGGTGAACTATCCTTTTAAAGTGGTTGTAATTCCTTACATATACCCAGTGAAGTGACTAGACTAGACATACACAGAGATTAAACAAATCCTCCTACATAAGTTGTACCTGTAGCCCTGTCTCCTCTACATCCATTAAAAGTCCAGAATTTACATATCATTTCGGAGCTCCAGGAAGCAGGAGCTCCGAAATGTCACACATTACACAGCATAGAGCATAGAGCAGAGAGCTGATTGTATTCTGAGACCTGAGTGGAGGGAATAGACACACACCCCCTCTACACAGTCTTATAGGAAAACATGCACAGTTGAGGCTGCCAATCACCTTCTGTGGGCTGGAGAGGGGCGGTCCATCTCCTGGGATTGCTTGGTAACAGCATAGACTGTATTGCCCTGTACACACGACCAGCTTTACCGTCTGAAAAACATCGATAAGAGCTTTTCGTTGGGAATGCCGACCATGTGTATGCTCCATCAGACTTTTTCCCACAGGAAAACTGCGAGAAAAAAGAGAGAGCAGGATCTCTTTTTTCCCATCAGGAAAAAATTCTAGCGGGAAAACAGTTCGTCTGTATGCTTTTCCGACAGGAAAAAAACATGCATGCTTGGAAACAATTCTACGCATGCTCGGAAGCATAGAACTTTATTTTGTCGGCTCATCGTAGTTTTTTATGTCACTGCGTTCTTGGCAGTCAAGAGTTCACCGGACTTTTGTGTGACCGTGTGTCAGAGGCGTAGCTAGAACCTTCAGGGCCCCCCTAACCTCTGGCCAGGGCCCTTCCCACTGATCCCGGGGGCAGCAGGACCTGGATAGGAGGGGCGGCGGGGGCAGCATATGGAGGAACAAATCCCCTCCATTTTCCTCCTGCAGCCACTAAATGCCTATGGAAGGGAGAGGAGAAAAAGCAGGCTTTTAGAGGCTGCAGAAGAAAAATTGAGGGGATTTGTTCCTCTCTATGCCTCCCATCCAGGTGTACAGAAGCAACATGTGCTCCATTGCTATTGTGATCCCTGTAGTTATGCCCCTGGGATGAGTGGCAGCGGTGGTGGTGGGGGATGGGATCAGTGGCAGTAGTGGTGGTGGGGGGGATAGGATGAGTGGCAGCAGTGAGGGAGAGATGGGATCAGTGTCAGTGGTGGTGGGGGAATGGGATCAGTGGCAAGGGAGGTGGTTGGGGGGGTGGGATCAGTGGTAGGGGGGGATTGAATGAAATGAGTGGCAGCGGTGGTGGGAGGATGGAATCAGTGGTGAGGGTGGTGGTTGGGGAAGATGGCTTGGGATGAGTGGTAGTGGAAGGGGGGTGGGATCAGTGGCAGGGATGGTGGTTGCTGGATGGGATCAGTGGCAGCAGTGTTGTGGGGGGGTGGATCAGTGGCAGCAGTAGTGGTGTGGGTGTATCGGTGGTGGTGTGGGGGTGTTATTAGTAGTTCTAGTGGTGATGGTGGTGGTGTGGAGGGAATCAGTGGCAGTGGTGGGATATAAGTGGCAGTGTTAGGGTATCAGTGTTGGTATTGGTGGGGTATAAGTGGCAGTGGTGGGGTATCAGTGGTGGCGGTGGTGGGGTATAAGTGGCAGTGGTGGGGTATCAGTAGTGGCGGTGGTGGGGTATAAGTGGCAGTGGTGGGGTATCAGTAGTGGCGGTGGTGGGGTATCAGTGGCAGTGGTGGGGTATCAGTAGTGGCAGTGGTGGGGTATCAGTAGTGGCAGTGGTGGGGTATCAGTAGTGGCAGTGGTGGTGTATAAGTGGCAGTGGTGGGGTATCCGTAGTGGCGGTGGTGGTGTATTAATGGCAGTGGTGGGGTATCAGTAGTGGCGGTGGTGGGGTATAAGTGGCAGTGGTGGGGTATCAGTAGTGGTGGTGGTGGTGTATAAGTGGCAGTGGTGGGGTATCAGTAGTAGTGGTGGGGGGTGTCAGTGGTGAGGTATCAGTAGTGGCGGTGGTGGTGTATAAGTGGTAGTGGTGGGTTATCAGTAGTGGTGGTGGTGGGGTATCAGTAGTGGTGGTGGGGGGTATCAGTGGCAGTGGTGGGGGGTATCAGTGTCAGTGGTGGGGTATCAGTAGTGGTGGTGGGGGTATCAGTGGTAGTGGTGGGGTATCAGTAGTGGTGGTGGGGGTATAAGTGGTAGTGGTGGGTTATCAGTAGTGGTGGTGGTGGGGTATCAGTAGTGGTGGTGGGGGGTATCAGTGGCAGTGGTGAGGTATATCAGTGGCAGTGGTGTTGTATCAGTAGTGGTGGTGGGGGGTATCAGTGGCAGTGGTGGGGTATCAGTAGTGGTGGTGGGGGGTATCAGTGGCAGCAGTGGTTGTGTGAGGGGGAATCAGTAGCAGTGTTGATATTAATATCAGTGAGGCTCACTTGCAGATCGCTCGCAGATGATTTGGTTCCCCCTCCACGCTAAGTTTTGCTTGGACGGTACCTGTGAGAACCCATGAGTGCGGGCAGAGAGGATGGATGGAGTGGGTAGGGAGGATGGACGGAGCGGCGTAGAGGATGGGCGGAGACTTTTTTTTTGTGCCTGGGAGGAGAGAATCGGCAGAGCGGGGACTGTGCATTGTGCCCGTGAGTGTCAGTGCGGGCAGGGAGGATTGGCGGAGCGGGAGGGGACTGTGCCTGTGAGTGAGGGCGGCGAGGATGGGCGGAGCCTGTGCAGTGTGCCCGTGAGTGTGTACAGAGACTGTGTGCGGCGTGCCCCTTGAATAATCAGTCAGTGTACCATCTCCCGGGCGGCGGCAGGCCCCCCCTACAGTGGCGGAAATCAAGGGCCCAATCGCAAATGCGACTGCTGCGACCCTGGTAATTCCGCCACTGCCTTGTGTATGCAAGGCAGGCTTGAGAGGAATTCCGTCGGGAAAACGATCGTTCTTTTCATCTAAATGAAAACCGCTCGTGTGTACGGAGCATAAAAAGTGACTCATGCAGATAGCACAGGAATGAGAGGAGACAGAAATCACACTAGGTGCTTTGGATCAAGGCATTTGCACACTATAGAAGGATATGCTTTGTTCATTTTCATTTCAGAAGGTATACAGTATATTCATTTAATTCATGCAAGCTATTCCATTAATTCTTGTACTTTAAGTATACCAACCTCCAATATTGGATTAGAGAAACAGGACTTGTATTTTCCATATAATGCAGCTACTAGCGCTCAAGGAAAAAAAAAATGCATTTGGAAAAAAAAGTGAATATATTTATTTTCCAAGACTTGGCACAAATCTCTTCTGACAAATCATGTGTAGCGATTCATAAGCTGCTAAATTATTACAACTTACCGCTGAGCTATAGAGTAAATACCATCTGGCTGCAACATATACAGCGCCGGCTTGCTTGTAAACATGGAGATTGGTTTAACATAAGCAGCTGAAAATACAATATGACACAGAAACTTCCTTTTATTATACTAGACAGCGCCCGCCACTGAGGGAATGATGCTTTTCATCATGAAAAAAAAAACTTGGCACAAAATTACATATTCATAGGAAGGATAAAAAAAATATTTCTCCCAATTCCGATTCTACAAGAAGTCTGGAAATGAGACACTTGTCACCAAAGATGATGCAGATTAATGAAATGAAATTTCAAATCCACGCTACATTTCCTGTATTTGACAGAATTCAGAAGTCTCTTTAAAAGGAGAACTTCAGCGTTATGACAGATGGAATACAAAATTGTAAGTTGTGATTTTATCTGTCAATCAATATCAGCATGATGCCAGCGATGTAGAAAGCGCTTCGAAAACTTGGCAAACTAAGGCCCCTTTCAGACTGGGACGGGAGCCGCGGTGGCGGTATAAAAATAGCGGCGCTATACCGCCGGGATTGCCGCGGGAATCAGCCGCTAGCGGTGCGGTATTAACCCCCGCTAGCGGCCGATAAAGGGTTAATACCGCCCGCAATGCGCCTCTATAAAGGCGCATTGCGGGCGGTATTGCCGCAGTTTCCCATTGTTTTCAATGGGAAGGAGCGGTATACATGCCACTCCTCTCACCGCTCCAAAGATGCTGCTGACAGGAGATTTTTTGTCTCCCGCCAGCGCATCGCCTCAGTGTGAAAGCCCTCGGGCTTTCACATTGAGTCTGCATTGAGGAGTTTTTCAGGCGGTACAGCGCTAAAAATAGCGCTGCTATCCCGCCTGAAAAACTCCTTCACTGCAGACTCAATGTGAAAGCCCGAGGGCTTTCACAGGCGCATTGCGGGCGGTATTAACCCTTTATCGGCCGCTAGCAGGGGTTAATACCACACCGCTAGCGGCTGATTCCTGCGGAAATCCCGGCGGTATAGCGCCGCTATTTTTAGCAGCGTTATACCGCCACCGCAGCTCCCGCCCCAGTCTGAAAGGGGCCTAAGTCATTTGTAAATGTTTTTCTAAAAAACATGATGCCCTAAGGGGGGGGTTTATGTATTATCTTTTCAGTGTTCTTTAGTGTAACATTGCCTTTAGAAGCAGCACAACTGATAAGTTATGGAGAATGACTGAAACACACATGCTAACGTAGACCTAACCCCAAAAACTAAAGTGCCACATAATCTTTACCATGTTAAAGCGGAGGTTCACCCTCAAAATGAACATTCTATTTATCTGAACTGCAGCCTTAATACATGTCTAAACCGCTGTGGTTTTTTTTTCCAGGTCTCTACCATTACCTTAATTCAGTTGCATTTAGCTACACTTCCGGGTCTTGTTCCCTGCGGGAGTGGGCGTGTCGATCTTTTTCCCCGACGCCTCAAGGCATTATGGGAGCTGTGTGCAATGTCTCCTGGGAGTGACGTTTCCAGACTCAAAGGAGACCATCAGAAATAGCCAGCCGTATTCTCGCACTAGCTCGAGTGTCACGTGACACGGAATCCAGGAAGTCTTTGCTTGTGGGCTTCACAGTGCCCACAAGCAAAATGAAAAAGCCCAGGATTAGTTTTTAAAAGTTCTTATTTCTGACGGAAAATACATGGATAGACGTACAAGCGGCTAGCAGGTGAGTGGTAGATTGCAATCTTTATTACTAAGCATTGCACATATTAAGAAAAATTCCACTACCCGCGGAACCTCCGCTTTAAAGTGGTTATAAAGGCTGAAAGTTTTTTACCTTCATGCATTCTATGCATGAAGTTAAAAAATATTCTGTATGCAGCTCCCCCCTAATACTTACCGTCCTAAGCCCCCTCTCGATCCAGTGATGTGCACAGGAGCCTTAGATGTCCCAGATCTCTCTCTATTCATTGTCTGAAATAAAGCAGTGGGAAACATTGGCTTCCACTGGTGTTAACAGACAGTGAGCCAATGACGAGAGAGCGGGGGAGAGCCACAGCTCTGCGGGGTTGATTTACTAAAGGCAAATAGACTGTGCACTCTGCAAGTGTAGTTGCTCAGGAGCTTAGTCAATGAGGTAAATCTTCACTTTGCAAAGAATACCCAATCAAATGCAAGGATTTTTTTTAAAAAACATAATTTTTGTTTGCACATAATTGGATGATGGAAGTCAACTCAGTTTTTGCTCATTTACTAAGCTCTGGAGAAACTGTGCTTTGCAAAGTGCACAGTCTACTTGCCTTTAGTAAATCAACCCCTATGTGTCTTATGGACGCATAGAGCGAGCAGGCACCAGTGCCCCCATAGCAAGCGAATTGCTATTGGAGGCACTAGTCAAGGGGGAGAAACCAGGAGCACCAGTGGGGGGACCCGAGAAGAAGAGGAATGGGGCTGCTCTGTGCAAAACCATTGTGCACAGAGCAGGTAAGTATAACATGTTTGTAATAAAAAAAACTATGCCTTTAATATCAGTTTACATAAATTCCTTGTCAATCTTTGGTTAATAAACAGCTTTCAAAAAGAATAGTTGGCGATCCTGTCACAGAAATCCTTGGGCACTTCCTGTTATTGGGGGATAACTGTCTCTCAAATGTGCTCCTGTGTTGTCACCTTGTCACTTGCCCCCTAGTGGCCATGCTAACGCACATCACATAGTCCACCACTGATACTGCCATAAATCCGATACTGGAATAGGTGCATGTAGGCTGCGGCTGAAAAAGATAAAAAAAATTGTAAAGCAAATCTTTTATGACATTTTAAATTTTAGCTACACAACCCCTTCAATATTTTTTCCAACACTCCCTCCTATAAGCATTACAATTATTTTTATATTCTGGTCATTTATAAAAAAAATGTCCTATCTTTTGGTGACAACAGTGGCCATGTTGTGAAAACACAACATGAGGTGCATCTAAAAGGGCAAGGAAAGACTAGGGTGCAGGAGATGCAGAGGTGAGCTCTGGACGAAGGGTGTTGGGTGAGCAGAGATGAACTGTGAATGAGGGGTGCAGAATTGAGCAGCTGATTAGGGGTGCAGGGATGATCTGCGGATGAAGGGTGAAAGGGTGTGCTGTGGAGAACAGCTGCAGAGGTGCTCTGTGGATGAAGGGAGGGAAGGGGGTGCAAAGATAAAAAGGGGATTAGGGGTGCAGACTGCAGAGGGGAGCAGTTGATTATTGGTGCAGAGATGAGCTGTGGATGAGGGGTGCTGAGGGAACAGAGATGGATTGTAAATAAAGGGTGCAAAGGTAAGCTAAGGATGAGGGTCCAGAGGTGAGCTGTGGAAGAAAAGCGGAGGGGGGGCAAAGATGAAATGTGGATTAGGGGTGCAGAGGTGAGCTGTGGAAGAAGAGCGGAGGGGGGGGGGCAAATATGAAATGTGGATTAGGGGTGCAGAGATGAGCTGTGGATGAGGGGTGCTGAGGGAACAGAGATGGATTGTAAATAAAGGGTGCAAAGGTAAGCTAAGGATGAGGGTCCAGAGGTGAGCTGTGGAAGAAGAGCGGAGGGGAGGCAAAGATGAAATGTGGATTAGGGGTGCAGAGGTGAGCTGTACATGAGGGGTGCTGGGGAACTGGACATAAACTGTGGATTAGGGTTCAGGATTGAGTGGTAGAAGAGTAGTGCAGGGGTGCAGAGCTAAGCAGTGGATAAGGGGTGCTGGGGTAACAGAGATGAACTGTAGATGAGGGGTCAGCGTTGAGTAGAAGAAGAGTGGTGCAGGGGCTACAGAAGTGAGGTGTGGATGAAGAGTGCAGAGGTGTTCCACTTCTTTTTCAGGGGTCTTGACCCCAAAAAACGTTTAGAACCACGGTTTTAAGAAATGGAAGGTGCACCAGACTGTATGGAATAGAGGTTACAATATCAGAAAACTGTACTGCTAGCTATTGTAATTTTTCCTTATTTTTTTTAGCACCTATCCATGTCAGCATAAACATGGCTAGGTGCCAGGAAACACTAATGCCGCGTTCACAGGATCTGAAATTTCGACAAGAATACAGTGGATTTTTTCTGACGGAATGTTGGCTCAAACTTGTGTTGCATACACACGGTCACACAAATCTTGTCGGAAGTTCCGACCGTCAAGAACGCGGTGACGTACAACGAGCGGAAATTCCGACAGCAAAAGTCCGCATCGCACTTTTCTTGTCGGAATTTTCGATCGTGTGTACGCGGCATTATACAATGGGAGACAGCCACTATGGAGAAGTGGTCTCTGCCTCTTTCCTGGCATGAAGTGGCTTCTTTTCCATCCTCCCACTCATATCAGACCTGTCTGATGGCACACTGCGGTTATTATTGCCGGTTCTGTTTACTAGAGACTTGCTGAGATATACCCGTCAGTATCAGACGGCGGACATATGGCCAACGTAGCATCAGTTAAATTGTCTGGGAGGAAAGTTGGCAAGCAAAATCGTATTTATCACTGTAATTTGTACATAAAGAAAGGCTGTGACTGACCCCCATTCACAAGATATACAAGTGCTAAAGCTCTTACAGATTTATCCGAAGTGGCCTATCTTGGAGTCAGATTTCCTCCATGCAGTCAGGATATGATGTGTGTGCTATCAGATTAGTATTTATGGTTGATCTACGTCTAAGGCAAGCCACAAGCATAAGAAGTAGTCTCAAGAAATATGGCATTTCGATCAATTTGTCTGTACAAATAACTAAAGAACAATACCTTCCTTTTAATTTGGATGTAATGGAGAGGGATTAGAACACCTTTCAGGTTTTTATCACCGTCTGTGTCCCCATTAAAATCACCCTCTCTATTTGTCCTGATCAATGGCAATGGGAATGAAAGTTAGAGGTAAATCCTAAATTCTAAAGTGCTCACTATTTTGATGGGGGGGCAGCACAACCAACACTCACAATCCCCCCCCCCCATGGGAGACGGACAGCCGGTTATCCGAAACAGCAACCCCCCGGTTATCCCCGTGGGAGACACAGATGGCGGCCCACCCGATTTTGAAGCTCATTAGACCTTCTGCCTCTAATCAGGTGCTTCAAGAAAACACCCACCACCCCGCATTGGAATCTAGGGCCCCTGAAAGAGGCCAGACGCATGTATAGGGGGTGTCGGCGGCAATGGATAGGGGAGGTGGCGCCCGTGCACCCTTAAGGGATGGACCACCCCTGTATCCAAGAGGGGATTTCCCTCACATTGGATTTCCCTCACATCTACCCACTTCCTGTTGTGTACAACAGGAAGTGAACGGAAATCACTAGGGAAGTCCCGATACCAATACTAGTATCGGTACCGATACCAAGCATTTTCCAGAGTACTTGTACTCGGGGGAAATGCTCCGATGCCTCAGCCGATACCTGGGCAGGCAGGGGAGTTGCAAGTCTTTCCCCCGTGCTCCATGCTGTCTTTCCCCTTTCCCCCGTGTTGCGTGCTGTGCTCTCTTTCCCTGTGTTCCGTGCTGTGCTCTCTTTCCCCCCGTGTTCCGTGCTGTCCTCCCTTTCCCCCCGTGTTCCGTGCTGTCCTCCCTTTCCCCCGTGTTCTGTGCTGTCCTCTTCCCCCCCCCCCCGTGTTCCGTGCTGTGCTCTCTTTCCCCCCCCTCGTGTTCCGTGCTGTCCTCTCTTTCCCCCGTGTTCCGAGCTGTCCTCTCTCTCCCCCCTCAATTTGTCAGGATGGAGAGCGGAGTTAGGAGCCGCTAAACCTGGCTCCTACCTTTTCAGAATGAAAAAAAATGTAAGAAAAATTGTAAAAAAAAAAATACTGTCACATGACATTAAAAAAAAGTATTGGTAATCGGTATCGGCGAGTACTTGAAAAAAAGTATTGGTACTTGTACTCGGTCTCAAAAAAGTGGTATCGGGACAACCCTAGAAATCACCATTACCAAAACAATTGTTATTATTATAATTTTCAATTGTACACATGGTCTTTGTATATAACTGTTTTGCCATGTTTACGAGAATCAATACCACAATACATCTGCATATTTCCTTTCCTTGGATGCATTATCTCTAGATTACTGTACATTTAAAATTGTCTTACTAGAGAAAGTCTGTAAGTGTGGCAGATATTTAAAGTGACTTCTACATACACTTTATCACAGCTTCCGTGCAGTAAGTGAGGTGACACTCGTGCTCCCCCTTCGGTTCTACACTCACCAGATCTCTGCAAGATCTCTGCACCCCTACAGGAGTGCAGAGATCTGGTGAGTGTGGAACCAAAGGGGGAGCACGAGTGTCACCTGAATTTCTGCACGAAAGCTGTGATAAAGTGTATGCAGAAGTCACTTTGGATATCTGCACAAGTCACTTTGAAAAGCTGCATACAAGGATATATTTGCACAAAGCACTTTTAAAGCCACTCAAGGAATGAATTATTTGTATTTGGCTTTGTTATTTTATATAATTGGTATATTATTTACGTTTTCACATCTTGGATACATTTTCTTACAGGATTTTTTGCACTTGTAGTGCTTCATTAGATGTGGTACA
This sequence comes from Rana temporaria, assembly GCF_905171775.1. Lineage (NCBI taxonomy): Eukaryota > Metazoa > Chordata > Amphibia > Anura > Ranidae > Rana > Rana temporaria. Next base: position 613,767,926 of record NC_053489.1, read on the forward strand.
CATCAGTAATTGGAATTTTTGCACCTTAAGCCCCGTACACACGAGAGGATCGATCCGCTGGAATTGATCCGCGGACCGGTTTCAGCGGATAGATCCCCTGGTGTGTACGATCCAGCGGATATTTTTCTGCTGATTTTTTCCCCCGGGGATGGATTTCCAGCGGATAAAAATTTCTTAACATGCTAAGAAATCTATCCGCTGGAATCCAGTCCAACGGATTGATCCGCTGGTCTGTACAGACTCACTGGATCAATCTGTCCGAATCCATCCCCCGCATGCGTTGTAATGATTCGACGCATGCGTGGAAGTCCTTATATCACAGCGTCGCGCACGTCGCCGCGTCTTCATCGCGGCGACGGCGCGACACGTCACCGCGGACGGAATTCCGCAGGGATTTTGATCTCATGGTTAGTACAACCATGAGATCAAAATCCGCCAGAGGACTTATCCTAAAAATCCTCTCGTGTGTACTAGGCCTTAGAGTTTATATGAGTTTTGTTGATTGCACACTGCATTACATTTTTTTTATTTAATTTACCCACTTTGGCCACTTGCTTTTGCTATACCTGTACCCAGCATTATAATGCGTAATGTGAGCAATCTTTAACCACTTCAATACTAGGCACTTACACCCCCTTCCTGCCCAGGTCAATTTTCAGCTTTCAGCGCTGTAGCAATTTAAATGACAATTGTGCTGTCATGCTACACTGTACCCAAACAATTTTATCATTTTGTTCCCACAAATAGCGCTTTCTTTTGGGGGTATTTGATCACTGCTGGGGTTTTTATTTTTTGCTCAGCAAAAATTTCGAAAAATTGTTTTTTTTTTGTTTGTTATAACATTTTGTAAATAAGTTTTCTCCTTCACTGATGGGCACTGATAAGTTGGCACTATTGAGGTGGCACCAATGAGGTGACACTGATGGGCACTGATAGGTGTCAATGGTATGCAGCACTGATGGGCACTCATAGGTGGCATTGGTGGGCACTCATAGGCGGCACTGATGATTACTTATGGGTGGCACTAATAGGTGGTACGGATAGGCACTAATAGGTTGGCATAGATGGACACTGATGGGTGGCACTGCTGGGCATCACTGGCAGGGAGACATCTGGCAGGAATTAACAGTGGGAACTGACTGGCACCATTCGTGGGCACTGATTGGCATCTTTTAGGGCACTGACTGGCATCCCTGGAGGCCATACCTGCTCATCCATATTTGGCTGTTATCCCTGGTGGTCCTGGCGGCATCCCCAGTGGTCCAGTGTGGGCATCCATGGGGGGCTGCGCTGATAAACACTTAACTTTAAGAGAGCAAATTTTCTAAGAATGAGGGCTGCTCTCCAGGACTTAAGCCTCGCACACACGGGCCAGAATCTCATCAGGGAAAAAACGTTGTTTTTTCTGACGAGATTCTTGGCAAGAATCTCTTGCTCCCCGAGTGTACACACAGTCCTTTCAAAAGAACCGCGGTTCTCTTGAAAGGCAAGAATGTGGTGACGTCATCGCGTACGACGATCATGCGCTCGTCACATTCGATGTCGTCGCCGCCATCTTGCTTCACCCTACCTATGCCGTGGAAGCTACTGCGCATGCATCAAAGTCATTTCGAGCATGTGCGGGTTTCCCCGGCGACAGGTAAGTATACACACTCTCGGGTTTCTCATCGGGAAACAGGCCGACAAGAATCTCGACGAGAAAATAGAGAGCAGGATCTTTATTTTTATCGACGAGATTCTGGCCAGATTTCCAGACGAGAAACCTGAACGCCTCGTACACACGAACGGTTTACTCGGCAAGAAAGCTCTGCCAGCAGTTTTCTTGCTGGGTTTTGCAGAGAAAACCGGTTGTGTGTACGAGGCTTTAGACTGGGAGGGAATATTAGCATTGATGAACACAGAACAGAAATGGGAATTCTTTAGAAAAACTGAAGGGTGAACTCACTGCAAAGCATATTCCCATGGGCAATAAGTTTAAAAGGCTAAGAATAAAACCTATGTGGCTCACAACCTAAGTTAAAAAAGTTATAAATAATAGGAAAAGAGGCTTTAAAAATTTTTTAAAAATGAAGGTACACTATCATTATTTATTTGTTACAACGAATATAACAGAAAAAGGATGGATAAAGCACCTGGACCAGATGGCATCCACCCACAGATCCTAAAAGAATAAAATAATTGAGCTCTGTAATTTCAAAGCCTTTGTTTCTAATTTTTAGGGACTTGTTAATGATAGGAATAGTACCACTGGATTGGCATAGAGCCAATGTGGTGCCCATATTTAAAAAGGGATCAAAGTCTTTACCAAGTAACTATAGACCTGTTTGTTTAACTTCTATAACCGGGAAGATATTGGAGAGTTTAATAAAAGACCACATAGACGAGTTCTTGCTGAAAAAAAATATATTTTAAGCAACAGACAGCATGGGATAATAAAAGACAGAAGTTGTCAAACAAACCTGATTTCTTTTTATGAAGTGGTAAGTAAAACCTCGGACAGAGGGGTGGCGGTGGACATGGTATACTTGGATTTTACAAAAGCATTTGACACAGTTCCCCACACACGGCTCATGTGTAAGGTAAAGTCTACAGGCTTGGAATGATCAATTTGTAAATGGATAGAAAACTGTCTAAGGGCCCTTTCACACGGAGCGGATCAGTAATGATCCGTTCCGTGTGTCCGCTTTGCTCAGCGGGGATCCTCTGTAAAATCCCAGCTGAGCTGGCAGTTGACAGGGCGGTCCCCGCACACTGTGCAGGGACCGCCCTGTGTTTCCTCCGCTCTCCCCTATGGGGGATCGGACGAACACGGACCGTATGTCCGTGTTCATCCGATCCGGCAGACGGAAGAAAAATAGTATTTCTTCCGTCTGCAAATGCGGATCTTTGCGGAGGCGGACAAATTACGGGTGTCAGCGGATGTTCATCCGCTGACACCCGTAATCACATAGGGACCCATGTATGTCCCGTTTTCATCCGCAAACGGACAGATGAAAATGCGGTAATACAGTCCGCTAAAGTGTGAAAGGGCACTAAAAGAACATAATTCAGACAGTAGTGTTTAATGATTTTTACTCTGAATGGTCGAATGCCCTGTACACACGACCGGAATTTTCGACGGCAAAAGGTCCAATGGAAATCCCGAGGGGAAAACCAAGAACCTGCTCTCTACTTTTCCCCCCATACACACGTTCGGTTTTCCCGTTGAAAAAACTCAAATGAGAGCTTTTCCCCAGGAATCCCGACCGTGTGTATGCTCCATCGTGTTTTTCCCCACAGGAAAACTGCCGAAAAACAGCCATTTTCCAGGGGGAAAAAAGAGCAGGTTCTCTTTTTTTATCCGGCGTTTTTTGGGCAGTTTTGCCATTGGAAAAACTGCGAGGAGCATACACTAGGCCAGGATTCCCGGCCAAAAGCTCTACTCTGAGTTTTCGCGTCGGGAAACTCGATCGTGTGTACGGGGCATCAGGCAGTGTTTCTCAACTCCAGTCCTCAAGGTGCCCCAACAGATCAAGTTTTCAGGATTTCCCTCAGATGAAAAAGCTTTGGTAATTACTAAGGCAGTGAAACTGATCAAATCACCTGTGCAAAATAATGGAAAGCCTGAAAACAAGACCTGTTGGGACGCCTTGAGGACTGGAGTTGAGAAACACTGCTAGCTAGAGGGCAGATCTGGATCCGAGTGAACTGTGGGGTGATCTGAAGAGGGCTGTACACAGAAGAAGCCCTCGCAATCTGACATATTTGGAGTGTTTTTGTAAAGAAGAGTGAGCAAATATTGCCATGTCAAGATGTGCCATGCTGATAGACTCATACCCAAAAAGACTGAGTGCTGTAAAAAAAATCCAAAGGTGCTTCAACAAAGTATTAGTTTAAGGGTGTGCACACGTATGCAACCATATTATTTTAGATTATTTTTACTTACCTCCACCTAAAAGATTTCAGTTTGTTTTGAGTATTGAGTATTTTCAGTATTGAGTTGTACAGTTCATAGGTCCCATTAAAAGTGGAAAAAGTTCTGAAATGATTTATCTTTGTCACATTTTTTTTACATCACAGAAACCTTTTAACAGGGGTGCGTAGACTTTTTATATCCACTGTACATGGTCAACTGACTGCTGCCAATAGCATTTTAACTTTAAACTGTTTAACTCTGTGAATGATATTTCTAGTTGTAGTGAAGTCCAAGCTCATGGTTTGATATAAAAATTAAGCATTGATTAAGTACATCAGTGCCAGATAGTGCCGTTGTACGTGTTGTACGTCACCGCGCTTTGCTCGAGCATTTTTTTTTTCACGATCGTGTGTAGGCAAGGCACGCTTAACAAGAATCGGGTTGAAAAAAAATTTGTCTTTTCTAGACCATTAAAAATGGTCGTGTGTACGCGGCATTAGAATGATCTAGGCTCGGAAGAGAGATGTGTGTGATGTTACCAAGTTTTACCTCACATAGCGCCCTTTGGGATCTTTCATTGTCCAGGAATTGGGCCTTACAGATCTTCAGCATTTAGAGTCATTTCTGGTTTCAAATTCTGTTCAAACAAGAAATCAGCCACAAATCTGATGAGCAATGTCCTTTTTCTGTGGGTGGTTCCAAAAAGACGAGTGTGGCGTTTTCTGTTTCATTTTACGTAGAAGTCCACTAGGCTATCCATGGGACTTTCCAAGAAAGGTGTTGCCCTGGTCTTCAGTGCTTACAGAGTAATTTCTGGTTCGAAATTCTCTACATCTAAGGTATCAGCCACAAGTCTGATGAGTAATGTCTTATTTTGGTGGGTGGCTCCAAAATGACAAAATGTCCCTTTCATTTTACGTAGAAGCTCACTAGACTCTACACCTGAAAGGTGTCTACAGCTTTATAGAGTCAATTTTGGTTTGAAAGCACAAAGAAATTACACATATTTTCTTATCCACTAAATGGGTGCACCCCTACAGGCCAACTCTAGGATGGTATAATTAGTTAGAATATAGATCCGCTTGATTAGTAGTTGCCAGTATGCTTTTGGTTCTCCTTCCATGCCTTCTGCGCAACATATGGACTGGCCAAGACGCATGCCTAAGGCCCCGTACACACGACCGAGTTTCTCGGCAGAATTCAGCCAGAAACTCGATCGGAGCTGAATTCTGCCGAGAAACCCGGCCGTGTGTACACTTTCGGCCGAGGAAGCTGACGAGTTCCTCGTCGAGCCAAATAGAGAACATGTTCTCTATTTCCTCATTGTTCAATGAGGAAAGTTGGCTCGCCGAGATCCTCGGCGGCTTCACACAGAACAGTTCCTCGGACTGAACAGTTCCTCGGACGTGTGTATGGGGCCTCAGAGTGATTGGCACAGGCTCTGAAAAAACATGGTAGTGTAAATGAGCTGGTATTATAGGCATCCATGCCAGGCTACTGGGCCCCTTAAAAGGAATGGTAGCCATGGACAAGAGGAAACATGCTGCCTACATGTTCAGCACTGACTTATCTGTGGAAAAGTAATATTGATCATACATTGTTTTCTTACTTGTCCGATCTTAGTTTCACAGAAGTCTTGGCTGACAGTGGCCCAGATTCAGGTACGACTTGCTCCTTTCTTACGGAGGCGCAGTGTACCGTTTTAACACTGCGCCTTCGTAAATTTCCTGCGCTACGCTTGATTCACGTTGCAGTAGCTCCGTAAATTGCGTGTGCGCTTCGGCGGAATACTGCCCGGCGTAAGGGCGCATAATTTAAATGATCACGTAGGGGGTGTGGATCATTTAAATTAGGCGCGTTCCCGTGCCGAGCGTAGTGCGCATGCTCCGTCGGGAAACTTTCCCGACGTGCATTGCGGTAAATGACGTCGCAAGGACGTCATTTGCTTCAAAGTGAACGTGAATGGCGTCCAGCGCCATCCACGAACCACTTACGCAAACAACGTAATTTTTCAAAAACGCGACGCGGGAACGACAGGTATACGTAGCATTGGCTGCCCCTGCTAATAGCAGGGGCAGCCTTACGCAAAAACTGACGTACGCAAATTACGTAAACTGCGTACGCAGGGCTCGTGTAGGGTTGTGAATTGGCGTTAGTATGCAATTTGCATACTATACGCTGACCACTATGGGAACGCCCCCTAGCAGCCATCGTAAGAATGCAGCCTACGATATGACTGGCATAAGAGCCTTATGCTAGTCATATCTTAGGCTGCCGTCGGCGTAACGAGGTTCCTGAATCAGGAGCATTCGAAACGCTGGCGCAAGTAAGCAATTGCGCTGCGTAACTATGGTTACGCAGATGCAATTGCTTCTTGAATCTGGGCCAGTGTCAGGAGCCTCACACACTAGAATAGTGTTGCTCACGAATATTCGTATTGCGAATATTCGGCTCGAATATGGCATATTCGAGTATTCGCGATATATTTCGAATTTCGCGGTGAATATTCGCTATTCCGAATATTCAAATGTTATCAATTTTATTTTTAGAACAGATCACATCCTAGAGATCTCCATCGACGTAGCTGAAGCAATCATTTTATCTTGCCGAAAAATCGCAATGCGATTATTCGGCAATCGGAATATCGCGCGATTATTTTCTCCGCCCTTCTTTTGCATCAGAGCCAATCAGAGTGCTCCTACCGCAGTTGTCGAAATTCCGCAATAAATATCGCATTCGCATTTTGCGAAATTTCGATAAAATATCACGAATATTCTGAGCCAATCAGAGGGCTCCTACCGCAGTTGTCGAAATTCCGCAATAAATATCGCATTCGCATTTTGCAAAATTTCGATAAAATATCACGAATATTCTGAGCCAATCAGAGGGCTCCTACCGCAGTTGTCGAAATTCCGCAATAAATATCGCATTCGCATTTTGCGAAATTTCGATAAAATATCACGAATATTCTGAGCCAATCAGAGTGCTCCTACCGTAGTTGTCGAAATTCCGCAATAAATATCGCATTCGCATTTTGCGAAATTTCGATAAAATATCACGAATATTCTGAGCCAATCAGAGTGCTCCTACCGCAGTTGTCGAAATTTCGCAATTATTTTCACATTCGCAATAGCGAAATTTCGCAAACATTTCATTTCGATAAAATATCACGAATATTCGATTTTAGCGAATATTTCTCGAATATATATTCGTGATATATCTCGAAATCGAATATGGCGTATTCTGCTCAACACTACACTAGAATGACTTCCAATCCGGCAGATTGGAAACGTTCATCTATTGTCTATGGGCAACTTAAGTTGCATGTACTTTTTACCTAAGTTTTTACCATTAGTTAACACCGATACACCTTGTTTTTCTTGCCTAAAAAGCATAGAGGAAACACCTATTGTATCAATGTAGTAACAAGCTATGAATCAGCTCTGGTTGAAGAGGATGTTATAATAGCCTTTGTAGATCAGGACAATTGCCCCCTGGCACCCTCGGGCCTATTCTGATAGCTTTTGTTAATATTCTTTCCTGTACACTCAGCTACCTGCTGCATGAGCCAATTTTCAAATAATGTCACTGTTTCTAAATTGGGTCATTACTTGGCAGAAGCATGGCATGATTCCTGCATTATCAAAACCGCAGTCTTATTATTGGAATGCTTGAAAAGAAATCTCTACAGAATATATATATAAAAAAAAATCCCCAAGGTGATCTATGGCGGTAGAGCTAAATTGCTGTACTTAGATATGAGGAATAAAGTAAGTAATGCAGTCACAGTTCACAAACTATCTGTGTGTTGCAGCAGAAGTAAATTTATACTGGCAGAGTGGCTGGGAGTTCTGTCACTCGATCGTTACTCATCGCCAATAAGGGAAGAGTGCTTATATTAGATGGTTAATAAAACAGGCCAGTTTACGGCAAACACATAAAAACCACCATGACCTTCATAAAAGTTACTCGGTCTAGCTGACATTTTAAGACCGGTTTCCTCAAGTGCGTCAGCGTGTTCTTTATTCCGCTGTAAAGCCGTCTTGGATTATTTTAGTTTATCAGCTGAACGCAAAGTAGGAGTGAAGAGCAGAGTAAACAAAGAATCAATCTGAGGAATTATATTCAACCACTTGAAGGAAATGCAGGCAAAAGTTTATTTTTTTACTTTGGATCGCGTGGGGGAAGAGTTGGAAGCTCAATTTGTTTAGCGATGTACCTCATTTCCATCTTTGGAAATACACCGGGAAGAAAATTCCCTGTGATAATGGCACTCATATTGTATAAGGTCTGCCTTCCAACCAAAGAGGGATCTTCCCTTAGAATTGATGCAATATACAGTACAGACCCCCAGGACAGACTAGGGTTGCCACCTGTCTGGTTTTTACCCGGACAGTACGGGTTATAGGAGGCTGTGCCCGGGTTTCCCTCTGCCTCACACCCGGACACCATTTCCAGCTGACAGTACCATGGGGCCTTCTTTTAAGCCCCAGCATAGAGGGGGACCCGGACAGCAGGGGGATCAGAGCGGCGGGTGGGGGGAGCAGTTACAGACCAATCAAAGGAGAGAGAGGCGACAGGCAGTTTCCATCCCAAATATTTTTTTTCATTATTGTGCTCATTAGACCTAAAAAAAATTATAAATAAACAAACATTTTTTACTCACCTGGAAATGCCTGTTGCTATGCGGTCCCACGAAATCTGCCTTCAGAATCACCAAGAATTCAGACATCATCTCCCTCTGCTCCTCAGCACGCTAATGCTCCTTGGAAATGTGTGTCATCATTCCCAGTAAGTGCTTCATTCCCAGTAAATACTCCTCTGTATTCCCCCCTCCTCTGTATTTTCACCCCCCTATTCTGTAATTGCCCCCTCCTCTGTATTTTCACCCCCCTCTTCTGTATTTGCCTCCCCTCCTCTGTATTCCCCCCTCCTCTGTATATGCACCCCCCTATTCTGTAATTGCCCCGCTATTCTGTATTCCCCCCTACTCTATTTTCACCCCCCTTTTTTGTATTTGCCCCCCTCTTCTGTATTTTCACCCCCCTTTTCTGTAATTGCCCCCCTATTCTGTATCCCCCCTTCTCTATTTTAACCCCCCTCTTCTGTATTCCCCATCTCTGTATTTTCACCCCCCTATTCTGTAATTGCCCCCCTCCTCTGTATTGCCCCTCTTCTGTATTTTCACCCCCCTCTCCTGTATTTGCCTCCCCTCTTCTGTATTTGCACCCACCTCCTCTGTATTTGCACCCCCTCCTCTGTAATTATCCCATCCTCTGTATTTTCACCCCTTTCTCTAATTGTCCCCTTATCTCTGTATTTGCCCCCCCTCCTCTGTATTTTCACCCCCGTTTCTGTAATTGCCCCCACCTCCTCTGTATTTGCCTCCTCTGTATTTGTCTCCCCTCCTCTGTTTCCCCCACTCCTCTGTATTTGCACCCTCCTTTGTATTTTCATCCCCCCTCCTCTAATTGCCCCCTTATTTCTGTATTTGCACCCCCTCCTCTGTATTTGCACCCCCTTCCTCTATTTGCCCCCCTATCTCTGTAATTACCCCCCCTCCTCTGTATTTGCACCCCCTTCCTCTATTTGCCCCCCATCTCTGTAATTACCTCCCCTCCTCTATAATTGCCCCCCACTCCGAACCCCCTGCTGTCTGGGCCCCCCTGTGTGCTGGGGCCCCTGTGATACCCCGTCGGCTGCCATGGGGGTATTGGAGGGAGGAGGATTTTTGCTGGTAGGGGAAGAAGATTTGTAATAGGAGGGGATGGGGATAATGGCACCGCAATTGCAAAGCAAAACTTCTTTTGGGTCACAGGCATCCCACAATTCTGTTAATGCAATTTTTCCTCGATTTGTGACAATCGCGGCAAAATCGCACTGTGGTTGGGGTGCCATGCCATGCGTCGCTAAAGTGTTTGGGTTTGACTTGAAGAAAAGGTGGCAACCCTAAAACAGACTGAAGATTATAAGAACTTGCTTGATGAGATACAGTAACTCAAATGGCTATGAGAGGAGAGGTTTTAATTATGGGTGACATCAACATGTCCGACATTAACTGGAATTCTCAAAATGCTATTACAAGCAGAAGCAGGAATGTGATGTAGGAAATGAATGGGGTTTCTCTGAAACAATAAATAAAAAGCCCAACCCGAGGTGATCATATTCTAGACACAGTACCAACAAATCGGAATTGATTGTCTGATGTTCAGGTGGGAGAAAATGTGGGTTCTAGTGATCACCAATGTCTTTTGTTTGATATTAAAACAAGAACTGATAAAACAATATACAAAAAAAAAAATAACATTTCAAAAGGACTACTTTTGCCGAAATAGGCAAATTTCTAAAAAAAGGAATTAAAAGGTTGGCATAAAATGATAACAGTCAGTAATCAGTGGGCACTGGTAAAGTCTACCATCCTGGAAGCAACTAGACTATTTCCAGTGCTAGAATATTCCCATGTGCAAAGTCCTTTCAACAATCCCCTTTAAGTGATCTTCTCACCAATAGCTTAAAGGGGTTAAGGTAAAAGAAAAATTCTGACATTGACCGGCCCCCAGCACCCCCCCCCCCCATTTTACTTACTTGAGCTCTTCGATCCCTCTGCTGAGACACACTGTACCTCTCTGCTTGGGGTTCTCGGCTCTTGCCCACTCTTTGCAGCTATAACCGCTTCAACTCTTCTGGGAAGGCTGTCCACAAGGTTTAGGAGTGTGTCTATGGGAATGTTTGACCATTCTTCCAGAAGCGCATTTATGAGGTCAGACACTGATTTGGACGAAAAGACCTTGTTTGCAGTCTCTCCTCATAATTCATCCCAAAGGTGTTCTATCAGGTTGCAGGCCAGTCAGGTTCCTTCACCCCAAACTTGCTTATTCCTGTCTTTATGGTCCTTGCTTTGTGCACTGGTACGCAGTCATGTTGGAACAGGAAGGGACCACCCCCAAACTGTTCCCACAAAGTTGGGAGCATGAAATTGTCCAAAATGTCTTGGTATGCTGATGCCTTAAAGCCCCATACACACTATCAGTTTTCCTACTGGTTTTCTCTTCAGGTTTACCAAAACCATGTAGTACAAGGACCTGCCTGATTGCATTCAAATTGAAACGCTTAAGGTTTGACCTCATATTAGATGGTTTTGGTAAACCTGAAAAGAAAACCATCAGGAAAACTGATAGTGTGTATGGGGCTTAAGAGTTCCCTTCACTGGAACTAAGGGGCCAAGTCCAACCCCTGAGAAACCACCCCACACCATAATCCCCCCTCCACCAAATGATTTGGACCAGTGCACAAAGCAAGGTCCTGAGACCCTAACCCAATAGAACACCTTTGGGATGAATTAGAGCCGAGACTGTGAGCCAGACCTTCTCATCCAGCACCAGTGCCTGACCTTGCAAACACGCTTCTGGAAAAATGGTCAAACATTCCCATAGACACTCCTAAACCTTGTGGACAGCCTTCCCAGAAGAGTTTAAACTTTATAGCTGCAAAGGGTGGGCCAACTTAATATTGAACTCTACAGACTAAGACTGGGATGCCATTAAAGTTCATGTGTGTAAGGGCAGGTGTCCCAATACTTTTGGCAATATAGGTTTTTTTTTACGAAAGGCAAATCCACTTTGCACTACAAGTGCACTGAAAGTGCACTTGGAAGTGCAGTCACTGTAGATCTGTGGGGGACATGCAAGGAAAATAAAAAAACATAATTTTAGCTTGCATATGACTGGATGATAAAATCAGCAGATCTTCCCCCTCAGATCTACAGCAACTGCACTTCCAAGTGCACTTTCAGTGCACTTGTAGTGCAAAGTGGATTTGCCTTTTCGTAAATAGCCCCCATAGTGTATGTATAAGTGTGTATGTAAAGGGTGTTTTTAACATATTCCATTTAGGCCAATTTTTTTTTTTTTTACTCAAGTCCATCGATTTTTGAACATTTGTGCTAGCTCTTCACAGCGTTTGCTCGCAGAGCTTTTAATCCACGCTGCCTGTGCTTCGTTATGTGCAGGGATACGAAATCATTTTCATAATGCATTACAGATGGAAAGTAAACTTGCACAGCAAACCTCTCACTCTTTCGTTTTCATTAAATCAGCAATTTCAGAAAAGGCTCATGTTGCGTTCAACAAGAAAATTATAAAGCAGTTCAATTAAGAATGATTAGGAATGTTTTTACTTGTCATTCCATCAACTACATGCCAGAGTAAAAAAAAGAAAAAAAGAAAAAAAAAATTAATCTGCCAATTTCCTTCCTCCGAAACAAAAGAAAATTGATGATAATTGTTTCCATCACTGCACTTCACTAAAGGGTAGGAAAGGAGGTAATTGATTTCTCTGATGTAGAAGCCTGGGACATTTATCATACAGTACTTGTCTTTACAGAACTACTGTACTTTGTAATAAAAAAAACACTTAATTTTTTCCTATTGCTGGACAGTAGAGAGGACTGGACCTATAAAAGGATGGGACTGATCTGGGAGACCTCAGCCTTCCACAGGGCAGGAAATAAGCAAAGGTCAGCAACAGCAGCAATTTTCGGGTCACCTGACCATCACATTTCAATAAGCTTGTTGGAGTTCCCATTCCTAAATCATGGATATTAAAATTGAGTTGCCCCCCCAATCCCTTTACCATTGTGACTATAACAACCTCAACTCTGGAAAGCAAATTTTGTTCCATTGGATACACCAGATATCTCCGTAATATCAATATCCTTCATACATCTGAGCCGCAACAATGTTTATCTGGGACACACATCACAGTTCAGTGACCAAACATGCAGTACTTACCTGAAGTCTCTTGAGGAAGCCATTGTTTGGCGAAACATGTAGAGCAAGAAGTTACTGCTGTTTACTAAACACATGGGGCAGATCCACAAAAGTATTACGCCGGCGTAACTCTTGATACGGCGCGTAAATTTAAATTTTTGCGCGTCGTATCTTTGTTTTGTATCTTCTTTTTTTTTATCAGATTATTTTTTTATTGAGTTTCCAACATACAAAACACACTTTTTTTTTTTTTTTTTTTAAATACATTACAAATTTTTTTACAGGTTACATTTCATCACAAGAGATTTCGCATATCTTTCAAAGCATACGTGTCCACATAGCACCTCTATATTCTTCAACTCTATCTTAGGAGGTTATTTACCTCACCCTCCCTTCTCACCTGTTCCTTCTACTCCCTCCCGATGGCCACTACGTCTCTGTCCCCAAGAATTCTACTTTGCATCAACCGAGTTGGTGCTAGACCTGGGGTATCCAGCCAGGGGCCCCATATAGTCTCAAATTTCCCCAGGTTGCCCCGGTGCTTAAATGTAAGTTGTTCCCTAACAAGTGAGTCCTTTACTGCCATTATCCACTCCGCATGTGTGGGGGCCAATGCAGAAAGCCATTTCCTAGCGATAAGTTTCCTAGCCAAGAATAGGACCCTTAGAATAGCAATAGAAGTATATGGCATATACTTTTCTTCATCTAACCACCCCAACACACACAATTTAGGGTCCATAGGTAGTTGAAGATTCCATATAGCATTAACAGTAGCCATCACCGCCCCCCAATAGCGCTGCATCTTCAAAACAAGATACGACGGCATCTCGGCTAGATCCGAAAGGCGTACGTCTTAGGCCGCTAGGTAGCGTTTGTCGAATTCCGCGTCGAGTATGCAAATTAGCTAGTTACGGCGATCCACGAACGTATGTCCGGCCGGCGCATTTTTTTACGTCGTTTGCGTTCGGCTTTTTCCGGCGTATAGTTAAAGCTACTGTTATGAGGCGTACTCAATGTTAAGTATGGCCGTCGTTCCCGCGTCAAAATTTTTAATTTTTACGTCGTTTGCATAAGTCGTTCGCGAATAGGGATTTGCGTAGAATGCCGTCACCGTCGTGAGCATTGGCTTGTTCCGGGTTAATTTCGAACATGCGCACTGGGATACCCCCACGGACGGCGCATGCGCAGTTAAAAAAATAAGTTGTTTACGTCGGGTCACGACGTATTTAAATAAAACACGCCCCCATCACAGAGATTTGAATGCCGCGCCATTACGCCGCCAAAGATACACTACGCCGCCGTAACTTACGGCGCGGATTCTTTGTGGATTAAGAAAAAAAAAGTAAGTTACGGTGGTGTAGTGTATCTTAGATACGCTACGTCCAGCGCATAAATGCGGGATCTGTGAGAACCAAGCCATCAACAATGTTTGATGGCTTGGTTCTCAGTGTAAAGGCGCCGGGGGACAGATGCAGCATCCAGGAAGGAAGTATAAAAAGGGGGAAACCCGCCCCCATACTTCTAACGCTGCTTTTCCTTGGCAGCAGCTCTGGCATTTTTTAAACATTCTGTGTCCTTAAAATGATTTTACACTTGGTGAATAAAATGAAACAAGGTTAGAATTCTCATTACAAAGAACACTTCGTCACATACAGGGACATTTTTAAAAATGTGCCTGAATATGAATGGATGACTGCATAACTTCACCACATTTATTGTAAAAAAAAAAAGAAAAAAAAATTACAAAAAAAAGAAAAATTATACAATTAGTAAATAATTAGTGAATAATCAGTAGCTAGTATTTCCCAACAACAGTACTCACTGGTATCCAATATAATAAGACATTAAACATAGACAACATATACTGTGTGTGTAATACACACATATATATATATATATATATATATATATATATATATATATATACACATACACATACACACACACAGTAGAAATATTTGCCAGCACACCATGGAACAACGTAAATAACGTCCAAACGGATGTTTTAAAGCATGTTTACAACAACGTATAGTGTGTGCAACGTTTCGGAGCCACGCAAGGCCCCTTTGTCAGGCATCACATGCCTGACGAAGGGGCCCTGCTTGGCTTCGAAACGTTGAACTCTCTTTGTGTTGCACGCTGTATCACGGGAGCTCGCCCGCAAGGACTCATCACCATGCAATCTCTCTCACATGAAGGTGATGAGTTCTTGTGGGGAGGACCAGAGACAGCTGCCGAGGGACCCCAGAAGACGTGGATCGGGGCCACTCTGTGCAAAACGAACTGCACAGTGGAGGTAAGTATAACATGTTTGTTATTTTAAATACATTTTTTTTTTTACATTTAGTGACCCTTTAAGGCATAGATACAACCCCCTTTAACACCAAAAAATATGTCTGGTGGAAATCCAATACAGTTCACCATCCAAATAACACCATTACTACAGTAAAGCATGGAGGTGGTAATATCCTGTTATGGGGGTGTTTCTCTGTAGCAGGGACTGGACACTTGTCAGGATAGAAGAAACATGGATGGGGCAAAATACCTTCAAAATCTTGAGGAAGATCTTCCAACATGACAATGACCCAAACACACAGAAAAAATGACCACACCGTGGTTGGGGGAGAAAAGGGTGAATGTCCTTGCATGGCCTAGTCAGAGCCCAGACTTAAATCTCATTGAAAATCTGTGGAATGACTTGAAGACTGCAGTTCACAAGGGTCACCATCAAATATAACTGAACTTGAGCAGTTCTGCAAATAAGAGTGGGCAAAATGTTGCAAAGTCTAGATGTGAACTGTGTTGAACGTCTTATACTCATATACTGCCCACCACGATCAATATGCAGCCCTCTACACAGACATACACTGTTAAAGGCAGCAATATAAATTCTACACTGATTGGTATTGTTATAGGGCAAAAAACACCGTCTATTTCTGTTGGAACCTGTGATTTGCTAAAAAGAATATCATTTTTTTTTCCAGCCCAACTACAGGCAAGGTTGCCATTAACTCCCAAACCATTCCCTTTCCACCATCCGTTGCTGTCATACAAGTATAAGCCTTTACAAGGACCAATTAAATAATCCAAGGGTGGATTCAATATTGGGGTTCTCCTAAAAGTAGCAGAATAAAATTGCTGCACCATCCTTCGTCCACATCTTGGATATAAGGACTTCCATGATGGGGGTAGCAGGGTATTTGGGTTCAGCAGGGCTTTAATTACAACGTTGTCCATTACTGCAGTAATTTATTTGTCCCTCATTTTTCAATAGAGTATCTATTTGCTAATGGGAGGTATCCGGCCCTTGAATTGGTCATTGTCTAAATCAGTTTTATACTACTCCTGCAGGGTGTATACCAAGATTTGTTTTATATTTAAAGGGGTTGTAAAAGTAAATTTTTTTTTTCCCTAAATGGCTTCCTTTACCTTAGTGCAGTCCTCCTTTACTTACCTGCACGTCCCGCAGGCTGACACCCATATACCTGCGTATAAGACGACCCCCGATTTTTTTTTTTTTTTTTAAGTATACAAGGTTGTCTTCTACGCAGGAAAATACGGTAATATCAAAGGAAAAAGTATTTATATGTCCTCATCAAATAGATGGGGGGGGGGGGGGGATAGGAACGTAAGCTCTGCTTACTTTGCACATCTAGACTTTGGAACTTAAAGGGGTTGTAAAGGTAATTTTTTTCCCTAAATAGCTTCCTTTACCTTAGTGCAGTCCTCCTTTACTTACCTCATCCTTCCATTTTGCTTTTAAATGTCCTTATTTCTTCTGAGAAATCCTCACTTCCTGTTCTTCTGTCTGTAACTACACACCGCAATGCAAGGCTTTCTCCCTGGTGTGGAGTGTCGTGCTCACCCCCTCCCTTGGACTACATTAGAGTCAGGACTCCCACTAACACCCAGCTCCTTTCTCTATCTGCAACGTAGAGAGCGTCCTGACTCTCCTGCAGTCCAAGGGAGGGGGCGAGCACAACACTCCACACCAGGGAGAAAGCCTTGCATTACGGTGTGTAGTTACGGAAAATTAAGAATCTCTTCACTCAGCACAACCGTATGATCTTAGTTCATGGACTTATCCACTCTAGGTTAGATTGCTCTAACGTTTTCTTTCTAGGGCTCCCACAGAAGTGGATAAAACGATTGCAGATTACACAGAATCATGCTGCAAGACTAGTCACAAACTGCCCAAGGCGGAATCACATCTCCCCGGTGCTTAAGAATCTACACTGGCTCCCAATAGCAAAACTGGTTGAGTTCAAGGCACTCTGTCTGGTGTTTCGGGCCTATTGGCAATTAGGTCCGATGTATTTATGGAATATGACACAACACTACTGTCCACCCAGAGAGCTTCGCTCGACTGACGCCCTGTTAGCAATTATTCAATCTAGTCGATCAGCTTCAAAAGGTGGCCGCCGGCTCCAAACACTGGGGAACTCTCTTTGGAACCAGCTCCTTCATCAGCTCCGAGCATCCTCCTCCTTGATGGCCTTCCGTAAGGACTTGAAAACACTTCTTTTTTCACAAGCCTACAGATAGAGACTTGGCCTTCCAAGCCCTTAGCAGGACGCTGCCTTAATCCCAGGCTGCGGTCCATGGTCAGGGAGTAGGGATAGGCTTTTTGTGCCCTGACACCCCCCCCCCCCCCTTCTTTTTATATTTGTTTATTTCTTGTCTGTTCCCCTCTTTTACTTAGATGTCCTAGTTTCTTCTTTTTGCTCTTGGGAACTGGATAACCCCAGCTTGTTGGTAAGCGCTTAGACGCAAGTTTCACAACTCGCATTCGGCGCTCTATAAGTATTTATTCCAATCCAATCCAACAATCAGACTCCAAGTGATTAAACTTAAAGTGTCCAAAAAAATATTCTTAAACAATATTGCTTGAAACCTTTCACCACACCATAGTGCTCAGCGACTCCACACCCAAAGGAATTGCGCTTACCAATAAAATATGCCTGCATTCGCATGCATGGCAATAAAGCTGAAATAATCTCCAAACAAAATAAATCAATTCCACCAGTGTTCACATAAATCAGAAGTTGCTCCACATGTAAAAGTAAAAATGGCTCCAATAGTGAAGTATATCAAAACAAATTTATCAAAAACAGCATAGGAAACCTTCACACGTTGCACTCACATTTAGCAAAACAAATAGAGACACTTCAACAATGAACTCAGCAGTGGGCTCCAAACCAAAAAAGACAATTTCGCAATAAGCTTGTTGTATTATGGTCTCGGCGGACCCAAGGTAAACTGTCAGTCTCACCCCCTGCTCCGTTCGTTCCCCTCTTCACTTCAAAGCACTACGCACACGGTGGTCGATATTCCGTGTAACCACTCCTAGACCAGTTCCGTCGCTCAGGACTTCTTCAAATAGGGTGGAGTCACTGAGCACTATGGTGTGGTGAAAGGTTTCAAGCAAGATTGTTTAACCACTTAACCCCCGGACCATATTGCTGGTCAAAGACCAGGCCACTTTTTGCGATTCGGCACTGCGTCGCTTTAACTGACAATTGCACGGTCGTGCGACGTGGCTCCCAAACAAAATTGGCGTCCTTTTTTTCCCACAGAGCTTTCTTTTGGTCGTATTTGATCACCTCTGCGGTTTTTAGTTTTTGCGCTATAAACAAAAATAGAGCGCAAATTTTGAAAAAAAAAATATTTTTAACTTTTTGCTATAATAAATATCCCCCAAAAATAAATAAAAAAACGATTTTTTTCCTCAGTTCAGGCCGATACATATTAGTCTACATATTTGTCGTAAAAAAAAAAAAGAAAAAAAATCGCAATAAGCACAAAAGTTATAGCGTTTACAAAATAGGGGATAGTTTTATGGCATTTTTCTTAATATTTTTATTTTTTTACTAGTAATGGCGGCATTCAGCACCTTTTATCGGTACTGCCACATTATGGCGGACACTTTTGACACATTTTTGGGACCATTGGCATTTTTATAGCAATCAGTGCTATAAAAATGCATTGATTACTATAAAAATGCCACTGGCAGTGAAGGGGTTAACACTAGGGGGCGAGCAAGGGGTTAATCATGTTCCCTGGGTGTGTTCTAACTGAAGGGGGGGTGGGACTGACATGGGGAAATGACAAATCACTGTTCATACATTGTATGAACAGACAATAGGTCATTTCCCCCCCTGACAGAACCGGGAGCTGTGCGTTTACACACACAGCTCCCGGTTCTCGCTCTGTAACGAGCAATCGCGGGTGCCCGGCGATGATCGCGACAGCCGGGCACGCGCGCCGGCGTCAGGGGAGAGCGGGGGGGAAGCACAAGCCCCTAGTGGCTGCTCGGCGAGATGACGTATAGCTACGTGATCTCGCCCAGCAGAGCCGACCTGCCGCCGTATAACTGCGGCGGCTGGTCGGCAAGCAGTTAAGATTTTTTTGGACACCAAGTTTAATCACTTGGAATTTAATCACTTATGGACTTGTCTTGTTAAAATTATCCTTTTTATTACTGGATGAACGTTTTTTTTTCTTGGAACATTTTATTATTTATATTGCTTTTTTTCATCAATATTTTTTCACTTCTCACATATACCTATTATAGTTTAATATGTGTATATTTTGTCACAATTTTTTTTTTTTTATTCTTTATTTATAACAGAGAGGCCGGCCCACAGGGGCTACAACAACTGGAAATGCATTACATTTACAATAATACAACTGATAACATCACAAGACAGGGATTTCATTGGCACAAAGCACGGCAAGGGACGAGGGCTCCCGGGTGACATGTCTACAGGAAGATATTGCCTCGTCAAGTCTGTCTTAGACCCAACCCCGTCCCTCAACCGGTGCGAAGCGCCCAGGAGGTCACGTAAATTTGTGCCCCTTTGCCCTGTGGGCCCTGTCCCTCATCTCATTTTCCTGTATATCTTTAGGAAGGGTAAGAAGAGACAAGAAAGAAGACAGTAAGGTAGAAAGAAAAGAGGAGTACTAGGTGGTGCTGCCCAGACCGCGTGAGCACTCGGAGGGAGGGGGAGGGGGGGCAGGGACCAGGTGAGGTGTGTATGCCTGTACACGGGCACATCAGAACGCCTCCGCGCCCGCCCGGGGCGGAGGGGGGGTAGGGGCTCACACCACCGGGGCTATTCCCCGGAGGCTTTGTCCCTCATCGGAATATTTAAAAATGTTCCATAGTTGCCATGTCTTGGAGTAGGCCTCCTGCCTTTGTTGACTTGAGAGTATCAAATCCTCCAGTCTGCTGACGTCATCTACCCTCCGAAGCCACTGTGCGACAGATGGGGGATAGGGAGACTTCCAGTTAAGGGGGGCGCAGGCTCTGGCCGCATCCAGAAGGTTTCTCACCACCGATTTTTTGTGAACACGGGTCGGCGTATCCGTGGCATGCAGGAGGAAGAAGGCCGGGTCATCTGGTACCGTGCGATCTGAAAATTTCTGAGTCACGTGGCAAACCTCCCCCCAGAAACCCTGCAAGCGAGGGCAGGACCAAAATATGTGAAGAATGGTGCCCTCCTCCCCCTGACAGCGCCAACAAAGCTCAGAGGTCGCCGGGAAAAACCTATGCAGCAGAGTCGGGGTCCTATACCATCTCGTAAAGATTTTATAGTTTGTCTCCTGTGTCTTAGCGCATAGGGAGGATCTATGGATAAATGTCAAGATGTGTTGCTTTGGCAGGTCGTGAACTGGCGATCCAGGTCTCCCTCCCAGTCACAGATTGGCGCCAATCTGTGACTGGGCGCCAATCAATATACAAACCCCCAAAAAAAGCAGCTACTTAAAGTGGAGGTTCACCCAAAAAATCTATTTTTAACATTAGATTGAGGCTTTTTTTTTTTTAAATCAATGCAGTACTTACCTTTTTAGAGATAGATGTTCTCCGCGGCTTCCGGGTATGATCTTCGGGACTGGGCGTTCCTATTTGATTGACAGCCTTCCGACGGTCGCATACAGTGCGTCACGAGTTCCCGAAAGTAGCCGAACGTCGGGCGCCGTAGAGAGCCGCACCGATGTTCGGCAACTCGCGACGCGCTGTATGCGACCGTCGGAAGGCTGTCAATCAAATAGGAACGCCCAGTCCCGAAGATCATACCCGGAAGCCACGGAGAACATCTATCTCTAAAACGGTAAGTACTGCATTGGTTTGAAAAAAAACACCCGATTCTGCTTCGCACAATTAGCCTCAATCTAATGTTAAAAAAAAAAATTCGGGTGAACCCCCGCTTTAAAAAATGTGAATGATATGTGAAAAATTCTGAATGAACAAAACAGTAGCGCTATGTGCAAAAGTTATTTTGAACAATCCTAAATAAATGTGAAAATAAATCTGTGACAAAATATACACATATTAAACTATAATGGGTATATGTGAGAAGTGAAAAAATATTGATGAAAAAAAAGCAATATAAATAACTGTGGATCACACCCCATGATGAGAAACATCCAGTCAAAACACAGTAAATGCAGCCAATCCTGGGAGAGCTGGAAGGGAGAGGGGGGGAGGGGCGAGGGATGTGATTTGTGAACTTTTTACACAGGATGTGCCTCTGTCTCAGGCTAGTGCACGAGATATGTCAGTATAACCTGTCACTCACAGCAAGGGGGCGGAACGGACTAGGGTTTTTCTCTGTAAGTCCGTTTTATTTCACTGAACAATAAAAGAGGATTGCTCAGAGCTGGATTAACTGTGTGGCAAGACTGGGCACAGATGATAGGAAATCTTATACCCTAAATTGTGACATTAAAAAAATAAAAAAGAATTTCGGGTTTACATCCACTTTAAAGAGTGCAATACCTCATTCATTAAAGTGGAGGTTCCCCCTAAAAAAAAAATTCTAACAATACATTCGGAAGACTGGTTACACTGCGGTTAGGCTGTTTTTTTTTTCCCGTACATACCTCGATATCGCCGTTTCATCTCTCGGCTTCCGGGTCTGATTCTTGCTGGACCTAGTTGATTGACGTTCCTCTGACCGGCGCATACTGCGCGTCACGACTTTCCGACAGAAGCCGAAGGTCATTGCGCAGGCGCCGTAGAGTCGGCTATATACGGCGCCCGCGCAGCGACGTTCGGCTTCTTTCGGAAAGTCGTGACATCAAGTATGCGTCGGACGGAGGAACGTCAATCAACTAGGAACGCCCAGACCCGAAAGAATCATACCCGGAAGCCGAGGGATGAAACGGCGAGATCGAGGTATGTACAAAAAAAAAACAGCCTAACCGCAGTGTAGTCTTCTCAATGTATTGTTAGAATTTTTTTTAGGGGGAACCTCCACTTTAAGCAAGCGCATTTTCACTTAACTTAGTAAATAGGGTGAAATTATGCCAATTTTATTAATCTAATAATGCGAGAACAAAAACTGTTTGCTTCATTTTCTTATACATTATTGGGAACATTTTTGCAAAGTGAATTTTCTATTTTTTCCACCTCATTTATGAAAATGTACTTAAAAAATTGAACAAGCTCCAATCCTTCATTATATCAGGGTCGCGGTCATATTCTGCCATCATACAAAAGTCTTCTAAAACAAAGCACATAAGTATTTGGGGTTTTTATTCCTTTAAAATAATTCATACAAATGGTTACACTCACAAACATGATTTTAACCAAAAAGAAAAAAAATATATATTGCTAGCCTACCACATTACCAGGAAGGAATCAATGTAGGCAATGAAATGTACTACCTTTCAGTAGTCTAGATTTCCCGCATACCACCAATAATATATACTTTATTTTTTTTCAATTTTTTTGTTTTTCATAAACTGTTGACAAGAAGCACTATGCTCATTTATACGAAATTTTGATTTCTCTTAAAAAAAAAAAAAAATGTAATGCTGTCATTTGAAATAAAAGGGAATCCATGCCAAAATTAATTTTGAAAAAAAAAAAAAAAAAAAAGCTTTTGTGGCAAATAAAATATACATAAGACAAGCAGGTAAAAAATAACAATGCACTGTGTGGTTTTAAAGAAAATAAAATGGGAAAATGTATTCTCCTGAGAAGGTTGCCAACTGCCTTGTTTACTGGGCATGTTACAACATATAAAAACAAAATTATATATATTTTTTTCAGCTTTTTCTCCATTTCAAATGTGGTTTGCTGAATGCCTCCCTTATGTTTTTTCCCCTATCGATAGTTATGCAAACAAACCCTTTTTATGTTCTAAAAACTGTACACAGACAAGTACATTCATGAGATAATTAACTACTAACTTCTCTTGCTTAACAAAGGACCCAAACAGGACACAGAACAGTGAGGTCAGTCCACTGAACAGGGACAAACTACATTTTTTTTTTAATATGAAGGGGGAAAAAAAAAAAAAAAAAGTTTCCAAATGCTCTTTGCCTCTTTTTTTTATACTGTATATTTGGACCAATTTCTAAAAACAGTTACGATCCACAAGTTCATTATTTTTGCCTCTATCCGGAATCCAGATGACAATGATCTTCATGTTCTAGGCATCTTCAGTCTCCGCTGATCTCCAGTTCTCCAATGCAGGGAATGGTCATCTTTTTCATTTTAATACAGGATATTGGCTACAACTGGTCACTCGGATGGTCTCTGTCAGCCTCTGGTTTGACGGTTTGGCCAGGAGAAGGGGTATGGGGTGGGTGAACCACGGCAGGATGACCATGGGATAAAGGCATGGCGTTGGGGACGATTGCATCAACTGCAGTTGGGATGCCAGCTGGGGCCATGCTTACGACACCTGGAGGGTACCTGCTGTTATAAGAAACTCTGGGTCAGTTTACAGAGTGATACATGATGTCTGCTTTTCAGAAGTTGAAAATTAAAGTGGTTGTAAACCCTCTCATATACCCAGTGGAGTGAACAGCCTCAGATGATACACATAAATTAAACAAATCCTCCTAAGATTTACTTGTTTATCTGCTGTCCTCTCTTGTCTACAACCCTTCAAAAGTGCAGATTTGTGATAAAATCCTTCAACATCTGTGAGGAGTACAGAGGAGGGTGTGGACAGCTGCAGTTACAGCTAGGGTTGCCAAATCATCCCTTTAAAACAGAACACATATTAATTACACAGGTTCTGTGGCTGATTAAGGAGGTAATTAAACTCACTTGGTGCCTTATTTGCATTAAATTAGCCTCAGAACCTGTGTAATTCATATGTGTTCTGTTTTAAAGGGATGAGGTGGCAACTCTAGTTACAGCGCTTATCTAGAGATGGACTCGGGCGTGTTCGAAATCCCACATGCAGCTGCAAAGATCGGGAAATGTATCACTACCTGTGATTAGCGATGTGCAGTGTCTGCTTCCTGGCAGGATCGGGTAGGTGGAATTTTGAACATGCCCAGCCCATCTCTACTTTTAAACACTGCGTGAGAGCCGATTGGAGGAAAGGGACACACCACCCCCCACATAGGCAGAGGAAAGAAGGAACATGCAGAGCTGTAATCTGA
Organism: Rana temporaria; assembly: GCF_905171775.1. Lineage (NCBI taxonomy): Eukaryota > Metazoa > Chordata > Amphibia > Anura > Ranidae > Rana > Rana temporaria. Next base: position 613,791,998 of record NC_053489.1, read on the forward strand.
ATAGACAAGCTGTGTGCTCATCACCCTCTCCGTCACAAATTTTATCCCATGTGTCAGGAAATATTCTCAGAAGGGACTCATGCTGATAACAGAGGAATGAAGCACCAGACAGAAGCGACACTTAGAGCTTTGGGGATAGACTAGTAAACACTACAGATACCGTTGTGCTCATAAGTTCACATACCCTGGCAGAATTTATGATTTCTTAGCCATTTTTGAGTGAAGATGAATAATAAACACAAAAACTTTTTTCACTCATGGTTAGTGTTTGGCTGAAGCCATTTAATTATCAATCAACTGTGTTTAATCTCTTTAAATCATAATGGCATCAAACTAACAAAATTACCCTGATCAAAAGTTTACATACTCAAGTTCTTAATACTGTGTATTGCCCCCTTTAACATCAATGACAGCTTGAAGTATTTTGTGGTATTTGTGGATGAGGCTCTTTATCTTCTCAGATGGTAAAGCTGACCATTCCTCTTGGAAAAAAGCCTCCAGTTCCTGGAAATTCTTGGGTTCTCTTGCATGAACTGCGCGAATGAGATCTCCCCAGAGTGGCTCAATTATATTGAGGTCAGGAGACGGAGATGGCCACTCCAGAACCTTCACTTTATTCTGCTGTAGCCAATGACAGGTCGACTTGGCCTTGTGTTTTGGATCATTCTCATGTTGGAATGTCCAAGTACATCCAATGCGCAGCTTCCTGGCTGATGAATGCTAATGTTCCTCCCAAATTATTTGATAACATACTGTATTCATCTTGCCAACAATGTTGACCAAATTTCCTGTGCCTTTGTAGCTCACACATACCTTTCATCATAGGCCTTGTTGATTCTCTTCCAAATGTAGTGTTCATGGTTGTGACCAAAAAGCTAAATTTTGGCCTCATCACTCCAAATGACTTTGTGCCAGAAGGTTTGAGGCTTGATTCTGTGCGGTTTGGCAAATTGTAAGCGGGATACTTTGTGGGATTTGCATAGTAATGATTTTCTTCTGGCGACTTGACCATGCAGTCCATCTTTCTTCAAGTGTCTCCTTATTGTGCATCTTGAAACAGCCACACCACGTTTTCAGAGAGTTCTGTATTTCACCAGAAGATATTTGTGGGTTTTTCTTTGCATCCCAAACAATTTTCCTGGCAGTTGTGGCTGAAATTTTAGTTGGTCTACCTGACCGTGGTTTGGTTTCAACAGAACTTCTCATTTTCCACTTCTTGATTAGTGTTTGGACACTGCCGATTGGCAGTCTCAATTTCTTGGCTATCCTTTTATATCTTTTTGCTGTTGTATACAGTTCAACTACCTTTTTCCGTAGATCCTTTGACAATTCTTTTCCTTTTCCCATGACTCAGAATCCAGAAACCTCAGTGCAGCACTGGATGAAAGATGCAAGGGTCTGTCAGGAGTGCAGAAACTCATTGACCTTTTATACACACACACAAATTACACAAACATATCACAGGTGAGGATGGTTACCTTTAATAGCCATTCAAACCCCTGTGTGTCAACTTGTGTGCATATTGTTAGGCCAAAATCACCAGGGTATGTAAACTTTTGATCAGAGTCATTTGGGTAGTGTCTGTTGCCAATATGATTTAAAAAAGAATAAACACAGTTGATTGATAATTAATGGCTTCAGCCAAACACTATCCACAATTGAAAGAAAAGTTTGTGTTCATCATTCATATTCTCTGAAAAATGGCCAAGAAATCTAATTCTGCCAGGGTATGTAAACTTATGAGCAGAATTGTAGGTGTGCTTTGTTCAGATTTCATGACTGATGTTTACAACCACTTTAAACATTAAGTAGAAAACAAATGTACGCATTCAAAACAAGCCTAACATTATTTTTTAAATAATTGTACAGTAAGACGAATAAGGAGTAGCATGCTGTAGAGCAGTGATGGCGAACCTTGGCACCCAGATGTTTTGGAACTACATTTCCCATGATGCTCATGCACTCTGCAGTGTAGTTGAGCATCATGGGAAATGTAGTTCCAAAACATCTGGGGTGCCAAGGTTCGCCATCACTGCTGTAGAGCATTTACCCCGCGATATTTACCAATCAGACCACAACTCAATTATATGGATGCACCAGTGAAAGTGGAATGCCTGCCAAACAGAGTTCTGGCTTGAGTGAGCAATGTTTAGATCAGGGGTGTTCAACCTGCGACCCAATACTGCTATGCTATAAAATTGTAAACTTATTTAAAATAATTTTTTATCCTTAATATTTTTTGTAAAAATGCATTTACACTTAGTGAACACATGAGGCCCAAGAAAAAATTGAGTGCATCTCTTGACTGGACTTTTATAATTTCAAAGAAAAATATCCCACTCTTCACAATCACACCTTATCCAGGTCATCAATTTTCAGCAGCACCTACCGTATTATTTGTGAGCAACTATTTTCAAGGATGAAGCATACAAAGGGCAAAATTAGGACCAAAATATCTGAAGGGCACCTTGAGAATTCATTGAGAATCGAGACTACATCCATCAAACCAGATATTGATTAGTTTATCAAAAACAGTAGCAAATATCAGATTAGTTATATGTTGCCCTCTTTTACTTTATTAATAATAAAAAAAAAAAAGTATTATTACTCCGTTTGGGTCCTTTCACATGGGCGGTCTGCACAGCGGACTCCTCTTTGCTCAGCCAGATCGAGACGCTGATCCCCGCTGAGCAGGCGGATGATAGGTCCGTCTCTGCTCACTGTGCAAACATGGACCTGTCATAGCCCCGCTCTCCTCTATGGGAAGATTGGATGAAAATTGACCGCCTGTCCCTTTTCATCTGATCCACTAGACCAGGGGTTCTCAACGCCTGTCCTGAGGACCCACTAAGGCTGGATTCACACCTATGCAGTTTTAGTGCTTTTTGCATTTTGCAGATTTGCTCTACAGAACATGTTCCATAGGAAACCATGTTAAATGAAATGTAGTGCAAATCTGCAAAACGTAAAAAGCACCAAAACTCCATAGGTGTGAATCCAGCCTAACAGGCCAGATTTGAAGTATTACCTTGGAGAGACGCGGACTAGAATCATGCAATCACTGAGCAGAAAATGATATCACCTGTGATATATTTCAGTTATCTTGCAAACCTGACCTGAGGACAGGAGTTGAGAACCACTGTGCTAGACTGATGGAAAATAGGTTCACCATCCGTCTGGATTTCTCAGACAGGATTAGCAGCAGGTGTCGCCGCTGACATTCATCACTCCATAGGGGGAGATTGGAGGGTCCGATCAGGTCCACCTGAAAAACTGACAGATGGACCTGATCGAAAAGCCCGTGTGAAAGGCGCTATAGGTACATGATCTATATCAGTGATCATTAACCTGTGATCTTCCTGACTTTTTCTGACCATCTATCCTTATTAAAAGTTGATTTTAGGTGTGGCCCAAGACTATTCCTCTTCTTCCAATGTGGCCCAGGAAGGTCAAAAGGTTTAACACCCTTGGCTTAGAACAGGGATCCTCAAACTACGGCCCTCCAGTTGTTGCGGAACTACACATCCCACGAGGCATTGTAAAACTCTGACATTCACAGACATGACTAGGCATGATGGGATTTGTAGTTCCGCAACAGCTGGAGGGCCAAAGTTTGAGGATCCCTGGCTTAGAACCTCTTTAGCAGGGGTAGGCAACCTTAAAGAGGTGGAGATCTACATGTACAACCATGGAGAAGTCAAAGATCACTGGGCACAGTGTTGCCTCCTCACACCAGATTGAAACAACTAATTGCTGTTCTATCGCGTCGCAATCGCGTGCATTGCACGGCAATCATGGGTTTGAATCAGGTGGTGGAGGCGGCAATATATTGCTTCCTCCCCACCTGTAACACACACTCGGATCACTATTCAGAGAACCAGCAGTGCCTACTGTACTTGTGAATGAGCAGTGGCACCCTTAGGGCTCGTTCACGCGTAAAGTTGGGGTGGTGGTGGTAAAACCCTTACATAAAAGTGCTCCAAGCCCATAGGATATAATAGAAGTCTATAGTTAAAGTGAAGGTCCCACTAAAAAAAATATATATATATATATATTAAAAACCAGCAGTTACAAGTACAGCAGCTGCTGACTCTTAATATATGGACACTTACCTATCCATGGTGCCCACGATGTTGGCAGCCAAAGCCGATCTGTCGCTTGAGGATCGGCAGCTGCCGCCGCCATCTTCAGTAAGGGGATCAGGAAGTGAAGCCTTGCAGCTCAACTTCCTGGTTCCCTACTGCACATACGCGAGTCGCGCTGCATGTCCCCACTGGTCCCTGCGGTCTTCTGGGACCTGTGCGTCTTCCCAGAAGACCGCGGGGGGGCGGTACGACAGAAATGGCGGTGGAAGTAGCCAAGGCGATCTATGCCCGGAAGTGGGAGCAAATACCTGTATTACACAGGTATCTGCTCCCTCCTCCCCCCTGAAAGGTGCCAAATGTGACACCAAAGGGGGGGGGGGGAGTGGTGGGGGGAGGATTCCAAAATATGGAAATTCCATTTCTGGGTGGAACTCCACTTTAAGTGCAGCAAACCCACAGGAAAGCTTCAGGTACACTGCACAGATGGTGTGGGTAATCCGCAGTACATCAGTGTGAAAGCAGCCCAATACTATTATGCCCAGTGTATTGCTTCACAATGACCTGAAGATCTTTGCTGCTGCTGGCACCCCTCTGGAGACCACTAGCCGGGATAAGAGGTGGAGTGCAGTTGGTATCACTACGCATGGGACAGGAGACAGCACTACAAATGAGGCATCAGCTTATGCGACTCCTGCTCCCTACTACAACTTTACAAGTAGTCCCTCCGCACTGTTTGATGCTCTGGAATGGAGGGTCAGCGAGCCCAGACTGATGATCTAAAAAAGTCACCTGTCCACAATCTACTGGTTGCTGACGCGCACTCTGTAGGGTTTTTATAGCAGCGTGTTCTCACTGGCTGCTACAGTACTAAAACCAGGGCTCATTCACAGCTGCAGCATTGGTGTCCAAGCAGTCAACATAAAAAGGCAATTTGCCTCATTTCCAAAGGCTTCAGTTCACACAAACGCACTGCAAAAATAAACTGGATATGCTGCATTCATGAGCAGCATGTTCTGACGCACTGTAAGGCATTTCAATGTACTGATGTGCATAATATTGTGGAGAAAATGCAGTGCATGTTAACGTGTTGCATTGCAGGAAGTGAGGGGAAATTAGACGTCACTGGCTCATTTTTAGGAGGTCCTTTCATGGCTTTTGTTGTATTATAAGGGACGTTTACATTCCTTGGAATAGGAATAAAAGTAAAAAAAAAAATGTATAAATAAAAAAAAAGTTAAAATAAATAAGAAAAATAAACAAACATGTTAAACGCGTCGCGCCGAGCTCGCGTGTAGAAGCCAACGCATACGTGAGTAGCGCCCGCATATGAAAACGGTGTTCAAACCACATATGTGAGGTATCGCCGCGTTAGAGCGAGATAAATAATTCTAGCCCTAGACGACCTTTAACTCAAAACATGAATTTTTCAAACGTCGCCTATGGAGATTTGTAAGGGTAAAAGTTTGTCGCCATTCCACGAGCTGGTGCAACTTTGAAGCGTGAAATGTTGGGTATCAATTTACTTGGCGCAACATCATCTTTCACAATATATAAAAAATAAAATTTAGGCTAACTTTACTGTTGTCTTATTTAAAAAAAAAAAAGTGTGCTTGTAAGACCGCTGTGCGAATACGGGGTGACAAAAAGTATTGCAACAACCACTATTTTATTCTCTAGGATGTTCGAAAAAAATATATATAATGTTTGAGTGTTCCAAGTAATTTTCTAGCAAAAAATAAATAAAAATGTTAACTTCAACAAGAGCATACAGGGAACGTTTTATAGGGGAACTGCTCTGCTAAAAACTAGAATCCAAAGTAGATATCAAATTCATCTCCAAGAAAACTCCTTGATTTCCAGTAGAAACAGTATTATAGTACGCAGACATGAATTTTGCCTGCAACAAGCTTTAACATGGTCCCTCGTCAGCACGTCAATCCATTCACTAATACTATGTATGCCTGAGTGAAGCCTGTTCTTATGATGTGATCTTTAACTTTGTGCTGCAATGGGGAATGATGACAGATCAGAACGATGATGATAATTCAGAAGATAAATCAATATATTGGACTCTCCCCTAATCTCATATTCCTCTAAGAGACGAGTAATCTTTACCTCTGGGATAGGCAGACGCTCGATCAATATTACAAAACTATAAAAGGCAGCGTTTAACGCCACTTCCAGTCCCTGTCATTATTAAATATAAAAAACAATCATGAATATATGTATATCAGGATATAGAAGCTAGTGGAGCAGTAGGAGTCCTACTGAAAGGGGTGCAACTGCAGGAGTTAAAGGGCAGGTACTAAGCTTCTACACGATCATAACGGTCATTCGAAAAGGAAGTGGAATAGAAAAAAAAGGCAGAGAAACAGGAAGAGAGACACCAAGAGACGGCCATCTTTAATGAGGGCAATGGAGCAACATTTCTGATATGAATAGGTATGGCTTATATTGTAGGAGAGGTAGGGACACTTTCTTATGAAAACATCCATTCTCTGATGCAAATTCTGGTTTCAGGGCAAAAAATACATTACAGGTTTAGCTTTTAGTGCTACAACATTCAAATGTGGCATACAGAGTCCAATAATCTCCGCTTTCTTAGGAGCCCAATCACATTGTCAGAGCTTAAAACACGTAATTCTAGCAGAGATAAACACACAAAAAAAAAAAAAATCCTCATCTGTCTATTTCAATTTCACCTGATTTACAAGTGAAGAGACAGGGGGATTTTCTTCACCTATTTCTGTATCTGGCGGCAGAGCTAGGGACAAGAGAGGAAGGAAGGGGGTGGGGTGGAGGGGGGTTAGAAAGCGTTGCCGCCCTGTGTTTTTTCCTCCAGCTGTCTGCTTGACAGTAATGTTGGCAATGTCAGTACTGTCAGGCAGAGCAGGGACCATGTCAGCTGCTGGAGGGAGGATTTACATACACAAAGGCATGGGTAGGCAACCTTGGAGAAGTGGAGATTCAGGAGATTTACCCAAACATGGAAGATATCAAAGATAACCAGGCAATAACCCCACAGGGCTGCATTAAAAAGTGCGGTAGGAAGGTTTGAAGATTTAAGAGAACATTAGCAATGCAGAGTTCAGGGGTCAGTAATAAAATGGGCAGGGGCCAATAGTATGCGACGAAGGGGTCAACAGTATGCAGCGCAGAGTGCAATACTATGCATTGCAGAGTGCAAGGGTCAATAGTATTTAATGCATAGTGCAAGGGCTATTGGTATGTAGGGCAGAATACAAGGGCGAGTAGTAACAGAGTTCAGTAGCATGTAATGTTGAGTGTAGAAGTTAGTACACATGCAGAGCTCAGGAGTTTGTAGCATGTAATGCATAGAGAGGAACATGGGAGGGAAAGGGGGGGCACCTGGGCTGAGGGCTAGGTGGCACAAAACATGTTAGGATTCTAGTCCATTGCCTTAATGAGACAGAATAAGAATGCAATATCAGAACTCCATGTGTTGGTCGTTTGCTGACTTGCTCTTACTACTTCTTTGTCTCCATGATCTAAGTGTTCTTCCAGGTTTGTCATTACTTTTCTCTGCATCCATTCCAGATGCTCAATCTCCACCTGCTTCTTCTGAAGAGGCACAGTGCCCGTCATTCACCCCCTGTTGCAAGTTGTACTAGATGTCTCACCTGGACACTATGGCACACTTGAGGGAAGACAGAAGGCCTACCAGCTTTTAGATCTGCATGCTGCTGGGTGAATGGGTGGGATGTTGACATGCAGAGGAGTTGGTGGAAAAACCGGGTCGGTCACAATCTACCCGTCACCATCAATGGGTTTGTGATCCCCACAAGTAGTAATAAAGCCCATCTGGTGCATTAAGCGAGTCCTCTACTGCACACAATGCAGATATATACCACCACCCAATTACTACAACCATCCATGGAAAGTCTATCTTTACCTGTATGTAGCGCCATTCAGTTCTGGGTGGACCACAGCTGGCTCCATACTGGCCCAATGCGTCGCCGCAGTTAAGTGATCTTTATTGACACAGTTTTTCAGGCTGTCAGGGATACGACCTGTTAAGAGGAGTAAAATGGATTCAGACATTAAAGATTTATATATACGTTCTATTAAAATATTTTATATATACTCCATTATTGTATATTCAATTTGGACTTGAATCCTGGATTGAATTGCCAATAAATGTGTAACAAATAAATCTAACCAGTTATACCTAAAGTCTTGGGCATGCACACATCTTTAGACCCTTTTTTTCTTGCATGCTTTTGGCAACAATATGTAGCCCCATACAACATGAAAAGTTCCATTTTAACATGGTGGGCAACAAACACTTGCCCGCCCTGTTATTGTCAAGTCTGACTCATATGAAACCAAACTATAAGCCCTTCCCCTTGATAGATGCTACACTACTAGCGTGGAATAATCTACATACCAAAGTACCCCATGACACTTTGGATAAGTGAAGAAAAAGAGACCGCCGCTCCAGGCAAATGCAATAAGCAATCAATGTCCTCCTCAAAGACCGTGGGTGCTGGCAATGCACAAGGCAAAAATCAATGAAAAGAATTCATGGACAGCCGCACACCAAAATAAACCTAAAAAGGTAGCCTTTATTGGTGTAAAGGATAACAAGCACTACAAAGCACAGCAAGCAGTGGGGTAAAAACTGATGCATTTCGCACAATCAGTGCTTAGTCAAATGACTAAGCACTGACTGATTGTGTGAAACGCGTCAGCTTTTTACCCCACTGCTTGCTGTGCTGTGCTTTTTATCCTTTTTACACCAATAAAGGCTACCTTTTTAGGTTTATTTTGGTGTGCGGCTGTCCATGACTTATTTTCATTGATTTTTACTTTGGATAAGTGCACAGATTTCTAAAAACAACAAATATATGAACACATTATACCCAACTTAAATATTCATCCATGGATAAGGGAAGGGATATAGACCTACAAAGAGTTAATTTCTAAACTTCTTTTTCTTATACCCAACTTGCCTATCTTCACAAAAATAACCCGAACATACATTATAGTGTCCATAGAAAAACCTGGTCTCACTTGAAGTCTGACCGCGGCAGTACAAAAGGGGCTGTCGTGGTTTTAAAACAAGTTACAATACAGTGGAGGCTTCCAAAATCATCAAATATGCAAAACTGGGAAAAGGAGTTGGGAACCAACTTTACACAGAAAGAATGGCAATCGGCCATTCAATCCCACTCTTGTTTTTCCCACTGCGTAAATCACTGGCAACTGATGTTGAAAATACTACACAGGACCTATGAGGTTGGCGCTGATTTACCCAGACTCTTCTCCCAATTGCTGGAGGGGGTGTGGGGGAAGAGGCGGCATCCTGCACATATTATGGTATTGTAAGGAAGTGAAATGTTTTTGGACAGAAGTGTATTCATTAATCAATAAAGTTACAGGACTCAATATCTCACCTACACCAAAGTTGGCTATTCTCAACATAGGGGTCCATTCATTCCCAATGAAATCTAGACCTATAGTAACACATTCTCATACTCTCGCAGAAAAACAAACTATAACCATTTAAATGGAAGTCTACAACAGCCTCTACTCTATCTGAAGTTATTTTTACAGTTAAAACACAATACACGCATGAGAATTTCTTTTGCCACAAGGAGTCAAACTATCCCCAGATTTAATTCCTACTAGGAGACATGGGTTGCATCATATCCTATTGATGATTAATGATAGGCGGCTCACTTACTTCTAGAAGTGGTACATGTGAACTGTTTTTTTGTTTTAGTTTACGTTATTTATGTTAATATTGTTATATTTTAGACTTTTCCTTCTTTGTTTGGAGGGAGTTGCGCCTTAAAGGGGTTGTAAAGGTAAAAAAAAAAAATCCTAAATAGCTTCCTTTACCTTAGTGCAGTCCTCCTTCACTTACCTCATCCTTCAATTTTGCTTTTAAATGTCCTTATTTCTTCTGAGAAATCCTCACTTCCTGTTCTTCTGTCTGTAACTCCACACAGTAATGCAAGGCTTTCTCCCTGGTGTGGAGTGCCATGCTCGACCCCTCCCTTGGACTACAGGAGAGTCAGGATGCCCTCTATGTTGCCGATAGAGAAAGGAGCTGTG